>NC_046318.1:9358149-9665763 GCF_009819535.1 Lacerta agilis
TATTAAATCTATTAAATCCCACCAAAGGAGCGCAGGGGGGCAAACAACAAGTGATAAATCCCTCCCATTTCTACATTCATCTGTGACATTAAAAGAAAGCTCGTACAAAAATATGTATTTTTCTCTCCGATATGCATTTCAAAATGTGCATTTGTAAGTGCAGCTTTGTGTCGTTTGGAACAGAGAATTGCATCACAAAATTCAGAGACGTGAGAAATCTGAGGGGTATCTACATTCCAATCCACACATTAACCCCAGAGGTGCAGATCAGGTTAGGTCACATCAGAATTCACAAATAATGGCTGCTCTAGGGCACATCCTGAAAGTATACCCTAGGGCATGTATCTTCAACCTTTCCAGACCCAGGACCCACTTTTTAACCCAAAACATGCTTTGGGGAATGTATTTCTTAATCTTTTGCCATATATTTGCAGGGTGGTGTCAGGGACTGTGCTGAGGAAGGCTGCAATGAGGAAGAATGGTGGGAGCCACCCCCTCCCCCTGACCCTGATCCTGAATCTTCCCAGGACAGCATAGATTTGGAACAGTGGTTTGCAGAGGGGCATAGTTCAGAAGGCAGAAGCTGGGAAATACTGGATGGGGAACAGCTAGCAGAAGAAACACTAGAAGAGAGAGAGTTAACAGATTCTCAGTCTCTGGATAGCATCCACACACACCCCTTCTCCAAAGTCACAGAGAGCTCAGAAAGTACAGAGGGTACAAGCTCAGAATACAATACATAGGAGTGGTGTAGATTAATAGGGACGGAGGGGAGAGTGTCCCATAATTGGGAGCACCGCCATTTCTAGGAGATGTGTTCTTTGTTATCTCGCTGTGATTATAAAAGATTCTAACTGGTAAGGCATTCCTTTTGTTTGATCTCTTATCTACTGCCACGGGGCGGGGTGGGGAGCCTGACAGGTGGTAGTTCTCCTGTTGCGACCCACCTTGGATCTGGCTGCAGCCCACTAATGGGTACCGACCCACCAGTTGAAGGGCAGTGCCCTAGGGTAGCTGTGGATCTTCAGGGGTCCTTGGATTCCAACTCCCATCAGTGCCACTCAGCATGGCCAACTGATCAGAGCTTATAGAAATTGTAGCCTAACAATATTTGGAGATCCACAGATGCCTTCTCCCACTCTAAAAGATGCCCACTCTCCTAGATCTGTTCATTACCACAGGATACCATCGGCAGTGGGAAATCTTTCTTACAAGGGTTTATCTACCGCTACTGATCTTCTCACTGAAGAACTCCCTCAAGCTTCCAATGAACCTTCCCACACAAACACACACACACACACACACACACACACACACACACACACCTTCTTCACATTTCAAAGGCCACCGATCTATATAACTACACATGGTCCAGCAAACACTGATCTATATTAACACCACAGCTTAGCTTTGAAAACAAAAGCGGCACCGATAACACAAAAAATGCAGCCTTTTAAATATATATTTTTTCTTCCCTAAATGTTGACATTTCAAGGAGGCTGAGCCCCTTCTCTGCAAAACCGAAATTCTCGAAGAGAGAGAATTTCCTGAAGAGTGAAGAAGGAGGCTTTTCCATGACAGATGGGTCTGGCGAGTTCTTTGTGGAATAATAAAAATAAATATGTCAGCTTGTCATTAAAAGAAATGGGTTGTCATTCTTTTTTATTAGCGTCGCCCGTGACCCAGGGTTACCTATTCTGTATAAATAGGCTTGACAGATCTCTTGATTTCTTCTTTCTTTTACCAGGGGGCGGGGGAGGCAGTATTGTCTCATTTATAACATTGTGAATGGATTGCGGTTTGCTTCCCCACTGTTAAATGGTTTTAGATTCCGTACAATGCAAATGGAACATAACTGACCAAGCCTGGTATTTACTACAGAACTGTCGTTCCCAACTTGGTGCCCTCCCGATTCTCACCAGACCTGGCTAGCATGGCGAATGTAGTCCAAAACATCTGAAGGGAACAAGAATAGGGAATGCTGTTACAGAATATAACAATGTTTTGTGGGGAGAAATGAATGAGCGTAAAGTATTTAGTTTCTTAAAACTAGTGAACAATGGCATGCAAAATGAGAGAGAGAGAGAGAGAGAGAGAGAGAGAGAGAGAGAGAGAGAGAGAGGCTGGTTTTCCATATCATTGAGTACCATCACAAAGTTCTGCTTAGAATCTTAGAGTTAGAAAGGACCCCCAAGGGTCATCTAGTCCAACCCCCTGCAATGCAGGAATCTCAGCTAAAGCATCCATGGCAGATGGCCATCCAACTTCTGCTTTCAAACCTCAAATGAAGTAGACTCCACAACCTCCCGAAGGAGACTGTTCCACTGTCAGAAAGTTTTCTTTCTTCTACCTAAAGCAGGCATGACCAAACATGGCCCTCCAGCTGTTTTGGGACTACAACTCCCATCATCCCTAGCTAACAGGACCAGTGGTCAGGGATGATGGGAATTGCAGTCCCAAAACAGCTAGAGGGACAAGTTTGGCCATTCCTAACCTAAAGAGAAAGAAGGACCTATCAGGTCATTCCAAACAAATAGTCACATTTTGGAGTCTGGTCATTTGAATTAAAAATGACTGTTTCCAGAATTACTAGTTCTCAACCTCAACTCCGGTCCCAAATCCACTGAGAATCTTTCTGTCAGCTCTTGGTGTGCTAAGCTGCCTATGGTCCAGGACTGACAATGACTATGAGCACATTGGCTTGGATCCTCCCCCAATCTGTGACCTCTAAAAAGCCTCTCTAGGGGGTCCAGGGACTATCCTAAATAATATGGAATGCAATGGGAGGGGGAAGGCCCAGAATCAGGCTTGGATTGTACAATGGACTAACTAAAGGAAGTTCACTGAAGGAAAGTTTCCAATTCCTTTAATTCTCTCCCCATACACACACACACACCTGACACCAATCCCCCTGTGCCCCATTAGTCGTGGTAAAGGTAAAGGTAAAGGTACCCCTGTCCGTTAGGTCCAGTTGTGGACAACCCTGGGGTTGCGGCGCTCGTCTCGCTCTATAGGCCGAGGGAGCCGGCGTTTGTCTGCAGACAGCTTCCGGGTCATGTGGCCAGCATGACTAAGCCGCTTCTGGCAAACCAGAGCAGCGCACGGAAACGCCGTTTCCCTTCATGCCAGAGTGGTACCTATTTATCTACTTGCACTTTGACATGTTTTCGAACTGCTAGGTTGGCAGGAGCAGGGACCAAACAACGGGAGCTCATCCCATCACGGTGATTCGAACCGCCGACCTTCTGATTGGCAAACCCTAGGCGCTGTGGTTTAGACCACAGCGCCACCCGCATCCCTTAGTCGTGGTAGGGTTGCCATATTTCAAAGAGTGAAAGTCCAGACAAAAAAAGTTGTTGATTTTTCCAGATATTCCAGCGTTTTCCACCCGGACGCTGTTTCGGATGGCCGAATCCCAGCAATGTTCAAGAAATTCCAGGTGTATGGTAACCCTATTGTGAGGTACCCTCTCCACCCAGAGGAGAGTCAGGTGGCTGCAGAGGGAGAAGTAGATGGGCAACTTAAGCGAACTTATCTTAGAATGCAATCCATTATTTGAATCCCAAGTCCCATTTTGCTAGATTTGAGGGAACGTGTGGAGGATACCAGCCTGGAAAGTGCAGTGGGTTAGAGCATGGTGCTGATAACGCCAAGGTTGCAGGTTCAATCCCCATATGGAACAGCTGCCTATTCCTGCATTGTAGGGGGTTGGACTACATGACTCTCTAGGTCCCTTCCACACCTACAATTCTATGACTATGTGACCTGTGCTTTTCATTTGAGCCAATTTCAGAAACACTGTATTTAAATTATTTTTGAAGTATTTCTTTCCCAGCTCGTCACCTGTACTTTTAATCTACACAAAACGAAAAAGGAGGTGTGTGCAAGGTTGTGAGTGCTTTCCATCTCTTGTGTGCTGGGACTTCATAACCGCATTGCATTCTTCCTGATTACCACATACAACTAATCCTAACAGAGACTCTGCGACTGAAGAAAGAAGATACTGTGTTCAGTTTCCAGGACAGAAACGGGAGAGAGAGAGAGAGAGAGAGAGAGAGAGAGAGAGAGAGAGAGAGAGAGAGAGAGAGAGAGAGACCCTACCGTGAAAGTCCTGAAAGGTGTTTATTTTTGGACACCATTTCCCAACCCTGGTGCTCCTGTCCCCGGTGAGCACACCGTGTGAAAAGGCACAGTGCAGCTTTCAGACTGCGTCAGTACCGTCTGGTGTGTGAGAAGAAGGTAGATTTTGATGCCTGATTGACCTGAACTCCTTCCAAGTAGTTTGCTAAATTCCCACCGGTTGAGAAACTGCAGAGCTAGGAGGGCAGAAGATGGAAGCCACAGGCCACGATAATTGTACCGAAGCCTGCTGAGATTTTCTTAACCACTTCCAGTAAAAGGAAAACGTCCCCTAGTAACAGGGGCAAGTCCCACAAGAAGGACCGAAACACTATGTTCACTCATATATGAATAACACTTATTTTATCACATGAAGTTATGGATCCAGGTGCCCTAATGGAAATATGTTGGGGGTTTAAAAAAAAGGATTAAGCAAATGCTTTGCTGGGTAGAGAATTTCTACTTTACTACTAAAAATCCTTCATATGATGTTTGTGAGGGTGCCGGCCTCACATTAAAGTCTGGTTTTGCTACGGCATTGATACTGCTAAATAAATTACTTGTGAGGGAACAGTTCCCACCCTACCTGTGGCCAGCAGCAATGTTGCTTTTATGAGCATTGAAAGCAAAGTATTTTTTGCCCAGGGGGAAATGCAAAGTTTTTTTTCCTGTATCCTGTGTATCAGTACAAGAAATATTCTAATAATTATAAAACACTCACTGGTAATCCTGGGAAGCTGACTGTTGTGGCCTGGCACAGCCATGGCCGTTTGGGGCCCGTAACCATTGGATGATGTCAAACCCCCTGAAGTGTAGGCAAGACACAGTGCTAACAGAAAGAACCTTTATTGAACTACACAACTGGACAACAGGGGCAAAACAACTGCTTATATACATTTCTGGAGGCCTGGGCCACTCCCACTCCCAATGCGATTGGCTGTCTAAACTTCCAAGCTGCGAATCATAAGTCAGAATTTAAGGGCCAATGGCAGAGGCCCAAATCCTGACATGCTCTGTGATTGGATACCATGTATCGAACTAGAACACAGGGGCTCAGAATCCTTAGTCCAGACTCAAGCTCAGGCAAACACAGACCACTGAATACATAACACCCCTCCAGCAGCCATGTTGGCCCCTGGGAGCCTTGAATTGGCCAGTCGCAGGCAGGCTGGGAGGTGCGACCTGGCTGGCGGACCTGTGTGGCCTGGGCATCACTCAGGTTCGCCACCCACACATATAAAGCAGCCACGTCTGTGGCAATTTGCAGCAGTTTTGAAGAAGGCCATGGCTTGCTTCTGGGCTTAACCCCACTGATTATGCCACCCATTCCTTTCACAGTGGGGCAGCCACAAAGCAGGTTGCAAAACTTACCCATTCCTTCTGATTATCCTTTTTCAAGTTTTGCTCCCCCCCCCCCCGGAAGTGTGGATCTGTGGCTGCAGCATTGTGCACTGGGCACAGGCCCATGCCATGGCAATGCCCATGGGCGTCTTACCCATAGACGTTAGTGGAGCGGGGCGCCAGGGCACCAGATTTTGCAGGGCGCCACAGGCTGAGTGCCCAGGAAGGAAAGCCAGAGCACACTCCCTCTGGGGCAGCCTGCTCCTCTCCTCTCCGACGCCCATCGGAGCATGCTGCGTCTGGCTCAGGGAAGCCCCTTTCCGTCCCCTCCCGCCAGGGCTCCCTGGGCGCCTGGCAGGTGCAAACGGGGGTGGGGTGGGGTGGGCGTGTCTCTCCCGCCCCTCTCTGGCCATGTCGCTGCCTGCACGACTCCCTGCAGAGTCTGCGAGCGGAGCAGGGATACGCCCTGTGCAATCCCGGCACCAAGCAAGAATGGGACAGCCGGCGAGCCACGTGATCTGCTTGTTGGCTCTCCTGTCGTGCGGACTTCCCCGGGCGGGGGCAGGTAAGGGGCGGTGGGTGCTTAGAGGGAGGCTTCATGGGTGGCCGTCTGGGCTGTGATCCGGGTGCCTCTTACTTATGTGCAGCCCAAGCGCACATCAGACCCATACAATGTAAACGAGCCGGACCAGTGTCCCCCCCCCCCTTAAAAAAGGTCGACAACTCTGGGAAACGGGGGGGGGGGGGCGCACTGGAGAGATGTTTGCACCTCTGTGCCGGATAGGCTTAAGATGGCCCTGGCAATGCCTTGGGCCCACCACTTCATCCTAGATGCACGAGCTCATCTCACCTGGTTCGGCTGCAGAAGAATGCCCTGGGACAGCCTGAAGCCTTTGCTCACAGCACAGATTGTGTGGGACCGCCCTATGCAGTGATTATTGAGCTTAGAGAAAGCGATCTGGGCAGCAGGAAGGGCACTGGCCTCACCTTTACAGAAATTGCGGGTCTCAAGGCTTAGCATACTTCCCCCCACCCACCCCCTGTGTTTACTGGCTTTGGTCTGATATGTTGGAGTGCACCGGAAGGGCACTGTGGAACCTCCTTGGGTCAACCGGGCTTGGGAAAAGATGAACAGGGCTGCGCTGCATGCTGTGTCGCAGCTTGGAAGTTTGGGGACTCCACACCCTGGCATTGTATTTGACAACGACAATCTGTTCTGACCAGACGGGGTGCGCTTTTCATCCACTGGGCATGAGGTGTGGTTGTGAGATATTGCCAACACCCTTTGGAGTTGGTTGCAGATGCGAGTGGTTTGGCAGTGAGCCAGCAGAAAGGGGCCAGCTTGGGTGGCAGAAAAGGCATTGGGTTGGATCCCTACTCGAAGGTGGGGGTTAGGAGCCCATGCCCCAATGCAAGGGGTCCAGGAGGGGGTACCTGTCCAGGTACCCAGACAGAGGCTGATGGGCCATAGGCACCTCTCCAGAATGGTGGTCCTTGATGGTTGCCCCAATTTGATGCATGTCATAGGGTGATCTTTATTTTTATTTTTCCAAAAAATATTAATTTTTACAATTTTAAGCACATTACATAGCCAGTTGAATTTTTCATCCTTTCCCCCCTCCCAATGAGGAAAGCAGTCATCTAAACCCCTCTCTCACAGGAGCAAATATTAAACATTGCAACTTTAACCTATTAAACATAAAAATAATCATTGCTTAGGTCTGGCCCTTCCATAGGCCAGATATATTTTTTCCTTGATTCCATTATAAATTGACTTCCTCAGACCCCCCCCCCCCCCCGTTGAATTCACTGTCTATCCTCTTTACCAGTTTTCCAATCGTGGTCAAATCTATTTTTACTCAATCTCAATATATTTTCTCCTCATCTTTTTAAACATATTCTTATAATCACTCTTAGCTCCTAACATTTTAAACTCAAACCTCGGCTCCTACGTACTTCTTTAACTTCCTTTAACCCGCATCAAATTTACCCCTATTTATCCTAATTTTAACCCCTTAATTCTTCATTTTTCTCTCCCTTCCTTCCCTCCGGTCTCGAAATATTAGCTATTACTTCTTAGCATCCTCTATGATGCATGTCATAGGGTGATCTTTAATCCAGAGTCGACCTGACCAAAATAATCAACCAGCAGCTGGGCTGCTTGATTCAGGATACATACCCAGTGCCTACATCTTTGGCTGGGATAGCTCAGTCGGTAGAGCTTGTGACTCCAAAATTCAGGGTCGTGGGTTCGAGCCCCATGTTGGGCAAAAGGTTCCTGGATCACAGAGGGTTGTAGACAAGAAGAACCTCGTGGTCTCTTCCAACTCTACAATTCTGTGATTCTGTGAAAATGACTTACTGGTACATCTGTAATCAGTAAAAGTTATGGCCTATTCAAACCCATGTTCGTTGTCCTGTGCCTTTGTTTACTTGTCTCACTGAGGGCTTCAACAGTCGTGGACTCACTGCGCCTGGGCCTGCAACCAGAAACGTGTTTTTTTGTTGTAAGGTCCGAGTCAACCTCATAAACTTTCTTATCAAAAGAGAAAATGTCATTTTGTTTCCTGCAGCTATTTTAACCATCCTCTCCTCCTTCACTTTCATCTTTCATGATAGGAGGAATGATGTTGTCCCTTTTGTTTACTAGTTTCTAAGACTTCCCCTTACATTCAGAATATTTCTGCTTCAAAAAAAAATGCATTTTTTTCCTGCTCCTGAAACATATCATTTAATTTGACATGCTCTTCCCTAAAATTTCAGTATTGAGTCTAAATGGCTCTTGCTATGCATCTCTTCAGATTCTTTTTTTTTTTAAGGTGCATAACTCCTTAAGCAATATTCTGATTTCCCTCAGCTATTGCCCAGTTTCAAATATTCGTATACTACAAAGAAAGCTTGTGGGTCAATGGCAGAGCCGAAAGTCCCTGCCTGAAACCCTGGAAAGCTGCTGCCAATCAGAGTAGACAATACTGAGCCTTACGGGCAACCAATGAATGAATTTGCAACAGACTTAAAATGCATCAAAATAAATGTTTATTATCCAGTATATGATCTGTGGGATTCGCTACCTCAGGGTGAGATGATCGGCAATAGCATAGCCAGGCTTTCAAAAGAATGCCACCGGCAGTGCACACTTCTTAGCAATATCCCTCTGTGAATAACACAGTAATGGACAAAGCTTCAGTGGTTTCTATCCAATCAGCATTAACCTTGGAAGAACTTCACCTTTGACATTAGATTCCCCCATGCTGAGAGAGCAGCTCAGTCGCGGCTATCTCCAGCAAAGGAGGAAGCGAGAAATGGGGAAAGCTTCAATCGAAAACACTGTTTCTGCAACTCAGTACAGAAGCTGGCCAGGTTGAGTTCTCCGTTTGCAATGCACTCTTCCAAGCACTGGGGAGGCAAAGCAAAGGGGGTGGTAAGCAGAAGATCACCCTTTACAGAACTGAGAAATTAAAAGGCTGGTCAACTCATGAAAGGTTCAGGGAAAGGGTGGGGAGAAATTTTTCTATTAAGAGGGCAGCATTCCTGCAGGAGAGAGTCACATGCCATCAGTGAGTGGGGTCAGAGTCAACTGTGGGTGAGTCAGGACCAAAAGTTGGGGGCCACCCCTCTCTCTCTCTCTCTCTCTCTGCGCCATACTCATTTCTCAGTACAGGTCATGACTTTATTATTCTAGCCAAAGGCCATGGCAAACTTGTAGCAGAATAATAATATTAATAATACAGTGGTGCCCCGCTAGACGAAAATAATTCGTTCTACGAGTGTCTTCGTAGAGCGAATTTTTCATCTAGCGAAGCGGCAATGCAGCGCGGAGGTTTTCGAGCCCAAAAAAAAAAATTCGTCTTGCGAGGCAGTCCCATTGACTTTTTCGTCTTGCGGGGCAGCCTTCTGCTAGCGAATGCCGTTCGTCTAGCGAGTTTTTCGTCTAGCGAGGCATTCGTCTAGCGGGGCACCACTGTATTGATAATGATAATGATAAGCCACCCATCTGACTGGGCTCCCAACAAAATATTAAAAACACAATAAAACCACAAACATTAAAAACTTCCCTGTACAGGGCTACCTTAAGATTTCTTCTAAAAGTCATCTTGACAACTGATGGGAGGGCATTCCACAGGGCGGGAGCCACTACCGAGAAGGCCCTCTGCCTGGTTCCCTGTAGCTTCACTTCTCGCAGTGAGGGAACTGCCAGAAGGCCCTCGGTGCCAGTCCTCAGTGTCCAGGCTGAATGATGGGGTTGGAGATGCTCCTTCAGGTACAGAGAGCTGAGGCCATTTATAATTGTATAATAGTCTCTAGGGCATTGCTTTCATTATAGCTTGTAGCCTACTGTTGTTATGGCCTGTCCATGTCATGTCCTGCTGCTGTCCTGTTTGCATATCTGAGTCTGACTCTGAATCTGAATCTGTGAGAGTCATGGGAAGAGACTGTGGGTTTTACACAGCAGCATTAGCTAGTGTCAGGCAGCAGAGGAACCAAACCTCACTGCAGGTTGCCAGGAATAGATAAGACAAGGAAAAGTCCTTACCACCTGCTTTTTATTCAATATTTACAGAGAGAGGCTTGAGAATGCAGCCTCTTGGAATAATGGCATTGTCCCGAGTAATTCTCCACCCCCCTTTTCTCCCACTTCCTCATTTGTCAACAGCACACACACACATACCTTATGGTTGCTGCTTAGGGCCATCTGTCTCCAAGCTCTTTGCTCTCCTACTTTTAAGGCTCTCCGGGTTCTGGGAGATGGCGGGTCTGGAATGCTTTCTAGTGATAACATGTCAGCCAGCTGCTCCGGCTCCTCCTCCTCCTCTACCATTGTTTCCCAACTTTTCCCCTCATCTTCCTCTGAGCTGTGACCTCCCTCAAACCCCTGTTGTAATTCTGAACTGTCTTCTTCTTCTCTGGAAGCGTCAGGCTGAGGAGGTTGTCTCCACCATTTCTCCTCTGCCCAGTCCCTGACAGCTAGCATGGTGAAGTTGTTAGCAGATATCTCTATACATATATATCTTTACTTCAAAGACCAGAATAACTCTATGAAGTTTGGATTTGGATTTGATATCCCGCTTTTTACTACCCGAAGGAGTCTCAAAGCGGCTAACATTCTCCTTTCCCTTCCTCCCCCACAACAAACACTCTGTGAGGTGAGTGGGGCTGAGAGACTTCAAAGAAGTGTGACTAGCCCAAGGTCACCCAGCAGCTGCATGTGGAGGAGTGGAGACAACCTCCTCAGCCTGACGCTTCCAGAGAAGAAGAAGACAGTTCAGAATTACAACAGGGGTTTGAGGGAGTTGATAGCAGTTTTCAGCTTTGTCTTGTGTCTGGAGACCATGAGCACTTTGTTACTTTGAACTGTGTGGGAGATGAGTTTTCCCCTTAACTGGGGACTCTGGAAGAAGCTGTTCTGCTGGGAGAAGAAAATCTCCGCAAGACTCTGCATCACGCTGGCTGAGGTGTGGTGAACTACCAACTGACTTCCACAAGTCACCAACTCTAAAAAGCCAGGGTTATGAGTAGATCTTCACAGTAAGGTGTTGGTAAAGTCAGAGGGATGTGGAGAAGTGTTGTCCAAGACCTCTGGATGGCACCACTTTGGTGCTAGATGATCTTAGCTTGATTCAACCCCTTACATTCCTGTTCTTTGGAGAAAAAAAACATATGACAAAATCCCTAAAGCTGAGAACAACTGGCAGGTAGACGACTTACACAAAGAAAAGCTACAGTGAATACATGGAAGCGTAATGAACACTTACATGAAAATAGGGGAAAATTCAGGATGATGGGGAAATGCAACAATTTGTATATACCGTATTTTTTGCTCCATAAGACGCACTTTTTTCCTCCTGAAAAGTAAGGGGAAATACCTGTGCGTCTTATGGAGCGAATGGTGATCCCTTGAGCTAAATTGCCCAGGGGCCAAAAGCAGATTGTGCTTTTTATTTTACAAAGAGAAAAGGGGGTGTTGAAAGGACCCCGCTCAGCAGCTGATCAGCAAGAGATCGGCCCCGCCCTCCTTTGTTGAATGTGCTGCAGAGGGAGGTTGTTTGTTTCCCCAGCGACATGTGACTGGCTGATTAGATTATCTATCTGGAAACAGTAGAAACTGCTCCCTTTCCTTAAGATTTTTCAGAAATGTGAGTTGAACCCCATAAAAATGGGCCTTTTCCTCTTTGCTTTTCCCCCTTTGCAAAAGGAGCTTTGCTTTTCCCTCTTTGCAAAAAAAGCTGCAAAACTTTTAGCTGATCCTAAAAAAAAACCCAGGGCTTTACCCTTTGCAAAAAAAGCTGCAAAACTTTTAGCTGATCCCAAAAAAACAGGGCTTTTCCCTTTGCAAAAAAGCTGCAAAACTTTTAGCTGATCCTCAAAAAAAACCAGGGCTTTTAGAGGAGGAAAACCAGAAAAACATTTTTCCCCTTGTTTCCTCCGCTAAAAATGAGGTGCGCCCTATGGTCCAGTGCGTCCTATGGAGCGAAAAATACGGTATTCACATTTTTCCTCCTTTTGGTATTGACAGTTTCCGTTTTTCTCATTCAGATGACTTTAAAATTCATGAAAAAAGTTTCCAGCCCCCGATTCTGATCTGTAATAAAGTTGCATAAAGTTCATTAGATATTCATGTGACAGTGAGAACAGTTTTGGTGGCAACGGAGCGCTGGCATCTCACAGACAGCAGCCACTGATCAGGCGAACCGTATTGGTGATGCACTTATAAAATTACTTATTCATAATGCAGGCATGGAATACAATGAAAAATAAGGTACATTATGTTAGAAAGCATTTTATTGTCTCCTTCTGTATCTCATTTTATGCCGAAGCTCGTAAATGGATTTCTTTCTAATGACATAGCCGTGTTATTATCAAAGTGCATATTGTACTGCCCAAGATGAAAGCAGCATGTTTGGAAATCCAATTACAAATTCTTTCAATCAAAAAAAAAAAAATACTGTGAAAGCATTTGAACATTCCTTTAACCCAAAAGGATCAAAATTACAGGTAAAATGCGAGTTTAATGTGGAGGGTTGTGTGTGCTTTCGGTTTCGTGTTTCTATTTCGTTTGTTAACTCCATTTAAAAAGCAGGTTAGGACCTCTTGCAGTTTGTTCCCGACATGGCATTATAAATCAACAATGGGAATATACATTAATTCCATGAATGGGCGTTGTAACGTTAACTAGCTTTCTTCGGATTAAAAATATACTCGTCACCTTCTCTTGTGTGTTGGCAAAGTAAGGAAAACAATGGCAGGTTATCCTCTCCCCTCCTGCCCACCTTTTCTGATGCTACTTTGCAAAATCATGACTGAAAATAATGACTCCTTTACAACACATACATTTGCTATGACTCTAATGACCCCAACATTTACTCGCTCGTGTGAATTTGCTAACTATACTCGGGCTACTATTAATGCGTAGTGGGAACTGGAAGAAAACACAAAATAAAATCTATGTCTGCACTGGGTCAAACATATACCCAGGAGTTCACTGATTCAAACCCCTCCATGGCCAAAAATATTTGTGGGAGGGGCATAACTCAATGCCAGAATATGTACTTTGAACCCAGAAGACCCCAGAGTCAATCCCTGGCAACTCCAAGTGCAGCTGGAAAAGACCACAAGTCTGAGACCCTGGAGAGCTTATGCACATCAGTGTAGGTGATGCTGAGGAATTCTGTACTTTTTGCAGTAAGGAAAGTGAGGGGGAAATGCACTGAAAAGTACGGGGTAACCTTTGCTTTGACAAACATCATCTAATCCAATCAGGATGAATGCTCAGTAACAAGTCACCTGGAAGCACCCCAAGTTATGGAATCCCCCCCCACCACCATCATGCTTCTTTCTTTCCTATTCTTTAGGTGCCAGGAAGTTCTTCCTGTTCTTTGGCTTTCAATGGCATTTGATAACTGGTTCCAGCTTTTAATGGAGTGCCTGCTATGTTAGGATCATGAGTCACCAGCGCATCCTTACCTTTCCTTCTGCTTCTTTATTCATTGCTGTTTTTTTATTATTATCTTCTTTTCCTTATGCAAAAGGTGGGATATATACAGTACATTACAAAAATAAGTAGCTGATTAAAAGCCCATGTAGAACACAGGAGGGTGGGTTTCTCAGAGAGCAGGTAAGCCTTTGTCTTCCCACACTCTTAAAGCAAACCATCTCAGGTGTTAATAATAATAATAATAATAATAATAATAATAATAATAATAATAAAGTATGTCTCCAGTTTTACTGTCGGTGTTTTGGGAAACAGTGAAATAAGCAAGCAGCGTCTGGACAGAAGTACAAATTCCTGTCAACCTCACTAGGAACAGTCACTGTATATCACTGAACTTTTCCTTCCTTTCATCCGCACAAATCTTTGTTCTTCCAGGATGATTGTCAGCTCAGGAGGGGTGTTATTTTTAAACATTGCTTATTGCATGGATGGAACTGGTTGCCACTGCATCTTCAGTGAACTGTTAGGAGCCCTTGAAAAACTCTGTCACTGTAACTTCTTAGTGTGTGTGCTCAGAATCTCCTGTCACGCTAACATGATGTTCAGCTATCACTCTGTAATAGTTTCTCTAAGCTTTTCTGTCTTCCATCCAGGCTTGGCCTAGCCTCAGCATATTTCTATTTTATTCTTAGTATAACACCAGTTAAGTCATCATTCGTCGTCCTATTGAAATCACTGATACACTTGACTTTGTGTTTCAAAGTTTCCATTCCTTCCATAAACCATTTTTCTGCTTGCATCATCTTCAACCATTACAATTTTTTTCAATAAACAAGTATAGAGAGCTCCTTCATATGAAGTATTTGCCTACACAGAGGCTACCACATATCCAGTCTTGACTGAGCATTCATTCTGATTAATTATTCTTATTCTTATTCTTATTCTTATTCTTATTCTTATTCTTATTCTTATTCATACCCCGCCCATCTGGCTGGGTCTCCCCGGCCACTCTGGGCGGCTTCCAACAAATATCAAAATACAATACAAAGTCACAGATTAAAAACTTCCCTAAACAGGGCTGCCTTCAGGTATTTTCTAAATGACAGGTAGTTGTTTATCTCTCTGACCCCTGATAGGAGGGTGTTCCACAGGGCGGGCGCCACTACCGAGAAGGCCCTCTGCCTGGTTCCCTGTAGCTTTGTTTCTCGCAGTGAGAGAGCCGCCAGAAGGCCCTTGGCGCTGGATCTCAGTGTCCGGGCTGAACGGTGGGGGTGGAGACGCTCCTTCAGGTATACAGGACCGAGGCCGTTTAGGGATTTAAAGGTCAACACCAACACTTTGAATTGTGCTCGGAAACGTACTGGGAGCCAATGCAGATCTCTCAGTGATGTGGTCCCGGCGGCCACTCCCAGTCACCAGTCTAGCTTCCGCATTCTAGATTAATTGCAGTTTCCAGGTCACCTTCAAGGGTAGCCCCACGTAGAGCACATTGCAGTAATCCAAGCGGGTGATAACTAGAGCATGTACCACTCTGGCGAGACAGTTCACGGGCAGGTAGGATCTCAGCCTGCGTACCAGATGGAGCTGGTAGACAGTGCACCTTACCACCACAGGAAATGAACACTGATTGGACGACATCAGGCATGGCCTCCTGGAATGGTTGTCGGACTGCTAAGGTTTTTTTCAGGTGTAGGTAGTCTTGGCGGTGAGATCGCGATTTTGCGGTCTCAAGTGGCGGTTCTAGGCCTTGGGTGGAATCCTTTAGTCTATCTTCCCTAATTGGGGGGTGGGGGGCGTGAAGCGGTGACACATGCCCCCGCCCGCGGTGGTGATCTCAGGGTTCCCCATTAAAGGGGTTGTGTTGAGGGGAGTCACTGGCCATACGCTGAAAGGTTATCAGTGCACTTCGGCCGGGGAGGGTGGGATATAAATAAAAGGTTTTTATTATTATTATTACTTGCTATTATTCCTTTTTAAGAAAATATGAAATAACGTAAAACCATTTTGCAGGGGGGGAATCAATGTGGGGGTGACAAGAAATTTTCCGCACCAGGTACCACCTGACCTTCCTACACCTCTGGGGGGAAATATCTAGTTTTGGCCATTCAGTATCTATATATAGTATCTGCCTGCCATTAACAAGAGGCTGTGTGATCACTGAGCACCAACTATCTCGGCTCATCGCCAATTCCGAAAGCCTCTGGTTGTTTCAGAGGAAAGGAGAAGACCTAGCTGCTTCCAGGCAGAGACCTTTAAAACCTGCAAAAGATTAATGAAGTATTCGTTGACATTAAAAACTCAGGACATAAGTATATAGTAACGGATGGGGAAGAGAACTGGTGGTTTCAATGGCTGAGGGCAACCAGCAGGACCGGCGCTAGGGCTTCTTGTGGCCTAGGCGAACCACCTTCTGGCACCCCACCACCACCACCACCAAAGCCTGCTTTAGCGGGAGGTGGGTGTGGTGGAGAGGCAAGCAGCAGTTTCTCCGCTGTGGCGGGGAAGCTGCTGCTCGCCCGTCCCTCCGCCTGCCCCCCGCCAAAGCCTGCTTTAGCGGGAGCTGGGTGGTGGTGTAGGGGGTAAGCAGCACCTCTCTGCTACAGCGGAGAAGCTGCTGCTAGCCCCAGGGCCGTCTCAGGCACATCTGCCGCCGTGGCGCGGCGATTCTTCTGGTGCCCCCATGCGTCTTGCTGCGCCTGTGGGGGTGGGTTGGGGAGGGGGCGCCCGGTATGCCAGTGGGCTTGCAGGGGCACCCCTGGGGGGGCGGCACCCTGGCGCGGCGCGCCACCAGCCCCAATGGACGAGACGGGGCTGGCTAGCCCGTCCCGCCCAAGCCTGGCCAGCACCCCCACCATTTGGTGCCCTAGGCAATTGCCTAGTTTGCCTAAATGGACGCGCAGGCCCTGGCAACCAGAACATTATTTGGACAAAAGGACTATCTTTATATATGTTTAAACAGGGAGCATGATTTTCTTGAAAAGTACTATAGTATACACTGTGAGATTATTATTATTTTTAAGTAAAGGGAAATGTTTGAGCAAATGTGTGATGGAGGGAACACAGACATATATATAATGTGGTTGTCCAAAAAGGAAGAATATTAAAGGTAGTTATGTCAATGCGAAATCCAGAAACATTTTCATTAGAGAATATCCAGTGGGCTGGATCTAGATTGAGGGAATTTAGTTGCCACTGAAATGAATGGGGCTTCACTTAAATTGGAGCAAACTTTTCAGGTTAATTTCAATGGGACCTACATAGAACTATTGTAATGTGGATTCAACTCATTATCTCTCGAGAGGTTCAGAGGGTGGCAACACGAGAACGGGCCTTCTCTGCAGTGGCTCCCCATCTAAGGAATGCTCTCCCCAGGGCAGCTTGCCTGGTGCCTTCAATATACACCTTTAGGTGCCAGGCAAAAACGTTCCTTTTTAAGCAGGTCTTTGGTTGATCCAATTTATATCCTATGCCCTTTTTAAAAAAAATGGGGGGGGGCGTTTTGGGTTGTTGTTTTTATTTTTATTAGGCATTTTGTACTTTTATATCTTGATTTTATTCCGTGAACCGCGGTATAATAATAATAATAATAATAATAATAATAATAATAATAAATAGAAGGGTAATCCCAACAGGGCTCTTCCAGTTGAGTATGAGCACAGCAATCAAAAGGGGGATTGTCCAACAGGGGTCATAGAGCCTTGGCGGTTGGGATACTTGTTCAATTTGCCACTGGGCAATTTGTGGGTGCAATATGTGAGACAATAAGCTACAGTTAGAACTGGATATGGAACAACTGATTCAAAATTGGGAAAGGAGTACGACAAGGCTGTATATTGTCTCCCTGCTTATTTAACTTATATGCAGAATTCATCATGCGAAAGGCTGGACTGGATGAATCCCAAACCGGAATTAAGATTGCCGGAAATAATATCAACAACCTCAGATATGCTGATGATACTACCTTGATGGCAGAAAGTGAGGAGGAATTAAAGAACCTTTTAATGAGGGTGAAAGAGGAGAGTGCAAAATATGGTCTGAAGCTCAACATCAAAAAAACTAAGATCATGGCCACTGGTCCCATCACCTCCTGGCAAATAGAAGGGGAAGAAATGGAAGCAGTGAGAGATTTTACTTTCTTGGGCTCCATGATCACTGCAGATGGTGACAGCAGTCACGAAATTAGAAGACGCCTGCTTCTTGGGAGGAAAGCAATGACAAACCTAGACAGCATCTTAAAAAGCAAAGACATCACCTTACCAACAAAGGTCCGTATAGTTAAAGCTATGGTTTTCCCAGTAGTAATGTATGGAAGTGAGAGCTGGACCATAAAGAAGGCTGATCGCCGAAGAATTGATGCTTTTGAATTATGGTGCTGGAGGAGACTCTTGAGAGTCCCATGGACTGCAAGAAGATCAAACCTATCCCTTCTCAAGGAAATCAGCCCTGAGTGCTCACTAGAAGGACAGATCCTGAAGTTGAGGCTCCAGTACTTTGGCCACCTCATGAGAAGAGAAGACTCCCTGGAAAAGACCCTGATGTTGGGAAAGATGGAGGGCACAAGGAGAAGGGGACGACAGAGGACGAGATGGTTGGACAGTGTTCTCAAAGCTACCAACATGAGTCTGACCAAACTGCGAGAGGCAGTGAAGGATAGGCATGCCTGGCGTGCTCTGGTCCATGGGGTCACGAAGAGTCGGACACGACTGAACGACTGAACAACAACAATTTGTGGGTGCACACAGGCAACACAATGGGCCACAGTGGGGAGTGATGAGCACATTTGCATGCCTCCCAAGTCCCTATATATCCCTCCCTCCATGTGCCATGCAAGAAACTTCAGAGCACAAATAATTTGCATGGCACATGGGTGGAGAGCATCTCATGGGTGGAAAGAGGATATCAGAGGCACACAGAGTTCCCCATTCCCTGGAATGGCTCCTTGTGCTATCTGCCTGCCTACCCATATACTCTCATTGTCAAGAAGAAGAGGAAAACTGAAACAGGGCTCTCTTGAGCTTGCCACAGCAAGCACAGAACAATCCCTTATGCAAAAACACAAGCTGGAGTTCTCTGAGGCCAGTTATGCTGCATCTCTTGCCCTCTTCAGAAGAGACACCCATACATTCAGTGGGCAAATGGAGGGCAGAATGGGCCTTGGAAGACTGTCTGAAGAAAGACCAGAAAGGAACTGTAGATGGTGCAAAGATACAGTGGGCAGCCTTTTCTGAAAGTGGGAACATGAGTCCCACGAGAGCGAGTAATTTCTGACACACGCTTTGGGAATAACAGCAATATTATATTCAAAGTAAAAAGCCAACAGGCTCCTCGAATGCCATTTAACTACACTGAAGAAACACGTTGAATGGGGAGGTTTATTCTGGGCCCCAGTGGGATTTGGGTTTTAGTTATAATCATTCACCTGTTTTTAATACTACAGAATGCTTGAATGTTGAAGAGCAGAAGGCAAAAAGCGATTGAACCATGAAAAAATATGTACAGGGACAAATATTGATTGAGAGGCCTAGATTCCCTTTCCATTTTGTTTTCCCTTCTGCTATAGTTGTATATAATTTCATGCTATTGACCATTAATGTTCAGAACAGTGTAAATTTTGTTTGTGGAGGCCTCTTTTTCTCTGAGTGCTCTGAGAAAAAACAAAATCAGTTACCTCTTCCTCTAAGATAGCGTTTCTTAGAATTAATACCTGATGCACACTTTTTTCTTTAGTGATGGGCAAGACCCACCCCATCTGAATTCAGAAAGAGTTCTGTAGATGATAGATAGATAGATAGATAGATAGATAGATAGATAGATAGATGATAGATAGATAGATAGATGGATAGATAGATGATAGATAGATAGATAGATATAGATGATAGATAGATATAGAGATAGATAGATAGATAGATAGATAGATAGATAGATAGATAGATAGATAGATAGATAGATAGATAGATAGATATAGATAGATGATAGATACATAGATAGATGATAGATAGATAGATAGATAGATAGATAGATAGATAGATAGATAGATGATAGATAGATAGATAGATAGAGATGATGATGATAGATAGATAGATAGATAGATAGATAGATAGATAGATAGATAGATTAAATAGATGATAGATAGATAGATAGATAGATAGATAGATAGATAGATAGATAGATAGATAGATGATAGATAGATAGAGATGATGATAGATGATAGATAGATAGATAGATAGATAGATAGATACATAGATAGATACATAGATAGATACATAGATAGATAGATATAGATAGATGATAGATGATAGATGATAGATAGAGCTAGATGATAGATAGATAGAGATGATGATAGATAGATAGATAGATAGATAGATAGATAGATAGATAGATAGATAGATGATAGAGATAGATGATAGATGATAGATAGATGGAGCTAGATGATAGATAGATAGATAGATAGATAGATAGATAGATAGATAGATAGATAGATAGATAGATTCCTCACATTCCTGTATTGGGGTCTGCATTATAGAATCACAGAATCATAGAATTTTAGAGTTGGAAGGGACCTCGAGTGTAATTCAGTCCAACACCCTGCAATGCAGGAATCTTTTGCCCAACGTGGATCTCGACTGAGCTATCCTAGGTTTATGCCCAAGAACATTGCTGCACAATTGCTTCACCCATGGCGCTTTCTGGCAACCAATCCAGGGCTGCTCTGGGGTGTAGGTGCCACACCATGAGCAGAGATACTCTCCACTGATGGAGAACTCATATCCCTGAGGTCCCTCATTCAGACTTCGGCTAATTATAGGAGTGCAAAAAAAAAAAATCTAAATAAATTGCTAAAACTAAAGAATGCTTGTACAGTACAGTGGTACTCTCCAGATGTATGGGACTACAAGTCTCATCAGCTCCAGACAGCATGGCTGTGCTAGCTGGGACTGGTGGGAATTGTAGTCCCAAACACCTGGCAAACACAGGGTTTCAACTGAAGTTATATAACACAACCCTCACCAAGTCTACTTTCTACTGAATTCAATGGGGATTACTCCCAGGTAAGTGGGGTTAGGACTGCAGCCTAATCTATTGATTAAACTTTGCTGTCCTTTTCGGTCTGAGTTATGATTTTTCAAAGCTACTGGAAGGTGCCCACAGAACCATTTCTATATTTAAATGTCTGTCAAATGTTCAAAAAGAAATCTGCATTTCATTTGAGTGTGAACACCGTGAGCTGTGTGCTCAGCGCGTCGCCTCTAATGGAAAAGTCAGGTCATTTGCTCAGGTACGATGCACTCCCTCTTGAAAAAAACATGATGATTTGTCTCTTTTTATTACGTATTATTCTGATATACTGCTAAATAATTAAGGTATTTAGAATTCAGAAATCTGTGGTGCTGCCGCACAGTAAACAGAGATGATAATAGGAAAGGATTAGGAATACTTTTACTTGGATTTTATACAGTCCCTAAAGATTTCACGGGAGATGTTAAAGTTATAAAAGCACCAGAAAATCATTTTTAAAGCTCTGAAAGATTCATTTGATTAAAGGTGGAAACACTTGGAATTCTTTTAAAGTAGGCTACAAAAGTAGGGGGGAAAGGGAGGAAGGCGTGGCAGTGTCATACAGAAATAACAAATGTTCATTACTTTGTGTCTAAGAGTTAAGAGTTTATTTCACTGCACGAATCGGAACAGTCTGCATTTCGCAGAAACTTGAGCGCCCTTGAATTATACGACTTGAGTCAATGATTAAATTAATTGTGCTTCCTTTATTTTGTAATCTACCCTTGCCTTGCTATCTTGCTGAATTATGGCTGGGAGAACACAATGTTCGGGGAGAGTAGGTAACCTTGTTACGGCGGAACTAGCTGTTCCTGAAGATGCAAGACTGCCACTAAAAATGGCATCCCTGTACACAGTGCCCCACTGCTTCTCTGTAATGCCCCAGTGAAATTCAATGGATGATATGGGATTAATCACACTGTTAATTGCCCCCGTCCCGCTCAACACCATTGACCTCTGCTCAATCGAGGGTAGAGAAACTCAAAATTGTTGTGTCACATGGTGAGCTTCAATCAGGAATGGGTGCATCAGGGCCCAGGGAAATAATGGTAATAGGAACAACAAGAACAACAGCTGCAGCAACAGCAGCCTATATTTATATGGGTGGACCCCTGACCATTAGGTCCAGTCATGTCCGACTCTGTGGGGTTGCGGCGCTCATCTCGCTTTATTGGCCGAGGGAGCCGACGTACAGCTTCTGGGTCATGTGGCCAGCATGACTAAGCCGCTTCTGGCGAACCAGAGCAGAGCACGGAAACGCCGTTTACCTTCCCGCCGGAGCGGTACCTATTTATCTACTTGCACTTTGACGTGCTTTCGAACTGCTAGGTGGGCAGGAGCTGGGACCGAGCAACGGGAGCTCACCCCGTCGCAGGGATTTGAACCGCCAACCTTCTGATCAACAAGCCCTAGGCTCAGTGGTTTAACCCACAGCGCCACCCACGTCCCTGGTTATATATACAGGTTAACTGTACCAAAAGGAATTATTGTGAAAATAATAAATATTGGGGGGTAGGGCAAATTTTGTCCTAGCTTAGGGTGCCATATTACCAAAGTTCACTCCTGGGTCTATTCCGGTTTCTACGTTTCCATATCAGTTTGAGAGTATTTTTCAAAACAACATCCTCTTGAAAATTCATCACCCTTTTACTGCTGGTTGCTCCTGATACACACCCAATTTGTACACAATTTCCCTAACAAAGCACAGTTTTGCACAACATCTTTCCCTAAGGCAATTCACTTTTGCGTGTTATTTTCACAAATATATGTATTGACATACGCTACTAAGACGGCCCGTTATAAAAGCCACTGTACCCAAAGGAATTCTTGTGAAAATAAGAAATATTTGGGAGGGGGTGCCATATTTTCTCCACGCTCAGGGTGCTCTGTTACCAAAGTCCAGCCCTGTTTGCATCTCTAACTAAAGAAGCTTGTATGTAGCTGGGTTTAGAGAGCCACACTGCCTGTCAGATTAGACAAGATTGGTCTAGTTGGAGTTGTGGTCAAGCATTGCCTGAAATGGACAACTGCATATGCTCGTATGTAACCATAGCTGTCAACCTTTCCCCTTTTTTTCAGGGAAATTCCCTTATTATAGCATTGGGAAACAGCAGGGAGGGTTGACAGCTACGAACACCACTAGCACAAAATGTCCCCTAACACAAACCCCCATTCCCATTCCGATCCTTTCGGTTCATAGGGACTAGCTGCTGGTTGCTAGCAGCAAGGGGAATTCCATTCACTCCCCTCCCCTCATAGGAGACCCCTGTTGTTGTTGTTGTTCAGTCGTTCAGTCGTGTCCGACTCTTCGTGACCCCATGGACCATAGCACGCCAGGCACGCCTATCCTTCACTGCCTCCCGCAGTTTGGCCAAACCCATGTTAGTAGCTTCGAGAACACTGTCCAACCATCTCATCCTCTGCCGTCCCCTTCTCCTTGTGCCCTCCATCTTTCCCAACATCAGGGTCTTTTCCAGGGAGTCTTCTCTTCTCATGAGGTGGACAAAGTACTGGAGCCTCAACTTCAGGATCTGTCCTTCTAGTGAGCACTCAGGGCCGATTTCCTTGAGAATGGATAGGTTTGATCTTCTTGCAGTCCATGGGACTCTCAAGAGTCTCCTCCAGCACCATAATTCAAAAGCATCAATTCTTCGGCGATCAGCCTTCTTTATGGTCCAGCTCTCACTTCCGTACATTACTACTGGGAAAACCATAGCTTTAACTATACGGACCTTTGTCGGCAGGGTGATGTCTTTGCTTTTTAAGATGCTGTCTAGGTTTGTCATTGCTTTTCTCCCAAGAAGCAGGCGTCTTCTAATTTCGTGACTGCTGTCACCATCTGCAGTGATCATGGAACCCAAGAAAGTGAAATCTCTCACTGCCTCCATTTCTTCCCCTTCTATTTGCCAGGAGGTGAGTCTGCAATTCACACAACGGTTTAACAGTCAATCCCTCTTCTCAGGGAATGCTGGGAATTGTAGCTCTGTGAGGGCACTAAAGATCCTAACAGCTCTCCAACACCTTTAACAAACTACAGTCCCCAGGATGCTTTGGGAGGAAGCAGGACTGTTTAAAGTGGTACGATGCTGCTTTAAATAGGTAGTGCAGACGGGACCTTAATGTGTGGTTTATGGGTGACTGACCTTTTGATTTGAGTGTTGATCACCCCCACAGATTGCAAGGTGTGAAAACACCTTTGCCGCTATTACTAGAGTGGTGTTAGCTTTTTTAGAATGGGAAAAGGTTGTTGATATTTAATTATATTCATGCCCCACCAAACATGGCTTCACAAAGTCCTTAAGGCACCTAGCAGCAGAATACATATAATAAAGAAAATGTAGAAACGGTATAAATTTAAAACACATAAACTACAACGATAAGCCACATCAGAGCAAAATAACTGAAAAGCCTGGCCAGCAATTTTTTTTTATTTAAAAAAAAATGCCAGCTTTTGCATCAAGGTCATTTAAGAGATTAAATAAAAAATATATATGCAGAAATATGCTTTACTGGTCTTGGGGAAAGGATGGCAAAGAGGTGGCGGAATTCAAGATGAGAAAATAACTCGGGTTAGTCGAGGCCCCAGGAAGCTGTGTTGAATGCCAGAGAAGTCAACAGGGAGAAGTGACAAGAGAAGCTGGTGACAGGTAGCGTTTCAATATTAACGCATGCAAAGCAGAGCACAGCCGAGGGAATAAATATATTTAACTTCTCACATGGTCTAAGCTGTCGTCCAAAGAATTTTCAGAAGTTGCATGGAACCCAGAATGGAACTCCAAATTGTAGGACTTGGGGGCACAAAACACGCTCTCTTCACAGGTAGATACAAATCTGTTTGGCCCGGGTGGGCTAAAAACAAGGTTTTCCATATAATACCAAAGAAATTACCAGAGCTAAGTGATTAAACGGAATCAGAAAGGGTACAAGACAAAGAAATAAAGGCATCATAAGTTGTATAATGAAGTTATCCATCATGCTGCCTCGATGGGAGCCTTACAATAAAGGTTGGCTGGGATTGGGGATATGACTTTACCTGCAGGTGTAAGTCTTTTCCAGAAGGGAAGCTGCATCCTGGTCATTCATTCTTCCATCCTTTTCTCCTCCCACCTGATTATTAATATATCCCTTACTCTTTGGAGATGAGAATCACTATCATTCCCCCAAATTTATCTCCAGTGAAGCCCTATCTATCCACCATATGCAAACCCACAATTCCTAAAGTCAGTAATTTATTTTATTTATTTTTTTAAAAAAAAAAGGATGGAAAAAAGGAAGTTTGCGCAGGAACAAATTACACCACTCCAAGCAAGAGTAATTCAGCATTTCGAACATCGCTCCTCCTTCAAACACTACAAACAGATGCCTCACTTTATGCTAATATGATGAGTGGGATTCAATCCCCTCCTAACAATAACCACCACAGCAACAATGTTCAAAGGCTAAGATCCTGCATATCATAAGAATGCTTAGAATCCATTGAGGGTTGTTAAGCAATGGCGGGGGGGGGGGGGGAGTTGCATGGAGAAGTAACTTAGTTGTTTTTTTTTTTCAGTAGCAGCCAGAATAGCTTTTGCTACAATGTGGGAAAGCAACAGGAATCCTGATAGGAAAAGATCACTGTAAACTGTGGGAACAAATTAAATAAACTAAGTGCAGTGTTAAGGACTGCTAAGAATTACAAAAGAATATTAAACAGCTGTGATCCCGTGTTGCAATTTATAAAATCTACATTAGCTGAATAAGACAGAGATGGATCGTGACCATTATGAAAGTATGCAGGTGTTGGTGCAATAGTAAAGAATTAATATGGAACAGGTTTTTAATAGCTAATGTGGATTTCAATGTTATTAACAGAGCATGGGAAATCTGATGTTAACAATATCTCTTTGATTGTTTGTCTTGTCATAGGTTTCTGATTTTAAAAAAAATGGGAGAAGGGGGGTTTATTTGTGGAACGAAAGCCAATTTTAGTGACAAATATGCAATATTAAAGACAAACAAGCCTTTCTGGTGTCTCCAGTAGCTACCTAAAGTACAGCAATGTTGCCCAAAATTTGATAGCAGAGACACACTTCTAAAAAAAAAATATGGAGGCACATTCCACTCTGAAAGGGGTTAGTACAGGGTATTTAACCCTTGGCCTGGGGACTTGATGTGCCCAATTCAAGCAACTATTTCCACCCCCTCCAAACATCATGTTTTTGGCAACGGTAGCCAGTGCTGTCAAGTATCCCGTTTTCCCCGGGATTCTCCCTTATTTTAAGCAGTTTCCCGCTGCTCTCCCTTATTTTTTATTTCCCTTAAATTTCCCGTTTTTAATGGAAGCAGCTCCTCCCCTGCTGGCCAGGGACTGGGTGGGAAGACCTCGCCTACTTGGAGAGAAAAGCCTCAGCCCTCAAAGCAAGTGGGAGCCGTTTCCCATGCTTACAGGGGGGTGTATTCCTCCCCCTGCATCAGCCCCTATCCGTTGCCGCCGAGCCCCTCAGCCTGCCAATAGGGTTAGCTGGCGGGCGGAGCCTGGCTGCCTTTGAGCAGCTGCTGCTTCCTGTCCTGTATTGATGGGATCAGACAAGAAGACGATGGGGCTCCATCGCGCGGAGCACATGGCTACCCTCCTCTTTGCTGGCTGCCCTCCTCTTTGCTCCGCTCCGAGCCTAAGCCCACTTGGAGTTTACATTGCTGTTCCGCCCACTTTTGCTACTGGCTCTGCCCACCACTGACATGTGACAGTCCCCGGGATAGGTGAGACTGCTGATCCCTTATTTTGAAATCCGAAACTTGACAGCTATGACGGTAGCAAAAAGGTGGGGTGAAGTGTGTAGACACACTTCTGGCATGGGCAGAGATGTCTGAATTCCTCCTCCCAACCAAACATCTTGATGGGGATGCAAATCACACACACACACAACCATTAGATTAATCACCTGAGGAGCAGTGAGGGGCCAATAAACCCCCTTCCTTGCTGATCTGCACAGATCAGCTCATGAGGGGGAGCTGAGTGCCTATGTACAAGCATGGAAGAGTGTGGGGAGACACCAGACACTTTTTGGCCCATGCACCCTGGAGCTATGGGTGTCTGTCTGTGGGGGCAGGGGAACTTGCTCCCCTTGGAATCTGAAGTGCATTTCTTTTAATGCATGCAGATAAACAAACCCAGGACTGTAATGTCATGAAGCAATGCTAGATAGCTCAGTTGGTAGAGCATGAGACTCTTAAATCTCAGGGCTGTGGGTTCGAGCCATGCATTGGGGAAAAGATTCCTGCATTGCCCCCCGGTTGGAGTAGACGACCCTCCTGGTCCCTTACAACTCTACAGTTTTTTATAAATGGCCTCGCTTCAGTACACCTGAAGGAGCGTCTCCACCCCCATCGTTCTGCCCGGACACTGAGGTCCAGCGCCAAGGGCCTTCTTCTAGCAGTTCCCTCACTACGAGAAGCCAATTTACAGGGAACCAGGCAGAGGGCCTTCTCAGTAGTGGCACCCGCCCTGTGGAACGCCCTCCCACCAGATGTCAAAGAGAAAAACAACACCAGATTTTTAGAAGACATCTGAAGGCAGCCCTGTTTAGGGAAGCTTTTAATGTTTAATAGACTATTGTATTTTAATATTCTGTTGGAAGCCGCCCAGAGTGGCTGGGGAAACCCAGACAGATGGGTGGGGCATATATAAATTATTATTATTATTATTATTATTATTATTATTATTATTATTATTACAAGAGGTTTAGAGGCAGCTCAAATGAATGCAACTTGTTCAGATCTAATGATGTTGCTTCTGCAAATGTTACAAGCTTTGAAAACCTGGGAAATGCAATGATAATATAAACAAAGGAGCACTGGTGCCTTTCTATGACCGGGTGAGGAGTTTCAGAGCACTGCTGAACTCAACTCTGTTTTGGAGGGGGGGCAGGTGGGGTGCTTATGACTCAGAACAGAAACCAAAAGTGCTGACACGGTTCTGAGAAAATAGGTAGCAAACGTATTTTTTATTGGGAAACAGGAATGTAGTGCTACTGTTTTGAATGGTTGAAGGTTGAAGAAAAGGCCTAGGGGTTTTCTATATAAGGCTTCAAGAGGAAGAAAAAAGTGTAGAAGCAGTGTTGTTTCTATTTGTTTAGCTGTGGGAAAACCACACCGGTGTCAAAAAGCAGAAGACAGCTAGTAGTGAACCCCAGACACAAGATACTACTTCATCAAACATTGTGCAAGCAGCAGTGTCTGCCGCAAAAGAGACAGAAAATACCCAGGTACAGACAGGGGCAGGGCATGAGAACATCCCAACTGAAAGTACTGAGAAAGCTACCAGTACTGTACAACTCGAACAACAGGAAGAGCTGGATAAAGGAAACTACGTAATGAAAGCAAATCCTCTATCAGATGTGTTAAAATTTGAGTCGCTTACAGAATGCTGGACCCCTCCAGAAAGTTATGACTTCGGGCCAAGAGAATTTCACCATGCACGGTTTTCTAACTAGTTTTGTTGGTTGATAACTTCTGGCGTTTTGAAAGGACTTGTACGTCCTCCTTTCATTCATATTGGCAAAGTATGACTTTTCAACTTTCCAAAGGGCATGAACTGTTGATATTTTGGCGTCCATTTCTTTTTTCCCACCGAATCCCCTTGGGTAGGGCATCAGCTGAAATGAAGAACTAGATTAGCTTCCCACCGAGGAGATGGTTAGCTTCTAGACTGGAAGTGCTATTGAAGGAGGTTATAATAATCATAATAAGGCAGCTCAGTCTCTTAGAGACTATACCGGACTAGCTCTTTGCAGCATCGTCAACAACCTGCATTAACAGTCAGCCTAAAAGCAGGTTTTACATTGGACAGCATTATAAACTGAAACGATTGCAGGGCTTGCATTATATTTTGAGTGTCAGTACATTCTTATCATCTTGTATACACGCTGCATTACAATTCCATACAGGAAATTGTTTTGCAAGACGGTGATCCATATATTTTATAGGTCACTGTCACGATCTTTTGTTGCTCTGTTCGACCGTCTGTTGGGAATCAACTTTCTTTCTTATTGTTATTCTGGTTTCTGGAGAATAAACCATCATAAGACACCTTAGCACAGTTGACTTTGTGATTGTAATCCACTGTGAATTTTCCCATTGCTCAGTGACCCACAGCGCTCCCCTCTGCCAGCACAGTAGGTGGGAGGGTAGTCCACAGAGTTATCAAAAATGTGTCATAATAACTCTTAGTTCAAAAGAGTTCTCTGGGATGCATGCACTTCTGAGCAGGTGTTCATAACTTATCCTCCTGACAACAAGTTGCAATTCCTTCCATCCCACTCTTCTTTTACACCAAGTTCCTGCAAACCACAGGTGGCAGCAAACTTGTTTCTGGACCACAGAACTTCTGGTTGCAAATGAGGACTCAGCAATTTATATGGAGTATTCAGTCAAAAAAGCAATGACAGAAAAGCAATGTCAGAAAAGCAATGACAAACCTAGACAGCATCTTAAAAAGCAAAGACATCACCCTGCCGACAAAGGTCCGTATAGTTAAAGCTATGGTTTTCCCAGTAGTAATGTATGGAAGTGAGAGCTGGACCATAAAGAAGGCTGATCGCCGAAGAATTGATGCTTTTGAATTATGGTGCTGGAGGAGACTCTTGAGAGTCCCATGGACTGCAAGAAGATCAAACCTATCCATTCTTAAAGAAATCAGCCCTGAGTGCTCACTAGAAGGACAGATCCTGAAGTTGAGGCTCCAGTACTTTGGCCACCTCATGAGAAGGGAAGACTCCTTGGAAAAGACCCTGATGTTGGGAAAGATGGAGGGCACAAGGAGAAGGGGACGACAGAGAATGAGATGGTTGGACAGTGTTCACGAAGCTACTAACATGAGCAGAGCCGTCTCAAGGGGATCTGCCGCCCTGGCGCGGCTATCCCTCCGGCGCCCCCGCCATGCCGCCTCTCCGCCGCCTCCCTCCCACGCTTGCCGCCCCTTGGGAGGGGGGTGGGCGAGCGGGGGATGAGGGGCGTGGCGCTGGAGCGGCGCGGGGCTCTGCGCGCCCTTCCAGCGCTTCCGGGATGGGAGGCGAGGGCGGCCGGCTCGCGCTCCCGCGCGCAGCCGGGCAATTCGCGCTCCGCGCGCAGCCGGACGGCGCGGCGCGGCTGGGCAGCTCGCGCTGCATCGGGCGGGCGGCCGGCTGTGCACGGGGCGCGAGCTGGCCGGCTGCGCGCGGGGCGCGAGCTGGCCGGCTGCGCGCGGGGCGCGAGCTGGCCGGCTGCGCCGCGCCATCTGGCTGCGCGCGGGAGCGCCAGCCGGCTGCCCTCGCCTCCCGTCCCGGAAGCGCTGGAAGGGCGCGCAGAGCTCCTGTGCTCTCCTGGGCAGCCAGAGGGCGTGGCGTGGCCGGCCAGCTCCCTTGCCGGGAGGCAGAGGGCGCTGCCGGCAGGCGCTGCCAGCGGGGCTGGAGGACGGAGGCGCCCTCCAGGCCATTGCGCCCTGGCGCGCCACGCCACCAGCCCCAATGGATGAGACGGCTCTGAACATGAGTTTGGCCAAACTGCGAGAGGCAGTGAAGGATAGGCGTGCCTGGCGTGCTCTGGTCCATGGGGTCACGAAGAGTCGGACACGACTGAACAACAACAACAACAATTCAGTCATGGTGAAAAGAATTAGACCTTGTTCTCTGTTACTGGCTGTTGGAATATGCTGCCATGAAGCAATCAATTTCATTTTCATAATTTATTGTAATGTTGATAATTGAACTGGTGAAATTTTGCCACTTCAAGCTGCACGAGTAGGTTTTTGTTTTGTTTTTTAATTGCTATTTCACATAAAAAAACCTACACAACAGGGACACCGCTGTGAGACTGCATCCAGAAGTCACCAAGTGCTCTCTCAGGCTTCTGGTGCCAACAAAGGATCTGAACTCCCACCACCAACACCATTCATACTGCCGATTTGGGCACAGGGTGGTTACCGTTTTCTCCCTTGAAAACTACAAGGAGGAAGTTGGAAGAGTGGTTCTCCTTGCCACTTCCTGTTTCAGCTCTATGTGCCTTTCAAGGCTCAGATTAATTCCACTGGATCCAACTTTTACCCAGATCCCTTGAAAAGTGAAACACTGCATGTGTGCAATTTCTCTTTCTGTCCTGGTGGGATGAGGGTCCAGAGGAGCAAACAGAGAAGTTACAAGAAGGGTGGCACCCACAGAACTCACTCAAAAGTCCAAATGTGCCCATGAGCGCTAAAAGGTTGGCATGCACATATACACATACCATGTGGTCTTATGATACAGTAACTGTCCTGGCTTTCACAGCAGGGCAATGGATAGTAGGAAATCTTGACATTGTTTCCACCAAAAGCTTTAATGCATAAATCAGAGTGCTACATGTGTCAGGTTACATCATAAACTGAGATATGTTGCTAAGCCCAAACTAGGACATTAATCTAAGAAGCATCACACACCCTGTATCTTCTATTTCAAGAGCAGGATGGGCACAGCTATTTGTGAAGCGAGCAGCCCAAGTTCTGGGACTTAGCGAGCAAATGAGCACTTTTTCATTTAGACTGACTTGGAGAACAGGGGCACAGCCAGCTCAGTGTTGACAATACTGAGCTAAATGGAGCAATCATGTGACTTGGTATAAGGCGGTTCCCCGTGTCCCTAAATACCTCCTTGTTCCAGGATAATAGTGTCCCCAGGACTGGCCCTACCATTATGCAGAGTATAGCAGCTGCCTCAGGTGGCAGCAACCAGGCAGGCAGGGAGCTGTGCCAAGGAGCTGGAGGTCATAGCTGTAGTGTTTGTAGCCAAAACGCAAATGCATGTTTTGCTAGACAAGAACAGGGCTAGTACACAGAGAGTTCTTAAGCTTCCTAGAGAGGACCCTCTGTGGGCTTACTTCCCCTGCCTACTCTGGGTGGGAATTCTGTAACAAACCTTTTTATACTTCCTCCTGCCTCTGAGGAGACCCTCTCTGTACCATGCTTCCAAAATAATCAGACATGTGTCTGGGGGCTCCAGATACACACAGCCTTTTGCGAGGGGGTGACCCGCAGCCTATACTGAAGCCAACTTTTTTATTTTGTATCTAAGAGGTTTTTCTTACCTGTCTTGTATTTGCTGCCTGCATTGAAATGTAAGTAAACATTTTTGTTTATCTTACTAAAAAGTGTAGTTCATTCTCTGCAATTGGGGTAAAGACAGGAAGGTTGATAGACCACAAATAAAAGGCATGGAAAGGGGTTGTTGTTGTTGTTGTTCAGTTGTTCAGTCGTGCCCAACTCTTCGTGACCCCGTGGACCAGAGCACACCAGGCACACCTGTCTTTCACTGCCTCCCGCAGTTTGGTCAGCCAGTGTGGAGTAGTGGTTAAGAGCGGTAGTCTCATAATCTGGGGAACCAGGTTCGTGTCTCCACTCCTCCACATGCAGCTGCTGGGTGACCTTGGGCTAGTCACACTTCTCTGAAGTCTCTCAGCCCCACTCACCTCATAGAGTGTTTGTTGTGGGGGAGGAAGGGAAAGGAGAATGTTAGCCGCTTTGAGACTCCTTCGGGTAGTGATAAAGCGGGATATCAAATCCAAACTCCTCCTCCTCTTCTTCTTCTTCTTCTTCATGTTGGTAGCCTCGAGAACACTGTCCAACCATCTCGTCCTCTGTCGTCCCCTTCTCCTTGTGCCCTCAATCTTCCCCAGCATCAGGGTCTTTTCCAGGGAGTCTTCTCTTCTCATGAGGTTGCCAAAGTATTGGAGCCTCAGCTTCAGGGTCAGTCCTTCCAGTGAGCACTCAGGGCTGATTTCCTTAAGAATGGATAGGTTTGATCTTCTTGCAGTCCATAGGACTCTCAAGGGTATAACTGCCTAATTCCTAAGTTTTTGTAAGCTGCAAAACCTATAAGGGCTTCACAGTCTGATTACTTTTTTGTATTTCTCCCACACACACGGAATAGGAGGTTTAAATTTTAATATACATATTGAATCCTCAATCCATCTCCCACATAAGAGTTGTGTGTGCCATGTAACTTGTCCTGTCTCCTTCTGCTGCCCTTAAGTACAGTAGAGGACACTTCCCCATCCCTGGTACTGAAGACGGAGTCTACTTCTGAGGAGGAACACCATCTTGTCCTTCACAGCAGACAGAAAAATGTCTTAGGCCAGCCCTGTGCCTTGCCAAAGCAGCCCATCAACCTTCACAAGTCAAGAACTCTACTCTAGCAGTTTGCCTCCAAAAGCAGCCAACCAGGTGCTTCTGGGAATCTCACCAACATGAACGCAACAGCTCTTCCCCGCTGTATGTAGCATCTAGTAGTCATAGCATGCTGGCTCTAAACATGAAGGTGCCATTTTGTGAAATTATACATCATGACGGTGGGCCAGGGGAATGGTACAACATGGTTGTTGGTGGGTGGAAGTTCTCATGTCAGTGGAGAAGCCAGCAATGGGTGCACCACAAATGGTTCAGGAAAGAAGTATTTACACAACCCTGTGAAATGTGAGCATAATGCCTGCAAATGTAGGTCTCATCAAGCCACTTTTATGTTTCCCTGGCCTCTTTATCATGTGTCAACTGGAAATCCATAATATCAATTTTTGACTGAAGGCTGACTTTAATTACAATTTCTTTTACAGGTTTCAACAGACTTTTTTTTGGGGGGGGGGGAGTATCGCAGGAAATGAGAGCGCTTCTGCCTCTCCAGCTCAAAAAGAGAAAATGAAAAGGCTCTTAAATGTATAAGTAATTTTAACTGATTCATTGATCTGAATACTTTTTAAAGTAATACTGTAAGTATTTCTGTCGCACTTTGAAGTTGAGCTGAGAGCTCACTTCCATCCCTTAGGGTTCCTTTACAACCATTAAGAACTTGTACCTTTTATCTGGTGCCTTCAATTAATTGAATTTCAGAAATATTCCAAGATGTTGGGCTTTTCTAAAAAAAGAAAAAAGAAAGAAAATTATTTCACTACTGGAGGACATTCCTCTGTGATTTATTGTTACAGTAATTAAAAATACTCAGTATTACAGTGGTCACTGCTGAAACTCCTGTCTGCCCCTGGCTATATTTTGGTTTAACTTAAAACATATATGGGTAATGTGAAAGACTTGTCAAGCCAAGCAAAATTGTCTCATTCTCTTTATGTATCTTTTTTTTCCAGAATCCTAGCACTATTTTAGGCTGAGGTTCAGTGATATTATTTACATGACAGTGATATGCAAACACAATTAGACTCCGTGTCAGAAACATTTGAATAACAAATGTTTGTTACAGTAAATTGTGCTTCCCTCATTTCTCTCTCTCTCTCCCTCTCCCCATCTCTCTCTCTCTCTGTATTTATAATCAGTGAAATATATGTGTGTGTGTTATTCTGCAGCAATGATAGTTGTGAGTGTTCAATAGAAGTCTTTTTAAAATGCTAATTTAAATCATTAGCAGACAGTTTTGTTCAAGCAGTTCCTAACAGGGAAATGTAAATGTTGCATTAATTATTGTATAATAGCATAATTGTCACTACCTTGTTAACGCTCACATGCTATCAACCCCATTTAAAGATAATGAACTCGGGTCAAGCCAATGGCGAGCCCCTATGGAGAATGGACTGTTTTATGTCACCTAAGATGTGTTAAGTGAATGCCTAAAAATGTACAGTGTAAATGCAGCAATGTGTTTGGAAACTTGCATGATATCTCAGCACACCCAGCCATCTGGGAGCTCTTCATTGGCTGCATCCACCAGACCTGGGTTTGCCTCTGTGTAATGGCTGAATGCAAGTGGCGCTGTGGTCTAAACCACTGAGGCTCTTGGGCTTGCTGATCAGAAGGTCAGCAGTTTGAATCCCCACGATGGGGTGAGCTCCCATTGCTCTGTCCCAGCTTCTGCCAACGTAGCAGTTCAAAAGCATCCCAGTGTGGGAAGGTACACAGCATTTCCATGCGCTCTGGCTGCCGTCATACTGTCCCGTTGTGCCAGAAGCAGTTTAGTCATGCCAGTCACATGACCCGGAAAGCTGTCTGTGGACAAACGCCAGCTCCCTTGGCATGAAAGCAAGATGGGTGCTGCAACCTCATAGTCGCCTTTGACGGGACTTAACTGTCCAGGGGTCCTTTACCTTAGGGACACTTGCAGACTTGTCATACCCATGTTATCCCCCAACAAGGATCACTTTCTGAGTGACCTCCTCACTTATACACAACTGCTCTACTCTGTTGACTGGGCGCCATCTTAATTCACCCTACAATGGCCTGCCTCACATTGGATTCAGAAGCAAGAGGGTGTTGGCAACAGTCCTACTTTAAAATGTTTGATAGAATAATTATTATTATCATTCATTCATTCATTCATTCCCCACTCATCTGGCTGGGTTTCCCCAGCCACTCTGGGTGACTTCCAACAAAAGATTAAAAATACAGTGGTACCTCTGGTTACGTACTTAATTCGTTCCGGAGGTCCGTTCTTAACCTGAGACTGTTCTTAACCTGAAGCACCACTTTAGCTAATGGGACCTCCCGCTCCTGCCGCACCGCCAAAGCACGATTTCTGTTCTTATCCTGAAGCAAAGTTCTTAACCTGAAGCGTTATTTCTGGGTTAGCGGAGACTGTAACGTGAAGCATATGTAACCCGAGGTGCCACTGTACATTAAAACATCAGTTTTAATGAATGAATGAATGCTTGCGGCCTGACCATATGTATGTTTATTCAGGAGTAAGTATGCAGATGGTTGTGGGCTTCTGGCTAAGGTGGAGGTGGTGGTGTGCATTTCTTTCACCAGGCTATGCAACGAGGATGGATCCATACTTAGCCATACCGAGAGGAGATCCATGGGTAGGATCCCATTGACTCCATGGATTGATTTCTTAAGTTCTCGTTGCAGCAGATGAGCTACAGCCTGGCCATTCCATATGTACCCCACCACTCAGTTGAAGAGCACATGGCTTGTGTGCCTAATGTCCCAGGTTCAATTCCCATCACTCATTCCCACCACCCTTCTGAGTAATACCCCTCCTCGCTCTCTCACTATATATAAGGGTCTGGTGACTTCTGTTTCAGTGTATCTGAAGAAGTGTGCATGCACACGAAAGCTCATACCAAGAACAAACTTAGTTGGTCTCTAAGGTGCTACTGGAAGGATTTTTTCATTTTTCATTTTTCATTTTGTTTTGAATCAGGAGACTGGTTGCCATTCAGGTAGGTTTGAGAAATCCTTACAAACTGCTGGTACGTGTGATTGCCCAGATTGACCACCAATTATTTTGGAGAAACATTTAACCCACTCAAAGGCGAGAACTGAGTCTTCCTGTGATGATCTCACTGAATTAACACCCCGGGCCACCAGTTCCCAGAATTTGTCTTCCCTCTGTTCCATTACTGCTAGTACCAATTCTTGCCACTGGGGTTTCATATATTCAGCTTCCTTGTTTTTCTGCAGTGTCAACCTACATCTAATCAAGTTTTCCATGAATTCATCTTACAGGAATCCCTAATTGTCTTAGCCAGAACTTTCTGGACCTCTTTGTGCCGACTGTCAAACCAGCTTAGGTGTATTGATTGTGTGTAGTTTATAATTGTAGAAGTTATGGCTCAGGGCCTGAGTTCCGTGACAATTTGCTGGAAGACATCAACAAGATTTGGATATCTGCTCATAAAAAGTTGACACAAGATCATCAGATGATTAATATACAGTGTTTCCTGAATATCACTGCTCAATCTGTGAGACCATTTCATGCTTTCCAAGCCCTGTATTTCTGCACTCACATCCTGCATTTTATTAGAGGACCTGTGGTAACTGATACTGGAAAGTGGTCTCTTTCTGTTCTTTCTAACAATTTACAAGTGTTCACAAAGGTGGAGATTGACACTGTAATGTGGTTGACAGCACTTCTACCATGTTTGTTCAAATAAGTACGCCAACCTTTCAAAACATCTGCAGGACTCCCATGAAGGATATATAAATTATTCTGGAATAAAAATTCCAGCCATTTCAGGCACTGAACATCATATTTCTTGTCCAAATAACAATGAGAGATTAGGGGAAAGGGTTAGATGCCCTTTTCTCAGTGGGAGAGAAAGGTGGGCTATAAAGTAAATGCAATAAATAAATAATAGACCTTGGCAGCCACTTCTTTGAGAAAAATGCAGCATCAAGAGGGGGCAATTTAAAACAAAGAGCAGCGATTCAGGTTCTAATCCTGCCCTGCCTTCCTGTGTTGCCACTTTCCAAGCAATTCCTCCCTGCTTGAGGTTTCACAAATTAAACACCCCTTTCCCCGGTCATTTCTCTGCTCCAAACTGCCCCCTCGCCATGTTGCTTTGCAGTGAGGTAAGACGCGAGCGGCGCTGTGGGTTAAACCACAGAGCCTAGGGCTTGCTGATCAGAAGGTCGGCAGTTCGAATCCCCGCGATGGGGTGAGCTCCCGTTGCTCGATCCCTGCTCCTGCCAACCTAGCAGTTCAAAAGCAAGTCAAAGTGCAAGTAGATAAATAGGTACCACTCCAGTGGGAAGGTAAATGGTGTTTCCGTGCACTGCTCTGGTTTTGCCAGAAGTGGCTTAGTCATGTTGGCCAAATGACCCGGAAGCTGTACGCCGGCTCCCTCGGCCAATAAAGTTAGATGAGCACCGCAACCCCAGAGTCGTCCACGACTGGACCTAAAGGTCAGGGGTCCCTTTACCTTTACCTTTTAAGAAGCCGTGAGCTTTTTCTCACACGTGGTTGCTTCTAATCTAAGATATAATCCATGTGTGTAAACTGGCATTTTCTGTTCAAAAACCACAGCTTCCTTAAGTTTAAGGATTTATATGTTGAATTTCCATCTCAAAATCTTTCTAATGGCTGCATTAAAGAAAGGGAGCCCTGGTCTCATTGGGAAAGTGGCCAGAACAGGCAATCCTCTGTTTTCCCCCTAACCCTCTTCCCATTTTTTAAAAAAGCTCTGCAACAGTTCTGTACAACTGCAGGTTTGGATAAATGCAGGTCAGTGCCAGGTAAATAGTTAATATTTAAATATATGCGCTGCCATAATTCAAATTAATAACTTTCCTTTCACTCTGAAAGCCCTGAAGGGCTTTCTAATGTATTTCAGTCCTTGCAACATCACGTCATGAATTCAGCGTGAGGAAAAAGAAATGTCCCCCATTGCAGGTCCTTGTACATTAGGCTCAATGTTGCTATTTGGAGAGGAGCTGTGTACCAAAACCACAAGGGAACTCAAATAGGATGCAGTGGAAATTTGATGACTTATTTCCGCCTTCGCCAACCTGAATGCGCTCCAGATGTGCAGCTTATAGTCTAAAACATCTGGAGGGTGCAAGGGTGGTGAAGGTTGGCTTACTCACTTACTGTACTTCTCATGCCCTGAACAAGCTTCACTCCTGCTGTTTAAACAATTGCACTGCTTGAGGGCTGGATTTTATTTTATTTTTCTTGAACTGTGCTCCTTCTTCACCTTCCCCTCCCCATCACACACATTTTGTATAAGTTACAAGGCTTCTGTGTTTAAAATACCTTCCTTTATCCCTCTGGACAGTAAAAATAGAAAGATTGGTGAGCTAGCAGAGCTTGCCTTCTTTGTCGCGATACAACTTTGTAAACTGTGTGAATATTTCATTTGGGATTCTCGTTTAAGTTTCTAATTCTGAATATCTAACGTTTTGTCTTCAGTTTTCGCAACGAAAGTCCTGGATTTGATTCAGCACAAAACTTGGAGGTTTGCCTTACTTGCAGGCATATGGTGATTAAACTCTGATGCCAGTGCTAGAATACAGCCTGCAGAATGTCAAGTCTGAGTTCAGGAACAGGAATGAAAGTTTCAAAATATGAAGTGTCCGCTCCATCATTCTTCAAGCAGAAAAGGGAGTGAAGTCTCACCCATGTTGCAATATGGAAATAATTCTACTGGGCTACATTAAAGGATTATTTGCAAGGATTACAGAGATTTTGTCTGTGAAGCACTTTGGAAATCTTAAATAGCTATATAAATATAAAGTAGTAGTAGTAGTATTTTTTCATATTTCATATACCATAATGTGCAATGATACAAACTGTAACTATTTTTTTTTCCTTTGGAAAAGTTCCAGCCCACACTTCTGACTGTAATAGGCCTTCGAGTGAGTTTACAACTCTGAATATCACCAGTCCAAACAACTGATACCCCTGACTTTCTCTCTTGCTCCCCCGCTTTTAAACGTAACAGACAACAAGAAAGGCAAAGCAACTTGATCCTTGGAAGTAAGGTTTGTAGAAGGCCAGAGAGCTTATTTCCAAGTAAATGTTTTTAGGATCAGCCTGTAAAAAGTTGTTTGCCCTTCTACTCAGAAGTATACACCAGCAACAGCTTTAAAGACTTTAGCAGGTTGCAGGGATTACAGCGATACGAAGGCTCAATCCCACAATAAAGGCGGCAGTTCTAAGCCGATTTATTCTAAAGCAAATTCATTATGGCATAAGCTTTTGTGGAGTGCAGTCCACTTCGTCATATGCACAAAGTGTTATCCTGAGTTGCAGGTACATACATCCAGCGGGGTGGGGAATGGGCTGGATTCCATGAAAGCTTATCCCATAATCAATGTGTTAGTCTTGAAGGTGCCACAAGACTCTCTGTGGTTTCTGCACAGCCTCTTGCAAAAGAAAAATGTCTTTGGAAAGTCTCGAAAGTGAGTGCGATTGAAATAAGTAGCTCTCCCTTCAAGCAAAGGTAAGCTGGGCCATTAATTCAGAGGTCATTCGGCTTGTAGGTGCCTAGCTTTCTGTTGAATTCTCCCCTGTTAGGTGGCTTTGGCAATCATGGCCTTGATTATGGCAAAACCCCTTAAAATCAGGGAACTGTTATTAGCTGGCCAGCACATATTTCACTCCTGTTTATAGTTTCAGCAGGCAGAATCACATGGGCAAAGCTTTCGTTCCTTTTGGATAGAACTACTTTGTTAGGCATTGCAATTTTCAAAGGCTGCGGTGGGGAGTGTGCTTAAGAAAGACTCCCGGCTGCGTTCTCCTCCTTCATCTGCTTGTTTTGAATCTGGAAGGAGCTTCTTTCTTTCTAAGATGGGGTTTCCTTTGCAGCCTGAAGGGATAAAGGCCAGGAAAGAGCTTTACCATTTAATTCTACATTAATTCTACAGTTACAGGTGGGTAGCCGTGCTGGTCTGCCATAGTCGAAACAAAATAGAAAATTCTTTCCAGTAGCACCTTAGAGACCAACTGTGTTTGTTCTTGGTATGAGCTTTCGTGCGCATGCACACTTCTTCAGATACACTTCTTCGGGTATCTGAAGAAGTGTGCATGCACACGAAAGCTCATACCAAGAACAAACTCAGTTGGTCTCTAAGGTGCTACTGGAAAGAATTTTCTATTTTGTTTCGATTAATTCTACATCAACTGGGCTGCAGTGTGTTTCGGGTTGGGGACCTATATTTCAACCGTGCACAAATAAAGCACAAATAAAGAACGGCATTCAGATCCCAGGGGGTGATTTCTTATCTTCCTCCCAAGATATAAAGGCATTAGATATAAGGTCTTTATTTCCAGGTCTCAGTTAGGGTCCCCTCCTCCTGCCCATGTGGATCAGTTTTTAGTGTTACCTCTTTCTGCTCCTCGGCATAGGCTTTTCTGGGTCTAATAAACTTTCTGCCTGTTCCTTCCAAAGCTGAGGAACTTCCCATGTAAGTGGGATCTGGACCCTGAATGAAAGATTCCTTCTGGGTAGATTTAAAATTGCAGATTCCACATCCACCTGGAGAAGGGACTTTGACAACTTCAGACTGGTGGGGGGGGGGTTGTATGGCCCAACCTAATTGGTCATTAGAAGGAAAGGAAGTAAATCAAATCTGGACAGTGCTCAGAGGGTTGGAATAAGATTAAGGATGCAGTCCTGTGCTAATTTACCTGGAAGCAAATTAAACCACAGAGCCTAGGGCTTGCCGATCAGAAGGTCGGCAGTTCGAATCCCCACGACAGGGTGAGCTCCCATTGCTCGGTCCCTGCTCCTGCCAACCTAGCAGTTCGAAAGCATTTCAAAGTGCAAGTAGATAAATAGGTACCGCTCCAGCGGGAAGGTAAACAGAGTTTCTTTGTGCTGCTCTGGTTCGCCAGAAGTGGTTTAGTCATACTGGCCACATGACCCGGAAGCTGTACGCCGGCTCCCTCGGCCAGTAAAGCAAGATGAGCGCCGCAACCCCAGAGTCGTCCGCGACTGGACCTAACGGTCAGGGGTCCCTTTGCCTTTACCTTTAAATCCCATGAACTCAGTGGGACTTACTTCTGAGTAGACAGCATTGAAAATCACAATCCTAGGCACACATATCTAGGAATAAGCACCACTGAACACAGTGAGGCTTACTTCTGAGTAAAGATACCTAGGCCTATGTTGCAAGGTTGCAATTCAATGGGTGTTTACTTGAGAGCAAATCCCATTGAACTCAGTGGAACTGACCTAAGAGTTTTGCATGGGAATGCACTATAAGGCTAAATTGTTTTCACAAATTTTGATATTGTTGCCAGCTCCTTGGTTGCCAGGGGCACAGGGTGTGAGCATCTTTCCCAGTCGTGGAAATGGGTCCCTAATAATGCTAAGCTGGAAGTGGGTCAGAAATAGCTTTGGACAATGAAAGTGCTGCAGAAATGACCCAATGAACCCTTGTAGTACAGTATAGTGGTTAAGAGAGTGGGCAGTAAGCTAGGAAGCCCCGGGTTCAGGTCTCATCTCAACCCCAACTAGTGTTTGATGACAAGCCTCGGTGCTTTCTCTCTCTCTCCCCCCCCCCAACCTCCCCATCCTCCACCCGCAGGTAATCGACCTACCTTCCAGGGTTGTTGTAGGGGGATAGCTACGACGACGACGGTTCTGAAGAACTTGGAAGGTTTCTAATGAGCTATAGAAATGTGGCGCCTGGTTTTTAAAGAGCGCGTTTGCTGGTCTTAGGAATGCAAGAGAACTGCCCTCCCTTCCGGACTCGAACCGGCGGAGCTGTGACCTGCGCAGGCAGCGGCCAGCAGCGCAAGTTGCGAGCGGGGGGGAGGGAGGTTAGCAGCAGCAGCAGCAGCAGCAGCAGCAACAGCGCGCGAGAGAGAGAGAGCGAGCGAGGGAGGGCAGCGTTGGAAAGTGTTAATCAGGAGGAGGAAAAGGCGCGCGGTAAGCGCAGCTCTTCACTCGAACGTCACTCCGGTGCAGGGGGTTAGTGAAGTGACTGTGGCGCCTGGGGACTGGAGGCACTCACTCGTCGGACTGACTTCCAGTCAGGTATTCCATACACTGAGCAATGTCTCCATTAGTGCGCTGCTGTGGCTGCTGCTCCCTCCAAAGCGAGCCGCTGCGAGCGAGGCGAAAAGACGCGGCCACCCTTCGCCATGGACAAGCTCTCGCCAGGAGATCCTAGGCACAGCCCGGCGTGATTGCAGGTAACAAGAAAGAGAGACACTTCCTTGCTGGCGGTGCGCTTGCACCCCGGCTTCCTTTCCGCCCATCTATGCATCCATCCATCCACGCGCACCCCAACAATAGCCTGCCTTTTGCAGCCAGCCGGCTGGGAAACCTCCGGCTGCCTAAGGAAGAGAAAACTACCGGCGATCCATCATGCGGCTTGGGCGCTGTTTACCTAGGGCTGAGAGGAAAGCCACCTCACACACTTGCTTTTTTCTCTTCTCGGCACGGGGATGGGGGAAAGGGTGTTCGCGGTCATGCACAGAGTGCAACTTTGGTCTAGGAGACTTTGGGCAGGGAGGCTGCGTTGGCCAAGAAAGTTTGGTGGACGTGGAAAAGGAGTCGGAGCTTGGAGGACCGTGAAGACGCGGGGAGGGCACTGTGCGGGTGTAAAGTTCCTCTGTTTGACGGGGGGGGTGCTTTAAATCGCTTCTGTAAACTCGGCGCTGGTCGGTGCAATCCTGTATTTGTTTACTGCGTGGGAAGTCCCACGGAGTTCAACGCGGCGGACTCGCAGCCAAGTGGGTATAGGATTTCAGAAACGGTTTTCTAGCCTGAGAAGTGGGGCTGTTTAGAAATCGAGCCCGAAAACTCTGTCACCTCCCCCCTCCCATCCCAGTCGCGTTGTTGTGCATGGTTCAGGAGTGACTGCAAGGCACTCTGCACATGCTCGACGACACACTTTTAAAATCTCCGGTTTCACAGCTTTGGGCTACGACTGCAAAGATTTCGACGCTGACAAGAACTGGGTGGGTCCTCCTCCTTCTAACCTGGTCCTCTGGGGAGGTGGTTTTTTGAGAAGCGCCACAGATTCCTTACTGTAAGTCGAAGAAAAGGGGGAGATTTAATGGGGGGAGCCAAACACATTGCCAAATGAATCCCATCGATTTGTTGTTGTTGGTAACAGGACTAAATTCGCCTTGGTTATTAGCCAGGCCGGGAGAATAAAAGGACAAAAAACGTCCGTGCAGATATATGCGTGAAAATAAATTGGGGGGGGGGGCTCTGTGTTGGGTCTGACCAGGCGCCTGTCTAAAACCAGTTTCTCCACATGCACTGGTTGATCCTAGACCCTCTGCAGGTCTCTGGCTAGTTCAAGTCCAGTGTCAGGTTTGGTGAGGTCGCCGGCAAAGAGATACCCTCAATTTTCTAGTTTACGCTTTTTCATCCATTTTACAGACAGGAAAGCTGGAAGAAACGCCGCTAGCTCCGAAGTCCAAAGGCGTTGAGAAAGGTTTTTCCAAGGTCGCGGACTCCAGATCCTTTAACACCCTTCTGGCCCGATCCAAAATGTGTTTACGGGTGTGGGAGGAAGTCCTACTCCTTTTATTTGGGATTCGCCCCCAAGTTAATATGCTCAGGAGTGCAACTTAGTTTATTCGCTTTTGGGGGGGGGGGAGTGTTTGTAGCGGTTGGGAGCGAAGATGCGGCGGATTCTTTCCTTACCAGGGGTGGCTTGAGAACTGTAATCCGAATTTAATTGTAAATTCGGAACCCGAGGAAGTGGTTAGTCCTGGGCCATTAAGGCAGAGAAATTCAGGGCAAAAATAACCCAATGGTTCCTCTAACTGCTCAAAACGTGTCCAGATCAATTTCCTGCAGACCTCAATCAGAGCAGCTGCCTAACCTGCTAGGGCCTGCTCCTGCACTTGTCTTTCTTTCAAGTTTTCTTGGGGAGGATTAAAAAAACAAACAAACCAGGCATTGGCTTTAGTTTCTTGGAAAAGAACGGTGAAAAAAAATCTGCAGAGATTTAAACCCTGAAGATGCTGCACACTTCGCCCTGCTACGCTGCGTTGCTGCTGCTGCTGCTGTTTTTCAAGAAATAGCACCCACTCGTTCTGATTTTGGGAGAGGTGTTGTGATAATTACGCTGGGTGGTCTCTTTGGCAAAAGAAGGGCTTCGCTCTGGCTGCTCAACTGTTACGTGTAGAAGTCAGCTTGTTGCCTTATGCGCAAAAGTTGTTGTTTTCCACAGGATAGCGCTCAGACTCCTGTCCTTGGATCGCCTCGTGAGCGAGGTACACTCCTAAATGCAGGGACTGCCCTTTAGGACTCACTTACCGGTACTTTCTAGCTTTGCTGCTGTATGGGGAGATAATGAAATTCATGAGAATGTCTTTCCTCGAAAAGTGGGGCGTTTGCGAGAAAACTCACCTTCCTCACACAGATTTATGATGAGCCTGGAAACAGGGCAGCGCTTGGCGTGGTGTTTGCTGGAGGAGAGGGAAACTCTTAGGCTGTATGGGGGAGGAAAACTACAGTATCTCATGTGGACTCTAGGGAATTCGGATCCCACTTTGTTCTTTGGGGGCTGACTTCCAATTGAGTGTGTGGGAGCTGGAGCCATGCACCCTGCTATTAGGCGCGTTGAATGAAGCAAGTCCTGCCGATCTTGCGCGTGTTTATTCGGGCACGAGACTCGTTCCTTCCAACGCCTGAACTTCCAAGGAAGCGTGCTTCAGAGGATACAAACCTAAAGTTGCAATCCTATGGATACTTACCGGGGGCGGGGAGGGGGGGCGCCACTGAACCTAATTAGACACATTCCCAAGTCAATCAGCACGGATCGTGCTGTTACTCCGAAGTCAATTGGGCGGGGGGAGTAGTTAGCCACGAACCATGACTTTGTAGTAGAATGCTATGGAGGTCCCTAGCCAAAAAGAAGGAAAAATCGCATTGATTTCTACTGAGCACCTAACCAACAGCGCGATCCTAGACTTGCTGCGTTTCTCGCGGATAAAGGGTTGCAGTTCAAACGGTCCCAGGGAGGAAATTTCGTATAGAAGGATGGCATTGATCATGGTGCAGAGGCTATGTTATGGATCCAGAAACGGGAGAGAAACTTCTTTGCTCCGGCCTCCGTCTGCCAGTGCAGGGGGTTCTTGGTGATCCCGGTGGAATTGTTTGAATGTATGAAAAAGGCGTGTGTGTGTGTGTGTGTGTGTGTGTGTGTGTGTTTAGAGATCGATTTGCAACGTTGCGGGGTTTGGCGGAAGGGGGGGGGGAGAGAAGAAAACATTGCACCATCATCTGTAAAAGTTGTCTGCCTCAGTCAGCTAATTGCAACGTTTAACGCTGAACTCCTTTGGAGATCTGGGAGGTTGCACCCCGCCCCCGTCCCCTGGAGGGCGACGCGCCTGCGTGTTGCAGTAAACACCCCACCCCCACCTCCTGGTATTGTATACCTGCAATGTATAGGCTAGGTGGCTCTCGGGTTTCCCTTTCTCTTCAGAGATGGTCCTCGTTCAGTGGGGCTTACTCTCCCTCAGAGTGCAATCATTTATTTGTTTTTTTAAAAAGCGGGTCTACTCGAAAGTAAGTCCCACTGAGTTTCGGTGAGTCTTATTCCCAGGTAGAGGAGCACAGGCTTGCATCCTGTTTAGGACCACGGTCTCTAAAGCGAATTTCCTTAGAAGTGACTCCCATCCCATCTACTGGGGTTCTGCCTTCTGAGTAAGCCTGGCTAGACCTGCAGCTGCTCTGATGGCTGCTACCATCCCCAGTCTCCATTAAGTACTTGCAAACTTTGGCTTTGGTTTCTGAAAGATGTTCCTCTAGTCGGCTGGTTGGCTGGCTCCTTCATCAACGACAGGCAGGCTACGAGGAGGAGAAACAGTTTTACCAATGCAGCCGGTGGAGGGAAGAAATTAATGTCACAGCCTGCCCATGAAGCAGCCCCCCCCCCACCCATTTATTTGTAAAGCGTCTGCGATCCCTAAACTATTTGAGCTGCCGCCATGAACCGCTTTAAGTGATCTGCGTGCCGTCCTGACTTGGCTGGTTCGTTGTGGAGCGAGTTACCCTGCAAAGCCGTTCAAGCGTTGCTTTCTACACACGTTTTTACTCACTTGCATACATGCTGGAACAACCTAGGGGCGGGGAACCTGTTTTGTACGCCCTGCAAATATGAATTTCTTAGATTTCAATACAACCGCTGCAATCTTATGCCTCCTTCCGCGAAAGTTCTACCGATTTGTGTTGCGACCTCCAGATCTACCCAAATAAACTTTACAGTGCAGAAGTGGGCTTGACTCCGTGACAGGCGTGCACAGGATCACAACCTTGTTTGCGGACTAGGTGGGACACCCCACATATAGCGCGCGATAGATCTGTGTTTGGACATGTGCTGGAAGTATTTATTTTCACTTAAAAGCCGCAGGCGGAGCGGAGAGAGATAGCAGAAGCATTTGGGGGGGGGGGGGTGAGAGGGTGTTAACTCTTTCCTCCCCGGTTTGGTCTCAGTTCCTGACGAACAATATTGGGACTTGTTTTAAAGTTTAAAAAAACCACACACGTGGAATTGGACACTTCCTTGGAAGTAGGGCATGTTCATTTGAGTATGAACATGCCCTACAAAATACAATGCGAGTGGAAACGGGGGGGGAGGGGGTCGTCCGCACTGTCGTTTAATGTGACTGGTTAAGTTTCCAAAACCTCCGTTCCTTCTCCACTGTCCGTATGACGCTCTCCTCAAAATCACTGCCTTCCCAGACTTACCCTTCCCAAATATTATCTACATTAAAGGGCAGTATGAATGAGCCCAGTGTCTCACCAAAGTTCCAGGGAACTAGCACCGGAAACCTGAAGACATCTACTTCGGGGTAAGCCTCCCTTGTGTCTCTTACTCCCAGGTAAACGCGCTTAAACTAGGTTCAGGGTGGCCCTCTCTTTTGAAGGGGCTGCTGAGCTCCTTTGCTGCCTTTTAACGCGCTCCTCCTCCTAGAGCCAAGGCTTTGCCTCTGTAAATTATAGCAATTACGCAGCAGATATGATTATATTAGGTGTACTGCGGTCTCCAGATAGTCATCCATCACCCTCAATCGAGCTGTCAGAGCGGGCAGATTCGTCCCTGGGAGGCACCAAGTCTTCCAGCTGGGGAGAAGAAGGGAACATCATCATTAATTAGAGTGTGACCCTGGGGCTATTCACATGTCTGAACCCAGGCAGCTCTCCGAGCAAGTCTGCACTCCTTTCATCCCTCCCTCCCCCGCCACAGCTGCCCTCCCCTCTCCACGCGCGCAAATACGCACAGAAACCCGCCCGCCCTGGGTCTGGCTAATTTGCCCACTGCAAGTTCCTTTAGGCAGAGTATCCCGATTTTTTCACAGGTTGAGGTTTTTCTGTATCCCCTACGCTCCACGCTCCCCAATACAAACGCATACACAAAAGGTCCTGGAGGAAAATTATATGTACAGTACTGGACTTTCCAGGAGAGGCCTAGATAAAGGTGACAAGGTGAAGGGGACTGATAGGGGTGGTGAAACCAGTAGTAATGGTATGCCAACTTATTAGTAAGAACTTCTCTCATTTAACCGAAAGTAAAGGCTCCTCTGAATTTAGCGGGAGTTACTAAGGAGGGTAAGAGCCCACTCTCACCTTGAAAAAAAAATGATTAAAAAGAATCTTTTTGCTCACTTTTTGAAATCACTTACTTTCCAAAAAAAATAGATTTCCTGGGTGTATCCAATGGCAGTCATATTGTAGATCCATTGAAGTCAGTGAGTGGACCCTGAGTATGACTGCTGCTGGATATCCCCTGCTGTTTTATGGTCAGAACTAGAATTTAAGTAGAGTAATACTATAAGTAAATAAATCCTTTAGGATTAATAAACATGCCGGAAATAAATCACAATTGAACTGTCTTCAAAGTGAACATTTTTGCTGAATTTACATCCTGGCCTACCCTTCTAAATGGGGAGAGAAAGAGATAGACCTTCAGCCTAGCCCAGGCATAGGCAACCTTCGGCTCTCCAGATGTTTTGGACTACAATTCCCATCATCCCTGACCACTGGTCCTGTTAGCTAGGGATCATGGGAGTTGTAGGCCAAAACATCTGGAGAGCCGAAGGTTGCCTATGCCTGGCCTAGCCAAACCATCAAGAGTTTGCGTAGCATCCTGTACTTTTCATAGGTTTCAGCTAGGGCTTCTGTCACCCTCCATGCAACCGACTTCCATAAATGGGAAGCAAGTTCAAACAAAACTTCATTTGCAGAGCATTTGCCTATTGAATGCAGTTTTCATCTTTATGGTGAACCTTCTAAAGTACCAAATTCTTTCTGATTTTACCTCCTTCCTTCACCCAGAATATTGTAGCCTGTTAATCCCACTTTACTGATGGCGGTGGCTTTCCTATCTGAAACCATCCTGCTGAGCATTTAGCTCTTTCCAGCTGAGGCCAGCATGTTCACTTAGAAGGAAGACTATAGATAAGTCTTTAAGGATCCAAATGTTTAGGATCACGCACTGAGAATGAGAGACCCCTGACTTGCCTAAAGAATTGAGGGTGGGCCTTTGAGCCCCAGACAGCACTCAGCATTGCAGAAATTCCAGCTCCATTAAAATTAATTGGCGTTTTGCTACTAACATCAATGAAATGTGCATTGCTCCTTCCAGCGATGGTGCTGGCAACTTGGGCTAACAACGAGAGACAGAAATCAAGAAAGACCAAATATCATTCTCATTAAACATTTAAAGCACCACTCCCATTAAACACTTAAACTTCCCTAGTAGAATAAAAAGGTCTAACAAGGGGCTTTGGCAGAAATCTGAGATCTACGGTTTAATAAGTCTCCAAGAAAATGACTTTCTGATGTAGTCTTATATTTGTAGTCATAAAATGAAATAAGAGTGTATACACAGATCACATAGTAAATTAGCCACCTCTTAAAACACACTTTCAGGAAAGGTAGATTTTTCTCCCTCCCCTTGCTTCCATTCCAAAGGTGGGAGTGATAACTATTCTTGACTAATTCATGTGAAGTTTAAAGGGCTTGTTGTGAATGTATCTTGGACAAGAGGCCAGAGATAATCCAAAGGTGCGAAAAGGGAGGGACTAAGACAGGCCTAGCTCTGCCTTCTGCTCTCATTCAAACAGAGTCTCTGGTCAAATATCAGAGTTTGTTTTAAAGAGAGGGTAGTGCTGTTCTATGATCTCATGTTATAATATAATAACTAGCGACTCTTGGACACTGGGATTCAGGGGAGCTAATGGATGCCAGCTAGGCATTGAGAGAAAGGGGCACAGTTTGATAAAACTGTGTGAAAGTTTGACGGTCACTGGTAGTGAATCTGTATGACACAGAGAGGGAACCACATTTATTTCATATATTTCCGTGCTGCCACTCAGAACAATGTCGATTAAATTAAGGACTGAAAGCCAGGTGTGACAAAGCTGATTTATTGTTTCCCTGTCAGAGCTCTGAGGGGATCATTGGACAAGTGAGAGAGTGCACACCAGAGGAAGGGTACTATGCTTGACAATACGGGGAGCTGCTACTATATTTATTCCAGGAAATCACAACTGCAATGGGTGGTATTCTTCGATCAGTCTCCTGATTTAAAAAAATATGAACTAGTTTACATATTCTACCTGCCCAGAAAACTTGGATATTCCCACACAACAAAAAAATCATAACCACTAAGAGAGAGTTTGAGAGCTACCTTAGTACAGGTAGTGGGGGAAACAGACTATGAACCAGAAAATCCCCTCCCCTATGAACTTGCTAAGAGGTTTTAGGCCAACCACCCTCTCAGCATCTGTCCTACACTGCAAGACCAGGATGATGATACTGACCAGGCTGTAGCTAGTGGTGAGCCTAAGTATCTCAGATCCCAGATCTTTTTCTCTGTGTGCCCCAAGTGTTTCTAGTGGATAATTAATTCAGGGGGAAATGAAAGAGATGGTCTTAATTGACATTAATTTGAGGTATAAGGGTGTAAATTTGGGGAACTACATCAGTTGAAGATGACTTTCTCTTAAGATGAGTTGGAGGTAATGAAATGGGATAATTGAACGGGTGCTTAATTGATTTGAAGCAGGATCTGTTGGGAAATTCACTTTACTACTGGTTAAATGAATTAAAGTGGAACACATCTGAAGTGGGTACCAGTTAACTGGATTTTTTTAACTAGAGTGGCTTGGATGAGAAATTAGTTGACTTTGCTGTCTATATCTGCACATAGACATATAAGTTAGCATATGCAATTTTTAATGTAAATTTGGACCCGTGCCCCAATTTTTTAGAAAACCTACCTGGAAACACTCAGTTTTGCATTGCTCTTGTAAGGATTCCTGAGATAATCCATGCGAAGTAGTTTGAAGCTTGTACAATGCTGTATGAATGTCAGTTGTTGTTTTGAGTGTGGATAGATGCTCTCGCTTTGCAAATCAAATCTGGCCTGAGTTTGAAGATCACTCTCCCCCTGCCACTCCATGGCCTGAAGTTTATTCAAAGTCGTGGTCTCTCCTCACTTTGGTTTTCCATATCTCCCCACCCCAAAAAGTTTTTAAAGCCCAAAACGTCTAACATAATGTCCGTTCAGCATAAATGTCCATTCCTTGTCCTTTCCTAACGTGCACTTTGGTGGCGGGGCTTTGGGGTCGTCCCAAGGGTCGCCTTCTCCACGTGCTTTGGCTGTCAGCTCAGGAGCTCGTTTCAACTGTTGATTTAAAAGCCTCGCCTGCGCGCCTGCCCTTCCAGCGGCCTCGTTTGTAAGTGGGACTGATGACTGCAGGGCAGGGAGGAGTGGGAGGAAGCAGCAGGCAGTTGCTCATTAATTAATTTCTAATTAAAAGTGCTGACCACCCTTCAGTGATTCGGGGGGGGGGGGGGGGAGAGAGAGAGACGACACTGATTTCTCCTCTCCAAACTATTGATACCTGAGATGCAATTATGAACCGTTCAGGATCTTGCCATTTTGTACGTTTGGGGGTTCGCTTTCCTTATCAGCGCAGGAGAACTCCCTCAAATAGCGATCATCCAGCGTGCTCTGAGGCGTTTGAAAACAAACTTTCATCCTGGGTAATTTGGTTTAAATTCCAGGCCGTGTTCTACCCCAAAGGTGCACACAAATATGCGAACGAGAGGCAGTTTCTGTAGGTTTTTTTTTCCCTTCTTCTTGACGTCAGATGTTCGATTTGACATGTGTGTTTGAGCTAGGGGTGGTTCTCTTCCCCTCCCTCCCTCCGCCTCTGCTGCCTGTGTGTGGGCAAAATATGTATTTTCCCCCCATGAAAGAGCAACCGTGCCTTTTATGTTGTTCGTGTTGAAGTAGCGCCACGCCGCCTATGCACATCTTTTTAAGATCGCGAGTTGTGTGTGTGTGTATGTTGTGCGGGGGAGGGGAGGCAAACTCCCCCCCCCCCAAATACACACACTAAAATATAGTTTCAGGTCCAAGGCAGATGAATTCAAGATGGTTTTGTGCTTGGTCCTCTAAGCCCCTAGGAAGCTCGGATTATCCATCACTCGGGGCCAATACGGCACAGCGAGGCAGCCTCCGGAGCTCGCGGATCCAGCGCCTCTCCTGGTTGTTCCTGGAGCCTGGGAGCCCCCCGTGGCCATGTCCTACCCCCAGTTCGGATACCCCTACTCGTCTGCACCCCAGGTAAGTCCTGCCGGACTCCCGTCGCAACTACGCCCTTTCCTTTCGCTGCCCTCCTCTGTGAAGGCGCGCAGGAGAATTCCCATCTCATGGGAGGCGCTTTTGTAGGGACCTGGTATGCTTTCAGATCAACTGGGGGCTGTGGGAAGGGATGGAACCCCGCCCTTCCCCAAGAGCAGTGACTGCCATCTTTACGCGGAAGTAAGGCCCCACCAAAGGCACTTACTTCCAGGTAAAAAGGAGACTGTCGCCTTGGTATCCTAATGCTGCGGTGCTCTAACCACGAACTGGTTGAGAAAGTCCATCTGTCCTGGATTCACCGAGGCTTATTTCGGAGGGACCTTGTCCTAGAGTGAGAATGTTAACAGTGAGGGGGTTAAATTGGAGTCAAGGGGGGGTATCGTTTAGGATTGGGTTGGAGAGCCGCGTCCTGAGATTTGGAAAGTCTCTGGTTTCAGAGGGGTGCTAGCTAGCACTGCAACGAATTACTCCTGCAGCGCGCTGAAGATGGAAAGGTCTCGGGTGTTCATTGATCTCAGAGGGTTTTACTCGTTCCCACGGGTCCGCGGACCTACTCTGAAGTAAGCTGGTGGATGGAAGCCGTTTCAACAACAACAACAACAACTGGCTGGTTCAAGCCAGATTCACGGGCCACTTCGTTTAGCAGGAACTTGGGTGGGGTGCGAGGTAGCTGCAGTCAGGGGCCCTGTATCAGCTGAGGCCTCGGCTCAGCTCCTTTCTGGATCGTACCCTTAAAAGAGAGCAGGACCGAACCACCACCACCACCACCACCACCACTGTGGGACTGAAGTGGGTGTTGGAATCTGCAGTTAAAAGAAATGTTCAATTATCTCTCGCGAAGGATCTGGGATTAAACTTCTTTAACATTCTCAGTACTTTTTACTTGGAAACAAATGTGTTCTAGAACCGAGACGGATGTATGTATTAATGTTAATGTGAGCATTCTAGCTCGCCGGAATACTGCATTAAAAACTGAAAAGTATTTTCTCTCTCTCTCTCTTTCTCTTTAGTTGACAAGTGTGAACTGGAACTAGGTTTCCCCCCTCCCCAACCGATCTTTAAATTTCTCCCCGATCCACAAACCAGTTAAGCCACTGGGTTTAACATAATATATAAGGTACTTATTTAAGATCACTAAAGGTGCAATCCCATGCAGGTCTATTCAGAAGTCAGCCCCATTGAGCACAATGGGACTTGCTCCCAGGTAAACGTGTATAGGATTGCAGCCACTTCCTTCCACTGCCTTTCCCTTCCGCTATTCGGCCTGGGTGTCCACCACCCCCCCCCCTCCATCTTGGGAGCTGAGGAGATTCTGCAAGTGACTGGGCGGTTGCAGACGACCGTTTCATCGCGCGTTTCACCACCCTTCTGTGTGATAACACGGATGGACCGCGCTGTCCCGTGTTTGTGCCCTTTGTAGGGTCTGATAGAGGGGGTGGCGGTTGTTCCGGATTAAACAACGTGAAGAAGAGATGCTCATTAAAACCAATGGACACGGAAGTCAGTGGGTTGTGCGAAACCTCACTGATTTCGCTAGAGAACTGGTTGGTAGATCGGCCTGTTGGTCACCATGGCTGTTAGCTGCCCCTTCCCCGATCACTGCCCTGTCTTCTCTCCTCCTAGTTCCTGATGACCACCAACTCCTTGACCACTTGCTGTGAGACCACCGGCAGGACCCTCACGGACTCTGGGGCGGCAGCCTCGGCTCAGACCCCCGTCTATTGCCCCGTGTACGAGAGCAGGCTGCTAGCCACGGCCAGGCACGAGCTCAACTCGGCAGCTGCCCTGGGAGTCTATGGGAGTCCCTACACGAACACGCAAGGCTATGGCAACTACGTGACCTACGGGACGGAGGCGTCGGCTTTCTACTCCTTGGTAAGTCTTCTGCGCAGCGAGCTCGGCTATCATGCACGACTTACCACCTCAACGCATTGACTGGGCAAGAAGGAAACCCCCACTGACCCCTTACCAAGGGACATTGGCTCTTCCAAGTCAACAAACTGAGAGAGTCGCAGCTTAGCTAGAAGCTTCCCGGCTCAACCTAAGGACGTTCAGGAAGGCTGAGATCCTAAAGACACTCATTTGGGAGTAAACCTCATCAAGTTAAGAGGGACCTAATTTATAGTTATGCACTTTTTAATAGCAACGTTTGTGTTGTGCATCCCCACGTGTGTGTGAGTGTAGATAGAGTTAGAGTTGTATCGCTAGTAACAGTACAAGCAAACCTGGAGTGATTACAAAATGTTTTTCCTATTTATTTTATTCATTAAATTTCTATGCCGCCTTTCATCCGAGGAGCACGGGGCGGTTTACAATATAAAAAAACAAAACGTAGTAGCAAACAATAACAATAATCCACAGAGAGAGAGTTTAAAAGGGCATGGGTTGTTTAATTAGCCAACGGCTATGTAACCTGTCTATGTGCCATGGGGTAATCCGAAGTGAATACGAATAAGGGCTGTGAGAAACTTCAGTCAATCATAGGCGTTGCTAATTCAGGTGTCTAACAACACGGAGATCAGCCTACAACTAGGTAATTAGAGATAGACGGTAATAAACTCTGAGAAAACTATTGTCTGCTGATCTCTGCGATCCAACTACTTAATTAGAGATAAATGATAAGAGCTAAGACATCGTGGCATTGCTGATCTCTGTCTGTGTACTGAAACTGACCCAAGAAAGCGAGTCTGGAGTTGTCACAGGAACAGGAACTCTAGTTTGCTCACCGAATGTTTAAATGTAAAATTATGCATAAAATGTCTGCGTTAAGAAATCAACTCTTCGTATACACTTCTCTGTGTGGCCAACAGGTCACTTCCCATTGTCCCATTTATTGCAATTGCCCCCCCCCTTTTTAAAGGAAAGTATGTTTATTGATGATTGCAGCCTGTTTTAAGAGGGCACTTCAACTTTCGCACTTGTTTCAGGGAGTAAAATCCTTTAAAAAAAAACCTCAACAACTTCAATCCTAAAAAAAAAGACTAACAACTTCGGTCGGCCCTTTGGTCAGCCCTCACGGCCCTTCACTTCATCGAATCTGGCCCTCTTTAAAAAAAGTTTGGACACCACTGCTGTAGGTGATATTTGACCCTTGGTTATCCCTAATCACTTGCTCTCGGAGCTCAGTGTGTATAAAATACCATTCTTAGTCGGATGAAGGAAAGCACTGGACTCCAGTGGGACTGCAGAGGCTAAACCAGCTTTCCTGTGAGTAAATAAATTCCATTGCAGGAAAATAAGGTTTCCTCTGAGTAAACGTGCATCAAATCGGGCCAAGAGATGCCTAAACATTGAGTCAGTGGACAGAGTGCAAGGAACTTCATGTTCCTCTCCAATTAAACGCAAGTCCATTCTACAGGAATTGAAGAACTGTAAGCACTTGCTGGTCTACTCGGAAGTAAGCTGTACTGAGTTCAGTGGGACTTGTGCCCAAGTTTGCAGCCTAAACAGTTTAACCCCCTGATAGAATCACAGAAGTGTAGAGTAACTTGGAAGGGACCCCGAGGGCCATCTATCCTAACCCCCTGCGATGCAGGAATCTCAACACGTGGCCTCTCATCCCATTCGAAGTCAAGCCGGATCCTGTTTAGCTTTGAAAATGTGCTAGAGGATTTTGTTTGTTTGTTTGTTTTTGCTCCTCGATGCGTTTCTCCGTTACAAAAATAAATAAAAACGTGTCCATTTGCGCGTGTCTCCCTTCCTGCCCCCCCACCACCACCACCCGCACTGCCCGTGGGGGAGGGGAGCGCTGATAAGTAGACGCCTTTGCTTTTCATGTTCCAGAACAGCTTTGATTCGAAGGATGGGAGCGGATCTGCGCATGCGGGAATCACCCAGGCGGCCGCATACTATCCATACGACCACACGCTCAGTCAGTATCAATATGACAGGTAAGAAACAAACTATCAGCCATTCATTGCGGGGCAGGAAAAGGCGGTGGGGGCCCATGGGAGAGAGAGAGAGGAGAGGAGAGGTGGTTAGTTGCGCTTCTTAATCAGGAAACGTCTTCAGTTTGTGCTTTTCTCAAAGGACCGGTAGGAAACGAGTGTGGCCAGAATAAGCCTCCACTGTATCAGAGTCAGATGTATCTCTGATCTCACCGATGGAGCGCTTGCAAGCCGGGATCCTGAATGCATCTGAAGCAAGCAGAGAACGGCCGTGCTTTTCAGCAGAGGCTGCTCACCAAATCAGAGACACGAGGAATCGGTGTAGCGTGCACGTGTGAACCTGCCCTGAAGCGGCTCAGACCCCCGTTGACTCCAGCGAGAAACCAAGGCGCCTAAAAGCCAGCGAATTCCCGAAAGAAAGAAACGGCGAGCTGTCACGGGTTTAAATGGAGCTTTAATTGCGTCCGCTCTTTATCTCTCTGTATAAATGCCAATAACAAGTTATGTTTCCGTGTTGTCTGCACGAAATGAACCTGTTCTTCTGCACTGATCCGGAGCTACTTTTACACCTCTAATCTCCGGTTCGTTTTTGGAGGAGCCCGCAGCAAATGCAAAAACTTTCTTTTTGACCTCTTTCATTCGTCTGCCAGCCCGATCTTAATCTCTGTGACATCCCTCCTCTCCTGGCTATATTTCTTTGGAAGCAAGTCCTCCTTGATTAAATGGAGATCAATACTGCGACCCGATCCGTTTTACGAAGGAGTAAGCGGGTTTTTCCTGCGGCCCTCCACTCTGTTGAACTCCAGTTCCCATCAGCGTCAGTCAGCCCGGCCAACTCGATAATGGGAGTTGTAGTTCAACAACATCTATAGGTCATCCGGTTGGGGAAAGCCTGGTCTCCATCCTTGATCTTAATCAGGTGTGGGGAACTTTTGGTCCTCCAGATCAGGGTTTCCCAAAGTTGGGTCTCCAGCTGTTTTTGGACTACAACTCCCATCATCCCTAGCTAGCAGGATCAATGGTCAGGAATGGTGGGAATTGTAGTCCAAAAAACAGCTGGGGACCCAACTTTGGGAAACTATGCTTCAGATGTTGCTAAACTCCCATCATCGCTGGTCAGTGTCTATGCTTGCTGGAGCTGATGGGAGTTGTAGTGTGGCTGATGGGAGTTGTAGTCTGGCGCGGGGGGAGGTTTCCCCACGCCTGATGAAAGAGTTCACGGAGTCGATCCCAATTAGCTCCCGTATGCCATTTCATTCGTATCCCTCCGCTTTCCACAGGAGATACACATGCGAAGTCCAATGGTGGGCTTTGATACCCAAGGTACGAAGTGAGAAAGGAAGAAACGCCTTCATTGGCGAAACACAATATATCCGAAGGCAAGGCACAGCATCAAGTACAGCATCCCTATAAGCTGGTGGATATTGTCCAGGGATAGTAGGAAAGCACTGTGGTTGCCTTAGCGCTCGATCTATGCGATAGATAGAATCTGCGCTATCACAGCAATAGATCCGTATTGATTTAATCACAAATACCTCTTCCCGACTGGCTTCCACGGGCTGCTTCACACGTGCACGCGCATCCATTCTCTCCGCTTGAGTAGGGCACACTTCATTAACTGGGATCTGAACGCATGAAACCGACTGTGCTGAAAAACACTGTGAGATGATAGGGAAGTTCTTTCCGAGGCTTCAATTTTTGACGACTCTTTAGCCCCTGCAAATCATTCACCTGAGGTGCCAACCTCAAATGGTCCAGCCCTTGTTTAAAAGTATGGATTGGTCCCGTTGAACAACAGGGCGTTTAAGGTGCCAGGAAGTCCTGCCTGCGTTGAGCTCGCGATGGTTCGTTCACACGAGCAAGACGTCACGTTGGCCTTTCACTCATCATTTGGCACGTGTGAACCAAAATGTTTGCGCATCCCCTACCGGCTTCTCTTTTTACGTTTACATGGGCAGGTTTGGGGCCGCTTTTTGTCACTCCCCCACCACGTTTACAAATGTGCCGAACAATTTTTTATTACATTTTTTAAAATATTTTGTGAGGTTATTGCTTTTAAAACACACACACACACACACACACACACACACACACACACACACACACCAAGAATACTCCTTACGCTGTTCCAACCTTTTAAGCCCACTGGGTGCTGATGACCTTTCCTTAGATGGTGTGCATTAAATATTCAGGTATAGCCCAGTGTCTTGTGCAGCAGATATATATATATATATATATATATATATATATATATATATATATATATATATATATATATATATATATATATATATATATGGAATGGATAGGAGATAAATTTACTAATAATAAAATAAATATTTTTATTAATAACTGCGCCCCGAGGTTACTTCGGTGGACTCTCTCAGAGCGCTGGAGCAAGAGTAGACTTTTTATTTTTATTTTTTAGCATATCCATTTTGCAGGTTTTGAAATTTGGACGCCTCCCAAGGGCGGCTGTTTTCCTCCTGAAGTAGACATGCAGAGAACTGGGCTTTCAGGCTGCAATCCGGTGCAAACTCAGAAGTCACAGGGACTCACTTCAGAGTAAGCGTGTACAAGATCCGCAGCACGCTTTTCAGGAGCCCGGGTGCCATTGTTTTGAGGCTGTCTATAGGCTACTTCCGATTTAGATCAGGTGTACATTGGTCTTGCCCCGAGTAAGTTATTTGCGAGGCAAGTCCCAAAGACTCCATCCATGATCGAGGTGAGCCTAAATCACAAGATTAACTGTAACAAAATAGAAAATTCTTCTCTAAGGTCTCTCAGGTGCTACTGGAAAGAATTTTCTATTTTGTTTCGACTATGGTAGACCAACACGGCTACCCACCTGTAACAAGATTAACTGTGCGACCCCATTTTCAAGGGGGATTTACTCCCAAGTAAGTATAGGAAGGATAGCAACCTGGTTAAGGTCCTATTGATCACAAATTGTGTATCCAAAACGCTCTGTCTTTCTAGCTGCTTGGCTTAACCAAGTTGAACCGTTTTCCTGATAAGACCAGCGCGGTCTGGGTTTTGTAGAAAGAGGGAAAATATTTAAAGGTGAACCTTTGATACCCGGATCCCTTTCTCACGGGAAACAGAATTGCGCCGGTGAATCAGACCATGTGGGTGGTGGTGCTTTCTTCCGGCTCGTTGGCGCTGCATTTTCACTGACACACTCTTTCCCCCCCCCCCCTAGATATGGTACCATGGATGGAGGGACGCGGAGGAAAAACGCCACTCGGGAGACCACCAGCACGCTGAAGGCCTGGCTGCAGGAGCACCGCAAGAACCCGTACCCGACCAAAGGCGAGAAGATCATGCTGGCCATCATCACCAAGATGACCCTCACGCAGGTCTCCACCTGGTTCGCCAACGCCAGGAGGAGGCTCAAGAAGGAGAACAAGATGACTTGGCCCCCCAGAAACAAGTGTGCGGACGAAAAGAGACCCTACGAGGACGAGGACGAGGGAGAGGGTCAAGGGGAGAGCTTGAAGAATGAGAAACTCGAGGGTATCTTCCATGTCTCTTAGCAGTATACTGGAGGCAGGAGCTATCTTATCCCTGTCGCCCTCCTCTGGGACGAGGATACTGGGCACACGGGGAAACAGAAGGGTGATGGGTGTTGGGAGTCCAGGAGACCAAAAAAAAGTATGGATGTGTTGCCTTTAATGCAATAAAGAGGCTTCTGGATTTGCAGTTCAGCTGCGCTGCCAGTGTCCCCATTATGTCCTGGGGTTTTCGAGAGATTGTCCTTAGGCGGCCAGTGTACCTTCTGAGTCTGTCGAGCTCTGCTTTGACAGGGGAAGGGGGCTGTCAAATGAGGGCTGCCCCTGCTGGGCTTTTGCAACTGTTTCCATCCGACCAAAACCTTTAAAAGGTTTGCTTCCTCGCGTACAAAAAGTGTGTCGCTTATTTTGCTAGGCCTGAGCGCAACACCGGCATTTCATTTGCGTTTCAAAACTTTTGGAAGCCATGCAGTGGTTGGGTTACCTTGGGTAAGTTTGGGGGACGTTTACAAGGCAGTCAAACCAACAATACGTGCTTCCTAGAAAGGCACGCACTAGGGGAAGTTGGATCTCACAGGGTCTACAGGAAATCCTCCCTGTGAGAGCCACGCCTACTTTGTCCGGCCAGGTAAAGGGGCGCAGTCGATATAAGCTGGTCACGTCCCCCTATACATATCCGAACACAAGTGACTGCCCACTTCTGGTTCCGGTTAGTAAAATGGGATTGCTGTTAACTGCACATCCTACAGAGCTGTTGTGAAGAATCAATGAGGGGAAGCAAAACAGAGACAGAGAATGGGTGAAGGAGAAGTCCTAGCCTTAAAGCCATTGCATTCCTAGAGCTGAAAGGGAGCCCTAGACCAACCCCCTGCAATGCAGGAACCTCAACTAGCTAAGAACCTCAACTGCAAATGTATTTGCCGCGCCCTGCCCGTCTCGTTTGTAACGTGCCCTCTTTTCCCTCCTTTGCTCAGAGCCGGCCAGCAAGGAGGACAAAGAGCTGGGCCTCAGCGACTTGGACGACTACGACCCGCTGGAGTCGGAGAGCTCCGAGGGCGAGCTGAAGGCTGCGGCTTTCGGCCACGCGGAGGGGGAAGCGTGCGCCACCGAGGCCTGCAAGGATCCCTCCTCCATGGGCGCCGGCGCCGCCCCGCTGGAAAGCCCCCTCGAGCGGGCAAAGAGCTGCCTCAAGGACCCGACGGCGGGCGCGGAGGGCTGCGAGGCGGCGGAGCTGCTGAGCGCGCGGCAGAGGAGCTGCGAGGCTAAGCCGTGTTACCAGCAGCAGCAGCAGCTCCTGGAGGCGTCCAGCAAGCCGAGGATTTGGTCCCTGGCGCACACGGCCACCTCGCTCAACCAGGCCGAGTACCCGTCGTGCATGCTGAAGCGCCAGCAGGGGGCGTCCAGTGCCTCTAGCGCCGCGCCGGCCCCGACGGCTGGGGGCGTCTTGGAGAGGCACCCGAAGGATTCCCCCGTCACCAACCTCAGGAACTGGGTTGACGGCGTGTTCCACGACCCGCTCTTCCGGCACAGTACTTTGAACCAGGCCTTGAGCGGCACCGCAGTGTCTTGGGCTACCACCAAAGGCTCCCTCTTGGAGACGGGGGCCCTGGGGCGCTCGCTGGGCGGCGGCGCCACCGCCGTGCTCAAGGGGCAGCTGGCAGGCCTGGCTGCGCCCCAGGACTCTGGCAAAGACTTTCTGGCTTTCCCCAAAGCAGGCAGCAAAATGTTCTGCTCCTAACGACCGACGCCCACCCCGTCCGCCTCCCTGGGACAGGCCGGGGGAGGGAGGCAAGACGGTGGAATGGGGGGGGGGGGCAGACAGGCTGGGCCCCGAGGGACTGAGCGGCGGGAGGTGGAGAGACGCACGCAGAGAGAGAAAGACTTGGAGAGTTTCCGTTCCAAACCAGAGACGTTTTTTCCGTCGCAAAAACCGAGCAAGGATTTTAAAAGTTGCTGGTATAAGGAGAGAGAACGAAAAGACTGTCACTTGGCTGCAGCCTTAAGGGATCAATGTCTTCACGGTTATTTAAGTCCATAGCACGTTCCACTAGTTTATAGAGCCGTCCTTCTGCGTTTACCAGGCGCGAGATTCGAATTCAGCTTCTTGGGGAGGGAGCTGTTTGTCTATTCTGTTTTTCCCCCTCCCTTTTTTTTCCTTTTTCTAAAAAACAAAAAAAAATTGATTTGTGGCATGCCAATTTTAGTTTCTTCTTCGAACTTCCCTACCCCCCGCCCTCCCCTTCTCATCGTTAGCATCTCACCCACAAAAAAAACAGCACTTCTTCCACCGAGTTGACACCATTGCCCGCACACGCGCACACGAATTTGAACTTGACAAATAAGCTATGTCGAAAAGGTATGTTCACTCCAAATAAATTGTCTGTCTCTCAGAGGTACCCTATGATTTGTGGTCTGTTTGCGTTGCCTGCGTAGGAAGTGGAGCTTCGACGCCTGGATCCCAAACGCGCTGGAAGACGCGTGTCTATTTCACGTCCCGTGGAGATGTATGGAATTCCCCAGTCCATAAATGTAGGGCGGAGTGCACTCTTGGAAATAAAAGTCTTGCGCATCTGGGTGGCATTGTTTTCCACGCGCAAGTGCGTTTGCAGCCCGTCCCTTTCGACACCCGGGACATACTCCCGAGTGGTAAAGATCTCAGTAGGAACCCACGAGAGGAAAACGGCCACCTCTAAAATCAACGGTGCATTTGGCGCTGATGTGGTTCTGGTCCTTAAAGCAGCTTAAGACCCGGCCACCTTGACTTTACCTGGTTCAGCTGCATCACTTAGCAGCCGAAACCGTGAATTTCCAAGAGGCTGGCGACTTCTCATTATGCCTTAAAATGTATATGTTCATTTTCACCTGTCTGACTGTAGTCTTAGTTTGTAATGGGATGGGGACTCCAAAAGAATCCTCTCCTGGCTTTTTAATCAAAAGATCATCCTCCTTAGCACCTACTCAGTGAATGCGGGCCAGCGCCTCCCGCCCTCCCTGTGCTTCCTTTTGGACAGCTACAGGCGTTGGTGCAGTTTGGCCAGACGCCTGTTCCGAGTTCAGTAAATCGTGAGGCCACATCCGCAACAAGGGCCCAAAGCTCGCTCTGGGACATAAGGGCAAGCAGGAAATGGGTGGGGAAAGAATTCCATTATTCTGTTCTTTTTTAATTGCCTCACTATGCTATCAAAGCAGAGACGGCACAGTCTTTTAAGCAAAAAAAAGACACAAGCCAGTCTAATTGTTTCTCTTGCAACTGTTATTCCGTGCGTAATCACGTGTGTTCTGAAATAGGGGGCGGGGCGAGGTACCCTGAGAGGTTATTTTACCCAGATAATATAGTATGTGTGTATACAAACCCAGTAGACCTTAACTTTCAAAGCAGAGCCACGATCCTCAGTCCAGCTTAAGCGGGGACTGTTGTGATTTAAACTGGAGTTAGTTCGTTTCTTTTGTTTTCTTTCCAACTAAGGGTGAGAACCTTTGCAGGGTTGCTTTTCACTGAAGCCAGGGAGACCTGCTTACGAGTAAACATGCACAGGATTGAGTTGCACGAGAATTTGAGGGAATTCGGTTTCCCCAGGGAACTGCAAGGCTATATACAAGTGCTGTGGATTAAGTGGTTAGGGGATAAAGTTGGTATTTTTAGAAGGGGGGGTGTTAATATGCTAAAACTTTATGAAAAGTTAGAATGGATCTCGATAAATGGTTTTGTATAAAAATTGGGCTAAAGGGATGCGAAGTCACCGGTGGAGTAGAGATCCCATTTACTAAGGCATTTTTTTTTAATGTGCACGAAGCAATTGATTCACATGGAACATTTGATGATTTAAACTACTGTTTTAACTTGAAGCTTTTTATCTGGTACGGGGAGAGAGAATCGTTGGATTCTCTATGAATATTTCAGCACTTCAGGACGGATGGTTTACCGTTTTGACATTAAATAGAAGCTCAGCCAAGAGAAAGAGCGAGCGCTTCATTCCCTCCACCCGCCCGCCCCCGATTCAGGAGAAGACTCGGGCGATTTACCTTTTAGCTAGAAGAAGGCAGACAGGGCTTTGGAGATCTCGCCCCTCTTCGCAAGTCTGGGGGTGTAAACTTTTCTGCAGTATGCGGGGAGAGAGCCACCAACAGAACTCGCCTGAGATCTGTACCCACAATCCAGAGAAGTTTAAGGGGTTGAGGGAGTTGGGGATGGGAGGAGAGAAAGTGTTTTTAAACCAGTCTTCCATCGCCTCTCTCAGTCCCCAAAATCCAAGGTGAAAAGGCAATGGTTTGTGCCCCCCAAACAGGCTCCAGTGGACACCTATTTAAAATAGAAATAATTAAAAATTAAGCGCAAATGCCACCCTATCCACAAGTTGCCCAGTTAGGTCTAAGTGATGGGATTAGAAACAAGGGTGCCATTTAAGGCTTCTCTAGAGGACACCCTCCTCCTCTTCCTCCTACAGACCACATGTGATTCTTTCTCCAGATATAACCCCCGTCTCTGCAACTCACTTATGCGCCTGGTGCTTTTACGCGCCGAGCAACCTTGTTCTGAGCAATTAAATAGGCCTCTGCATGCCAAGGGCGCAAATCCCATTGCTTCTCTCCGCCCCCCGCGGCAACTGAAACTGACTGTTTGACCTTGCGACGGTTCTGTACGGTGGGGGGTGTCCAAGAATAAATTGGCAACATGCGCGCGCTGCCAGTGCATTTTTGTTGTTCTTATGGCCCAGCTGCCTAATGCAGTCCGCTACAACACAGATCTCCAAAACGCCCCGTTAGGGGTGGAGGATGGCATAAAATACTCTGCTAGGGTGGAGGTCTGTGCTGCTGCAGCCCGGCGCGCATTTACTGGGAGCAGGTCCCACGCGACACAACGACAGGACATACTCCTGAGTACAAACGGTGGGGATGGTTCTGTTTTCTCACTATCCAAAACAAAGAAACGAACGAACAAAACAAAACCACCCAACACCAACACCTCCGACCCTGCAGCGCGGGATAAATCAGAAAGGGCACCCTAGATTTCTCCAACGGATCGCGCCAGGAAGGGATTAGAAACCGCCACATCCTCTGTGATTGATAGGGGTCAAATGGAGAAGAAAAACACAAGCGCTTAGAGCTTAAGCGGGTGGCGGATTTGGGCTGTGTTTGGTGCGCCAAAGGGCGCCCAGGTGGAAGGAGATGCTCTGGGGCTGGAACTGAACCGAGAGGCGCTCGGACCGAGGCAGCTGAAAGGCGGTGGATGTGGTGCTGGTGTGGCCGCCGTCCCTTCCCTTCTCTCTCTTTTTTTCCTTGCAAGCGGCTGTAATTGGACTGCAACTCCCCCCCCCCCCACGCACTCTACCCGCCCCCCTTTTCCTCCTCCTTAAATTCCCCCCTGTCATTATATTGACTTTCGCTCCCTCGGATGATATTATCGAAATGAGTGAACCTCTCTGCTGATGGGGGCTGTCAAAAGGCTGAGACAGGAGGCCCCCGGCCTGGGGAAAGGAAAGAGGGGAAAGCGGGGGTGTGAGAAGAAGGGGAAGGAAGGAGGGGGGCGAGGAAACCCGTTGCATCAACCAAGATAATTTGAAGTGAAATTTTCATTTTGACAGTAAAAGGGGGAGAGGAGGGAACGCAGGAAGAAGAAAAAAACCCCAGCTTCTTCAATTTCGAGAAGGCTTTGCACCCGGGGGGGCGGGGCGGGGAGAGGATGGAGTGGGGAGAAACGAGGGGAGGGGGGCATCTTACGGAAAGGCATGTCTTGGAGCTGAAAAGGGCAGAAGAACTCGAATTAGTTGTAATAGATAAAAAGGGCACAAAATAGAGAGTCAAGGGTACTTGACAGTAATAGCGAAAAGTGGAGCCTCTGGGGAGATGGCTTTGCAGCCAGAGGCTGGGCCAAGAGGAATTTTAATGCCGTCTGGGCGGGCGGCTGCAGGGAAACGGACCCCGCGGACAGACAAAGCACGTCATCTTTGCAGTCCGACTCAGTGGAGAGCTGGGGGGCAGCGGCTCTGGGTTTGGGGGAAAAGCAAAGTGGGCAAGGGACCTCAAAAGATGGAGTGATGGTGGGTGTGCGCAGGGGAGACGGAGGGAAAGCAGCTTCCTCCGCGCGCTAAACTGTGGCTCTAGATGTGCCCGCGCAGAGTAAGCCCACGTGAGACTTTGAAACACATCCCGCGAGAATTATTTCCTTTTATTAAGAAATCGCGTTTTGTGTTTTGTCAGGACATATTTAGTTCCTCTCCCCTCACCAACCCCCAGCCATTTAATTTTCCAGCAATCCTCGAGCCAAGCAATAATAGATAAGGACATTAAAAAGAGTTTCGAAACGTCAAAGGTGGAGAGAATCAGCTAACTTCAAATAACTCAGGATTTTTGTTTTCTTTCTTTTTTAAAAAAAATGATTTGATGCCAACGTTTCTCAGCCACTTTTATAGCTTCCCTACTCCCCAGTTCCTTTATTTTTTTACACGCGGAATTTTGGAATGGGCAATTAATTAGAGACTTGCTGTCATTACTTTGTGGGTTTGATAATTTGTTTTATCCTTTAAAAAAAATGCGAGCAAAAGGTGAAGAAAGGCTGGAGCCCTCTCAAGTCCCGTGAATTTCAAGAGCGTGAAAGCTGTTCTGAAACGAACAGGACAACTATTTGCCCTCCCTGTAAATAAAACAACTTATAACAAACGGGGCTAGAGTACGCGGGGAGGTTCTCTTGCGCAAAATCGCGTCGAAATGAGCAGGCTCTGCGACCCAACGAAACTGACTGCGGGGGGGGGGGCCTTTCTCCCAAGCGGCAATTTTGTGGGGGGACAAGCCTCGCGCGCAATCCTGCGCTTGCCCGTTTTCTCATGGCGGTGCTCGCGCAGGAGAACTTCCTCGCGGATTGGGTTCAGATCACCCAGCGCCGTGCGCTTCCCCCCCCCCCACCGCAGCCAGCCCCCCCCCCCCCCAGCAAATCCGCATCAAGCTGGGCATCAGGCTCTGCGAGAAATTAATCTCGAGCGAGCCTGGATCAATACATCTCGTATATACCGACAGCGTTACATACAAATGAAACCCCCCAACACCCAGCTTCTACCTGGAGGCGATGGTGGAAAAAAGCCACCGGAAATTGGGGACTCACTCTCTCTCTAAACACACACACACACACACGGCACTAGGGAGAAGAATCGGGACGGGAAGGGGGGGGGCATTTCTGGGCTTGCAAGGCAGCGCCTCTGTCGCGCACTGGGCCGTGGCAAATTCCCAGCCTCCGCGGAGAGGAGGAGAAATTAACATGGCCTTTTTACATAGGGCCCAAATAAAACTGTAATCAGCGGCGCGTTACATTTCATTAAGAGACTTTGACAGCAGCGGCAGCGGCGGCGGCGGCAGGAGCTTCAGTCTCGACAAGGGAGCAGGAGAAAAGGAAAAGGCGAGGGGGAGGGAAGGAGAGAGAGAGAGAGAGAGAGAGAGAGAGAGAGAGAGAGAGAGAGAGAGAGAGAGAGAGAGACTGGGGGCTCTCCAGGTCGGAGTCATAAGATAATTCCTTAAGCTCCATTAACAACTCTTAGCCGCAGGAAATGGGCTCCCTGAAAACATCTTCAAATCTAAAAGCTTTATCGACCTCACAAACCTCGGCTGATGATGGGTCTATTTCTTTCTCTCTTGTCTTCGCTCCTTTTTTTTAGTGGGGAGGGGGGAAAAGACTTAAGAGGCGAGAGAGCCGTCCAGGAAAGCAAATAGGCTTTGACACAACGCCTTCTTAACTGGCGAGAGAGAGAGAGGGAAGCGGGCCAAACGAGACCTTAAATGATATTTAAAAGGCAGCCAATTAAGATTTCAAATGATTGTCTCCTGAGATCATGCATGCGATTAATGTCACCTGCTCCTTTCTTCTCGGCCTCTTCTTTTCCCCCACGCGTGCATGCAAAATCGCGAGTCGGGGCAGAGCGCTGCTGCCTCTTTAGCTTCGCCGCGTCCGGGCAGGGGCTGCGCCCGCGTTGCGGTGGCGAAGAAAACAGAGATATTAAAGGCTCAAAGCAAAACGCTTACGCTTCTGCTCTGCTTTAAGTCACCAATGCCTTTGTTTTCTTAGTCACTTTAATAAATGTGTCGTTTAAGGGGTTGAGTGGATCCGTCCAGGATTCAGAGCAAATTTGTCTGATGTCCCTCTTACACACACAGAGGCTTGCAAATATAGGCAGATCTTTAAATATAAATATGTGTGTACATTAACCAGAGGGGAAAGGGGTTGTAGCTGTTATAACTAGTTACAGGTTTCTGTTACCAGCAGTGAGCTAAGTACAAAAATCGTAAATAATAATAATAATAATATTTGTACCCTCCCCATCTGACTGGGTTGCCTCAGCCACTCTGGGCAGCTTCCAACACATATAAAAACATAATAACACATGAAACATTAAAAAGCTATGAATTATGGTGAAGAAAAAGCTCTTTTGTGGCAGTCAGTCAAGTGTTTATGTATGTTGCTAATGAAAAGACAGCTTAAAGAAAGAATCAAGGTGGTTGTAGATAAATAGGTACCTCTCCAGCGGGAAAGTAAACAGCGTTTCTGTGGGCTGCTCTGGTTTGCCAGAAGCGGCTTAGTCATGCTGGCCACATGACCTGGAAGCTGTACGCCGGCTCCCTTGGCCAGTAAAGCGAGGTGAGCGCCACAACCCCAGAGTTATCCGCGACTGGACTTAACGGTCAGGGGTCCCTTTACCTATACTCAAAATATGAAGAGAAGAAAGATGTCTGGCTGATCTGAGCTAGGCAATGTCATTCAAGAAGCCTGAAACAGTTCCAACCTTGGGATAAGATCCCCCCACCGCCCCATAAATATATAGATAGTTGTATATGGAAGTGAAGCAGGCTGTAAAAGGTGTGAATGCCCAAGTGTTTGCAGTATAAGAAGCTACATTCAGTAGAATATATTAGCTGCTTTTCAGCACAGCAGCATATGAAAAACCGTGGAAAGTCTGGCCACAGCTCAGTGGTAGCAGAATGTTCTTGACATATATATATAAATTTAATATATATAAATTTAATGGCATGGGTAGAGCAGAAGGCTGAAAAAGGGCTAGTTTTGGGCTTGGTGGTGGATCAACAGTGGGATTCAGCATACGTCAGCTCGGCCCATTCATAATCATATGTCAGTGGTGGGAAAGTCAACCCACTGAGATCGGAAAGACCATAGATGTGTTAAGTAGATGTTGGAAGCAACCCTTAGTTCCAAGAGGTATTTTTAGAACCAGGGGATTAACATTTCAAGAGCACACGGGCGCATACCGAAATAGTTCTGAAAACAATTCCTCAAAAGCAGTATCACGGGCTTCATTGCATTTTTACTACTGGATCCTGAATACAGTCATTTGGAATCCCACTGATCTCAGCGGAACTTCTGCACACACATTTAGGTTGTAAGCCACCCTGTGATCTTCGGATACATACATAATGAATGAATAGACTGACATAATTTTCTTCCTTCACCAGTTTGCAGCCTGCCTTTCTTCAAAGGACCTCACAACAATGTGCCGGGGGGGGGAGCTTTTGGGGGGCTTATATTCCTCTTCACATCAGCCCTGTGAGGCAGACGAAGCTGAGGTAACAGGCCTAAGGTCACCCAGTTAACTTCACAACAAGGCAGCGATCTGAGCAAGTCTTCCGCTATCCACTACAGCACCATAGCAATTAAGTCTCCATATTTACTAACCACCACCACCACCCCCAAAAAATAAACAACAACAACCAGTCCACCTGAGAGATTCCAGAGCAAGGATGTGTTGGAATCCTTCCCCTGAACAGCTTCAAATCAGCAAAAAAGTGCCCAACTTGACCTAATATTTGCAGTTGTGTTTTAGTAGAGAGAGAGCCAGTGTGGTGTAGTGGTTAAGAGCGGTAGACTCGTAATCTGGGGAACCGGGTTCGCTTCTCCTCTCCTCCACATGCAGCTGCTGGGTGACCTTGGGCTAGTCACACTTCTCTGAAGTCTCTCAGCCCCACTCACCTCACAGAGTGTTTGTTGTGGGGGAGGAAGGGAAAGGAGAATGTTAGCCGCTTTGAGACTCCTCAAAGATATCAAATCCAAACTCTTCTTCTTCTTCTAGTATTAAGCCACTCCATATTGTAGCTTGAAATGTCAGGGATTCTAAACTCATAAACAGCAGAAGGAATACCAGTCCTAGTATCTGGCTTCAGTTGTTCGCAGCAATGCCTGTTGGATCCAATGTCGGCCCAAGTGATTTTATTTTTGGTTTATTGTTTTTGGGGGTTAAAAGGTAAAGGGACCCCTGACTGTTAGGTCCAGTTGTGGACGACTCTGGGGTTGCGGCGCTCATCTCACTTTACTGGCTGAGGGAGCCGGCGTACAACTTCCGGGTCATGTGGCTAGCATGACTAAGCCGCTTCTGGTGAACCAGAGCAGTGCACGGAAATGCTATTTACCTTCCCGCCAGAGCGGTACCTACCGGTATTTATCTACTTGCATTTCGTGCTTTTGAACTGCTAGGTTGGCAGAAGCAGGGACCGAGCAACGGGAGCTCACCCCCTTGCAGGGATTCAAACTGCCGACCTTCTGATCAGCAAGCCCTAGGCTCTGTGGTTTAACCCACAGTGCCACCCACACCCCCCTTTGGGGGGGGGGGTTACGACCAGGCAATATCGTTCCTCTTCGCCTAGTGTTATTGCATTTCAGATTTTCACATTTTAATGATCACCTTCATTTCTTCTGCTTTTGTGTATCCTGATGTATTCAAAATGCTCAATTATTATTATTTTAAGTTGCTGTTGGTTTGGGTTGGTTTTTTTTTTTACTGTATGCTGCTTGGAAGGGGATATTTCTAAAGGCAGGGTGGAATTTATTAAAATAAAATATATTCACAACTGCATTACCATCTAAACTCGCTTGTCAAAAATGGCATACCCAATGCAGGATGTTCACTTCAAACAAGAACAAAAAAATTCAAACATCTGGCAGATAGGCAAAGTTGGTTGCAATCAGAATGATGAATTTTTCACAAATTATACATATATTATTGGAATGGGTGGTGGAATGGGTTGTGTACAACGTAGAATTGTGGAACACCAGAAAAACCATATAACTATAAAACAGCAATACCTAGGCTCATAAACATAACACATTCACAATCTAATCTGATGGTGTGCATGCAACATTACTGATCAGGATTTTTACAAATTCCACCTGTGGGGTAATACACAACATTTCCTGGGGGTAACCCACTTAATTATCTACAGTATATGAAAAAAACTTTGTCTTTAGATGTGAGTTCCATCATCTATGAACCATATTCCCACTCCCACCCAGTTGCCCCCCGCCAATACAATCTGGGGCTATACCACCTTTAGTGAAGTAGCTTTTGTACAATCCAGGCAGTTGCTACATCAGTATAGCTGTAGCAAAATGTGCAGGATGTCAATAGATTTATTTACATCATCCCACCAAATCAATTTGTTTCCATTCTTTTAATTATTCAATATGGAGCTTCAGAACGCATGTGCAATGGTCTTTATAGTCCTTCATTTTTCTTCTCAGCAACTTTATTTTCAGTTGAAACAAAATAGAAAATTCTTTCCAGTAGCACTTTAGAGACCAACTGAGTTTGTTCTTGGTATGAGCTTTCGTGTGCATGCACACTTCTTCAGATACACTGAAACAGAAGTCACCAGATCCTTAAATATAGTGAGGGAGTGGGGAGGGGTATTACTCAGAAGGGTGGTGGGAATGGGTGATCAGCTGATAGGTGTGGAAAACCTGTTGACGACTCTTAACGGTGCAATTGGTCTTGCAGGGAAAGGCAAGGGGTGAGATGGCTAAAGATAGCTTTGTTATGTATAATGAGATAAGAATCCAATGTCTTTGTTCAGACCAGGTTTCTCCATGGTTTTAAGTTTGGTGATTAGTTGCAAATCAGCCACTTCTCTTTCCAGTCTATTTCTGAAATTTCTTTGTATTAAGACAGCTACTTTGAGATCTTTTATAGAATGTCCTGGGAGATTGAAGTGTTCTCCTACTGGTTTCTCTGTCTTGTGATTCCTGATATCAGATTTATGTCCATTTATTTCAGTGTGTGTGTGTGTGTGTGTAAGTAAGACTATACTATGTAACTTAGGCCTGGGTTACAGAAACACCAGACATAGTGGTAAATCTGTATCTGGACTGTACCAGTGGCAACGCTGGCCTGTGATGGTTCATATCTCTCACCAATAGAGAAAAATGACAACAGGGGAGAAATGTCTTCTTAGGGAGAATTCTAAGCTAAGAACCTTTCTCCCTGTCATCTGTTTGCTTATGTACATACTGTTGGATCCATCCATCAACCACTGATGGATGATTTAGAAGGATTGGGTCAGGCATCACTTTCGCTGCATGTTTGTGCCAGTATCCAAACTGAACAGCTACTTCCTTGGAAGAGTCTTTGAGGTTGAAGGCACACACAGTATGCAATAAACACTCATGGACACCATAAAGATCCAGACATTCGCCACTGCCGTGGTCAAGGCATGCTGAGAGTCCAACAAGAGTTGAAGACTCTCTCTCTCTCTCTGCTTCTCTCACCACAAGAGGCAAGCAAGAGACTTACAAGTTATAACTGTGGGAATGTTCAGGGAGGCAGGAGAGGATATTTTGTTCATTAATATCCTTCCTAACTTGTGCTTGCAAGTTCCTTTACTTAGCAGCGTTTACATTCCCCTTTTACATGCACACCAGATAGCTGGTTGGCAGGCTTGTGTAAGCCTCTGACTATACGCAATTCAATCTGGCTTGTCCAGATTTAAATGTATTCTAATATTTTCCTGGCAAGACCCCTTTGAATCCCTCCTAAAATAATAGACACCACAGTCTTATTCATAAGTAAATAAAATAAGTTTACTTACATCAGGCAGAGCACAGTGTGATCCCTGAAGGCAGACTTAGTTACAAAGTATATACATTTGGATCTACCCAATATGGGTGAATAATCCCAGTGACTGCGGGGTGCAGTCCTGAAGTTCACACAACGAAAGGAAGATGGAGAAGTCGAAAAGAAGAAAGTGTGCTGCGTGCCTTGCCCTTTTTGTTACCTGGGCAGGTAAGGTCACGCCTACCTCTAATTACATGCAAGAGGAAGGATGCTCCAGGCCAGGAGGAAACAGGAAGTTGTCGACTGGCTGGACCAAACATTCCCTCGCATGTCTTCTCTAGGAAAACAAGGAATGTTGCACTTGACTGCTACTTATGTATCACATCCCACAATAACAAGTTACACAGAACCATTGTTACCAGTACTTCCTGTCACACTGCGTGCATGTCCAAAGAACAGTTCCCACAGAAAACCTCCTTGCATAGACAAAACAATCTCAGCCTTCTGCTGCTTCTTTTTCCTCTGTTCTTCTCTGTTTCTGGAACAAATTATTCTCACGCACAGAGAGAGAATATCCAACACATACAGGGAAACATTCAAACAACCTCAACTCAGTGTAGAAGCAGTTTTAGTCCCACAGCAAATGTTTTGAAGAACCTCACATTATACATATTACTGGGTGTGTTTGAAGCAGGGGTGGGGATTCTGTCACCCTCCAGATATTATTGGACTACATATCCCATAACCCTTGACCACCGGCTATGCTTACTGGGGCTGATGGGATATGGAGTCCAGCAACATCCATCACAGCCTCGCACATCCATTTTTTAAAGCACGCTCGCAGTTTCTCTTCACTGCCCTGAAAAGCCCCTTATTCTCAAAAACAATTTTGGACAGGGAATGAAGGATTGTTTAAGGCACATAATTCTGTCCTTTCAAAAAAAAAAAGGTTAAAACCACACCCCAACACATATTTCACATATTTTCTTTGAACAGAGCTCAGGAAATATGAATAATTCACACGGATTTGGAACAAGTTACTAAATCTGCTGCACCCAGATCACCATCTCTGGTGAGGATGAGAGTCTTGTGTGCTGAGATTGTTTTTTTCCTCTCTCTCAGTGATACCACTTTATTTAATTTCCTTAAGCTGCCAAATACTTATTGATTTCACTTCAGGGGTCAATAGGTCTCCAGCTGAAATCAATTGGAGTTTTGCCAATTAATTTCTCTGAAGCAGAACCAGAGACTGTGTCTTTACAATTTGTTTTCTCTGTGAAATATTGATGTTAATCGTGCAGATTTCAAAGAGATAAACAACGCAATCTGATGTATATCCATTCGTAGTAAACCTCATGGGTTCAATGGGGCTTACTCACAGGAAACTGGGTATAGGATTACGGTCATATTGCCTTAAAAAGCCCTAGTTATAACATATGGCACTTTTATGCTGGCACCTTAAATAATGTTCATATTTAAAATTTAAAATGTTACAATCAGCACATTATTTCCCTGACTACTTGACTGAAACTGATCGTTAAAAAACCACCCACAACTGTTGTAAACTAGATGGCTTGTACGTTCTCCCCACCTGCAATATAGATGACAAGGAGACGGGTTTTATCCTGGCTATTTTCATCACCATCAATGTATGAATTGCCTTTCATATACTGTAAATTTCTAGGCAATTTGCAACTACTCAATAAAAACTAAAACAGGCTGCATTTGACATGGTATGGTAAGCTTTTTCTTTTGTTTTATGAAACAATGCTTATCCTACAAGGCCTTCAGCATTCAGAACGGTCCCTGTATTGAAGTTTTGGCAATGCACTCATTCATTTACAGGTAAAGTTAATAATAATATAATGTCCGACGATGAATCAACAAGACCTTCAATTGTTTGATAGACTGGACTTATGGTGTAATAAGGACCAAAGATTATCACTACTTTCCATTCAATCTGCAGCTGAAGAAGTCATAAAACAAAACCCAAAGGGTTAGCCTCTATTTTCATTTGGGCTTGTTTGTTGGTTTCATCTTACGGCGCCCTAGGATTGAAAGATCATTGGCCAGCTCTGGTTACGATTACACTTATCCACAATTTAAGCATTTGCTTAACCTCTCTCCTACTGAAATCAATTAAACCTTAAATGCTTAACTTTGGCTGGGTCATGTCCTTAAATTTGCTTGAGAAATTGCCACCAACACCAATATATTTATTTTATATATTGTGCCACCCTCTAAACATGTTCTCAAAGCACCTTAAAACCAACTCTGTTTAGATCTATTGCCATTCCACCGCTGACACATCTAGAGCGCTCATTCTTTTCAGATTGGGGAGGTAACAATGAGGAATGCTGTGGAATTATTGATTTAGAGGCACTTACGTTAGTCGATAGATACTATCTGTTGTTTGGTGAAACACAGCTGGGAGGAATTCTGGTACTACAAGCATAAACATGAAGAAAATGACATACTTCCCCAACTAGTTCCAACCTCGCAGAAAAGGGCTTGATTGCCATAGCCAGGAAGTGGCAGAAACAAAACACCAAGAATGACAGGTCTGTGAGGATCACTCCCTCTGAGGTTCTGCCCAGAGCTATGTGTACCCTGACCTAAAAAAATAAAAATCCTACACCCAGGCAACCCAAATCTTGCACCAATAAATCTGAATTCTGTAACCTCTTGCACAAATGCATCCATTCCGTTGTCATAATTTCTGTGAATGGAAAACGCCATAATAATCACAATTACAACAAACAAAGGACTTGACATATCTGCTTTGCATGTCATGAGGCTATCTCATATATTAAACGCCAGTAGCTAATGAAAACAATGCTTACATACAAGGACTTTTCCATGGTATTCTAATTTTTCGAGTTCACCTGTATTATCACCTCTACATAGAGCCTTGTAACAACAGAACGACCGGGGAATATCTTGACGCTAATCTGGAGATATTCAGATATACTGGATAGATCCGAGAAGACTAAGCAAATACGGTGGCACTGCAAATGTTAATTTTAGATTAAAAGTGAAGATTACTTGCTAATTAGGTTGGATGCTGATCACATCTTTCTTCCCACCAATGGAAAATCTGATACAAGGCTCAATCAATCAAGTTTTAAAGAAAGGAAAATTAATTTACTGCTTCTCTACAGTTACTATATGGATGGAAATTAGGTCTTGTTGAACAGGTTTGGTTTTGTTATTTGGATTCAAGACAACTCCTATAAAACATGTTGCTCATGTAAGCATATGATTCTGTGCCACGAGGCGTTGCTATTTGTTTTTTTAAAAAGTGCTTGGGAATATTCATTCAATTTGGTTAGGAATGTATTTCTTTCAGCCATTGGGCTATAACCACTTAGAAGCAGAAAATAAAATCAAAACAACCCCACGCTAAACACAGAAATGGAATAATAAGGAGCATCATTCAGCAGGAAATTCTCCCATGCAAGTTCCATTGAAAGGAACAGCGTGCATTCTTAGTTCATGTGGGGCAACAATGAAACCCAAGAGGCCTCTTCAAATTATCAGTATATGCAGGGAAGGGCCATAGCTCAGCGGTAGAGCATGCAAAAGCTCCTAGGTCCCATTTCCAGGAATCTCTGGTTAAAAAGATTAGGTGGCATATGATGGTGAAAGACTACTGGAGATCTGGAGAGCTGTTACCATTCAGAAAAGGCCATCATGGGTTAGATCAGGCATCAGGAACTACAACTACTCAGCAATCTGATGCTGGCACAGGGGGAGAATTTGGTAGCCTCCTGTCCAGAAGGAGGGAAAGTAGCAGATCTATGAACTTTATATCTGTCAGTGGGGCAGATTGGCCCTGCAGTGTCACCTGATTCCCCCAGGGGATTCTGGGTTGTTGTGCTGCGTCCCAGCAGGAAACTGTTCTATAAGGAATGTTTGCTGTTTCATTCATGTTTATCTGTTCACCTAAGATTCCTGTTGTTTTATTACCCATCTTCCATTCAGAGTGTTTCAAGATGTGTGCGTATGTGCAAGGCAATATCGGATAGCAAAGTAGCACGTTTTTGGATCGGACTAAATTCAGAAGGATGCATGCATTTTTAATGGACTTAAATGTGACATAAACCAGAGCGCCACTGTATACTTTGATACATATGGACAGGCGCATACATTTACAAAGCTTGCTTAAGTAGTCTGCTCATCTTCTTCTAGGGTCCTCTAAGGATTAAGATGACATGTGGCAAAGGATCTTTTAAGGCAATCGCATGAGGAAACGAAACCAGCAGAAATACATTAGTTGTTGACCGCGAGGTCTACATTCCTCCGAGGCAGGGTGGTGAAAGTTGTCAGGAGAATCCCAAGTGAAACGGGCCTGGAGTCCAGTCGTAGCCTCTTTTCACATTTGTTTTGAACAAAAGAGTAAATCATTGATGCTGTATTAATGAGATGCACATATGCAGAAAGTATTAGATGTGTCTGAAAATGTAAACTTTTTTTTTTTTAAGCATATTTGGGATGGGCAAGTACACGTTATTCCGAACGGTTAACCAGCAGGGTGGGCCAGTAAAGCAAATACTGACATTGAGTCCATAGTGAGTGGTCTAGTCAGTGAATGGGGAAGGAGAGGACAGCAAGATGGGCTGTTTCAAGGAGAATCACACGTTGGATCTGAAGCAACAAGAAGCATCTATAGCAACTATTTGTCATATGACTGCTCTCCTCTAGAAAGCCTCTAGAAAGCGACATACATTGTGGCTAATAGCTATTGATAGCTGAGGACATCTCCTTTCTAATCAGGTAGCATCAAAGTTGCTATGTTGTTGTTGTTGTTGTTCAGTCGTGTCCGACTCTTCATGACCGCATGGACCAGAGCACGCCAGGCACACCTATCCTTCACTGCCTCTCGCAGTTTGGCCAAACTCATGTTAGTAGCTTCGAGAACACTGTCCAACCATCTCATCCTCTGTCGTCCCCTTCTCCTTGTGCCCTCCATCTTTCCCAACATCAGGTCTTTTCTAGGGAGTCTTCTCTTCTCATGAGGTGACCAAAGTACTGGAGTCTCAGCTTCAGGATCTGTCCTTCCAGTGAGCACTCAGGGCTGATTTCTTTAAGGATGGATAAGTTTCATCTTTTTGCAGTCCATGGGACTGCACATGGCCTCTCTTTGCTAACGTCTGATTGGTAAGTAACTATGTTTAGGCTAATATCACATTGGCTACCAAAATGCCGATCCTAAAAGCCAGTAGGTCATCTTTGCCGTTGTTCAGGGAAGAATATGGCAGTGTTTTTCAACCACTGTTCCGCGGCACACTAGTGTGCCGCGAGATGTTGCCTGGTGTGCCGTGGGAAAAATTGAAAAATTCAAGAGAATTACTTTATATATAGTCAATATAGGCACAGAGTTAATTTTTTTAACATTTTCTAATGGTGGGTGCCTCGTGATTTTTTTCCTGAAACAAGTGTGCCTTTGCCCAAAAAAGGTTGAAAAACACTGGAATATGGAATGCAGAATTCCAGCTTGTCAACGCCTCCATGCCATCTGTTTTCTTGGCTGCTGCAAGCATACTTGCATTGCGTTCAGAGAAGTGCTCTCACTTGACTATAAATTGTCTTCTAACAAAGCCCAGGTACCCGAGAGAGAGAGAGAGAGAGAGAGAGAGAGAGAGAGAGAGAGAGAGAGAGAGAGAGAGAAGTGTGTGTTCCTGTGTGTGTTTTACTTTCAGACCTGCTTGGGATCTGCTCAGGAGTTGAAGACCAAAAGATCATGTCCTGGGTTGGTTTCACTTCACACAAACCCATCAGCCACGTGAAAGGCACTGCCCCATGCTGTGGTAATGCTGTAATGTCTGTGAATACCTCAACCCAACCAACTGTGTGGTTCTTTCCCATCCAGTCACTACCCTACTGGTAGGAATGACAACAATTGGTTGGGAAGGATTTGCATAATTGGCCCTGCCCATGCAATTCCACTATTAATACCCGTGCCATGTCAAAAAGGTTTCCTCTTTTAGTTAGTTTGTTTGTTTTTTAGCCATTCTCCTTCAGTTGCTGAGGAAAGAAATCAAAGGGGAAACAAATCTTCAGCGAAATTCTCGTGGGTTTGGTATAAGGTTTTCAATCTGCTTACCTTACTATTGAGGCAGCTGGCAGGTGTTTGTAGATTGAAATAAAAGGATACTTGCCAGTGATGCGAATTCTGAAGCCTTCCCAGGTGACCACACCTCAATTAAAGCATAGGAAAAGACATCATGAGGCAGCTCCCTAAGGAGCTTTTTTTACATTGGAATGTGTGGGTAGCAGCCAGGAGGCTGCAGAGGGACAAAGAATTGCTTACTGGACAAAATACACATAGCATCTCTGAATGGGTGGGCAGGTGGCACAGCATGGCCCTGTTTGGCTCCAGTGGAGTGAGGGGGTCGCTCCGGTGGCATTGACAGCGACGGCTGGGCTGGCACAGTCGGCTCCATTCACTCTCCACGTCCTGCCATCACCCAGCATGCACCAACCCACACCCACCCCGGGTGCCGGCAAACCATGCTAGGCTGCTGCTATATTGAATTTAGCTAGGTCCAGCTCTCCAGCAACACTGATGCCATTCCCCTGCAAGCCAAGCCAAGCCAAGAATGCTTTAACCCTTTCTGCCACAGAGTGAGTAGGGATAGAGCAGTGGTGTCCAAACTTTTTTCAAAGAGGGCCAGATTTGATGAAGTGAAGGGCTGGGGGCCGACCTAGGGACCAATCAAAGTTGTTGTCCTTTTTTAAGGATTGAAGTTGGTGAGCTTTTTTATGATTTCACCCCAAAGTTGTTGAGCTTTTAGGATTTTACCCCAGGGAATAAACTGCCATGGGGCCGGATTGAACCGACCAGGCCAGATTAGGCCCCCGAAATGGACTTTGGACACCCCTGGAATAGAGGCTTTGGCAGAGAACTTCCCTGAACATATATCTTGGAGTCAGCAGTTGAAACACATCATGGAGAGCGTTAAGCACATTCTATGTTCTCAACCGCTGAAACCAGCAGCATTTAAAAGTGCCTAACTCTGTCTGGATCTCGCCCTTTCTTTCCTTCCAGTAGTTTGTGCATTTATTTGAAAGTGTGATGCCAGGAGGGAAAAGCCACTGATAAGGCAGTATCTGGGAGGCTCAACAAGTTATCTGCCTTGACCTTTGGAGAGCAAAAAGGAAAGTGTTGTCACTCCAGGGAGATGTAGAGGTCAGGCTAAGCACGCGGGCAGCCGGTAACTTTTTTTAGAGTGTGTCAGAACCAGAGCAAAGTGAAGACAGACTAGACTTAATCCTTTAACCTAACCTGTCAAGAAAGCATCAAGCCAGCCTGCCAACTGTGCGACCACCTCATAACTCAGAAAGGTATGCATGATTGCATTTATGCATTTACGATTGGTAAAGGGATTTTATGGTGTTGATATTCAAGGCATTGTGAAACCCCGGCCACGTCTCTCCGTCTGAAAACAAAAACAAAGGGAAAATGGGAACCGTTCAGCCAAACCCACAGTCTGGTGATATGCTCCACAAATATAATTGTGGCTAAAAGGTGAGAATGTGTAAAGGATTATTTAATGCTAGACACAGCTGTAATATTTTAATAAAGATACAATTATTCATCATGCCATTAAAAAAATCAAGAACACACACAGTCACATTTCAATACATTCTTTACACACCTAATGATGCTAGGCTAATTTCTCAAACGTGTTCACTGCATGCATAAAAACAAGAGGAATGATTCACCAAATATCAATGGGAGAGAGATACATATGAATATAATGCAATAGGTCTTGAAAAAAAATACTCTTTGGCTGCATCACATAATTGCAAACCCATCAGAATGGTTCGTATTCATTTTTCTTTAAACCCACTTTGTATACTTTTGTGAAGGATTGCAATTAATAATCTTTCACTTACTTGGGATTTGATCCAACCAAAGTAAAGGACTGTTAAGGCTGTTGATTTCAATGGGGGGCTTTGAAACACTTCTTTAATTCTCCCGTTGAAATCAATAAAACTTGAAAAGAGCATCATTTCAGGTGGATTCTGTTCTTAATTTATAATCTGCTTTCTCAGCCTATATTGGTTTATTTGGTCTACAGGCCATAAATATAAATATGGAGTTGGATTATCAGGATCCACTAGCATCCCATGTCCCCACCTGTTGGCTTACCTTGTGGCCACAGTGGTAAGCAAGCCATTTCAATCTCCCACACCATCAAGGGTTTGGATGTTGCAGATAGAGATAAAATTCTACTTCCCAAGTGAAAGCAATTGTGCCCATAAAGTATTTGGATCCAAGCCATAATCTTAAAAGTCTCTTTTGTTAATTTTGAGATAGCAAATATTCCCTGGATGTTTGAACATTCCTAACCTGAAGGCAGCCCTTTTTAGGGAAGTTTTTAATGTGTGATATTTTTGTATTTGATTTCTGTTGGAAGCCGCCCAGAGTGGCTGGGGAAATCCAGCCAGATGGGCGGGTACAAATAATAATAATAATAATAATAATTATTATTATATTATTATTTTATTATTATTATTATTAATGTTCCGTGTTGTTGTCTGCGTTTTGGCATCGAATAATTTTACCAAGGCAGCCAGCATTTGGCAGTAAGCAACTGAGTGTGAAATAGCGTTTATTAAATGTTGTAGTTGGCCCCAGTGAATATTTGATGTTTTCTCCCCTTATGGCTTTGATCTATAGCAGGGGTCGCTAACCTTTTCAGCAGGGAGCCGGTCCACTGTCCCTCAGACCTTGTGGGGGGCCAGACTATATTTTGGGGGGAAAATATGAACGAATTCCTATGTCCACACTTCAAAGCTCCCTGTCTGAGCACTCTTTTTTTTTTTTTTTTGCACTGCCACTTTACCCAGGAAAAACCCACTCTTCAGGGCATACCTAGAGGATGGTTAGGTTGGGCCTCACCAAGGATGCAGGCTCAGGGGGATGCAAAATTGCCCATCTCTACTCTGGCTCAGAGTGGCCAGGAGCCCACATACCTACCTGCACATTCCCTGGGCTGCTCCTCCACTGCTTTGGGCAGCCGGACTCCTCTGGTGCCTCAGCAGAGGAATCCGGTCATGCAACTCCTTGCCAAGGGCTCAAGGGAGCCTAGGTAAGCTCTGCTATCCTTTAACACTGAATCAAAACAAACACAAATTGAGTTCTTGAACTGCTGTTTGCTCTGGGGCAACAGCAACAACAACACTTGGACACATAGCTTTAAAGCATGGACCTGAGGCTAGAAATGCAGGGAGTGTTGACCCTGTAGAACTCAGCAGGGAGGCTGAGCCCGAACTAGAATCAGTTGGCTCTACCTGTCACTGGCTGTGGCGCCACCTACTGTTGGCCTCCCTGCCCTCTGCTCAATGAGCGCCAGACACCACTGGAATAAAGGATCCATCGAAAGCATTTATTGTGATAACTTTGTATGCCTCCTAATAACCAGCTTTATATTGAGGTCCAACCACAAGTGGTCCGAAACACAAAAGGGTTTGTTTGGGCTCCCCATCCACGTCCTGCTTGCCGTAAACGGCCTACAACTACCCAGCCGCCACTGCCATTTTAAGCACAGCTATTCATTCATAGCACTTACAATTTGTAACAGTTGTTATCAAGCGTGGGGTGAACCAGACAATGGTTCAACAAGGGGATGGAAGTGAATTTCTTGTTTCAACATTATGGCTGGTAAAGAAGATCATGTGTTAATTAAATAAAAGACTAAACGGGACAAACCTTTGAAACAGCAGGCATAACATTTAAGAACAAAGCCAACATGGCAGGGGAAAGGTCAGAGAAGATCAAGTTAAAAGCTAATAGTTGTGCTTTTTCCATTTTATTATTGATCAATAGGACGCCGGGTTTTTTCTTCCCAGCGAAAATGCAACAGCAGAGTTATTACTGACCTTTTCCTCACCCTTCCATTGTGTATAAAATCACAGCAAAAAACAACAACTTCATAAGCCCCGTAGTTTTTCTAACAGAAAGAATGCGTGTGTCCAGAAAAATAATGTAAGATGTTTATATCTTCGGAAAATAGGTCTTTTCAACAAACCCGCTTCCTTTTAATTATAGATGCGAGAGGCTCTGGTTCAAGGAGGCTTCCGCTCAGAATCACAAATTGCATGCAGAAAACTCAGCAGTCTCTGGTTTTGGCATTTAAATGAGTAATTTGACAGCTCAATCCTGAACACAGAAAATGAACACCAAAAAAAATAAAAAATGTTTTCTCCACAATGGTGATGGGCCCCTTTAAAACATAGAAATAGTCTAACCTTTCCTTTCCATGGATCAGTTTTATTCATCAGCTTTATCTCAAGGTCTAACAGAAGAAAATGGGTGCATTTCAGATTAAGATTACCTAACCACTTAAATTGCATCCATCCACCCCCCACCCCACCCCCCCTTGATTCCCCTGGGGAGGAAACTCTTCCTAGCCCACGTAAATCGAGCATTTTCATTTCTTCCTGCAAATCAGTCCTCAAAACCTACTTAATGCCAATCACAAACTGAAATTAAGTCTAAATGTGTGTAGCTACATGAGTTCTCATGCATCTTTTATCATCCCGGTCTTTCCGATCCTTCTCCACGGTCCAAAAATGAGACCTGGTTTACAGAAAACTGTTTTTGCTTGGGGATTTGCACCTGGTGCTGAGTTTCCCACTCCCTACCTATACAGCAGGGATGGAGAAACTGTGACTTTCCAGCTGTTGTTTGATTACCACTTCCATATTTCCGGGCCATTTGCCATGCTGGCTGGTGCTGGTAGGCTGGAGCCTGTAACATCTGGATGACTACAATTTCCCCATCCTTGACATCCTAGAGCCATCATACAAAGAGTTTCTCCACTCGCATCTTACATGGGGAACTTGAGGCTTGCCAGATGGTGTTGAATTCCAACTCCCATCAACCCCAGCCAGTTGTTGCCAGGGGTTCAGGATGATGGGAGGTGTAACTCAATCACATCTGGAGGGTCACAAGTTCCCCACCCCTGCCTTACATCCATGACAGCTGCTGGGTAGGCAGAGACATGTGAATGCCCCCAATTCACAGAGTGAATTCAAGCCTAAGACATCTAGAGAGGACAGAGGTGTAGGAAGGTCAGGTGGTACCCAATGCGGAAAATTTCTTGTCACCCCCCCCCATTGACTCCCCCCCTGCAAAAATGGTTTTCGTTATTTCATATTTTATTACAAAGGAATAATAACAAGTAATAATAATATAATAATAAATTTTTATTTATATCCCGCCCTACCGGGCCGAAGTCGGATTCAGGGTGGCTAACATCAGACACATAACATTGGTATAAAATTAAACAATAATTAAATTACCTCCTAAAAACATCTCCAAATCAAATTAAAGTCTAATTAGATGGCTTTCCACAGGGTTAGGGTTGGGAACAGTAAGTGCTCCACTGAACTGAAATTTCAGCTTCACGACATCGAAAGCAGCCAAGTAAACAGCTATTTCGGTGGAGGAGGGTCAAGATATTAACTGATATGCATGAATTATGGTGCTGGAGGAGACTCTTGAGAGTCCATGGACTGCAAGAAGATCAAACCTATCCATTCTCAAAGAAATCATCTCTGAGTTGCTCACTGGAAAGGACAGATCCTGAAGTTGAGGCTCCAGTACTTTGGCCACCTCATGAAGAGAAGACTCCTAGAAAGACCCTGATGTTGGGAAAGATGGAGGGCACAAGGAGAAGGGGACGGCAGAGGATGAGATGGTTTGGACAGTGTTCTCGAAACATGAGTTGGCCAAACTGCGAGAGGCAGTGAAGGATAGGCGTGCCTGGCGTGCTCTGGTCCATGGGTCACGAAAGTTGGACCACGACTGAACCTGAACAACAACAACAACAAATGAAATTTTATATATAGCTATATAATCCCTAGTATGGTAAGATAAGACTTTGGAGCAGGCATTTAAAAAAGTTTTTTATGAACCGCCCTAGTAGGGCAGTAATTGTTCCTTGATAAATTGTCACCCCCTCCATTATGGAACATGGGGCGGAGTGCCCCCTACACCCCCCTTGCTATGCCCCTGGGAGAGGATACATATCTGCCCTGAAGACTTCCCCAACTTGCTGTCCTCCAGACGTCTTGGACTACAACTCCCACCATCCCTGATGGGGGCTAGGTGAGGCTGATGATGAGAGTTGTAGCCCAAGGCATCTCTGCAAGGCACTAGAATGGGAGGTGCTGAATTGGACATTATGTTTGCATGTCCAGTCCTTTGTGGCATCTGTTTTCCATGCCCAGATATGGCTAGACTAGAGGGCTCTCCCTGCTGGCTTAACAAAATACTGTGCAGTTTGCAGCCCAAAAAAAAGAGTAAGGGGAAAGGGGATTGGTCATTTATGAAGCCACAATACTCCTCTCCACCTCGTGAGACCTGGCCAACATAATTAGGAGGAGGAGGAGGAGGAGGAGGAGAGGAGGAGTTTAGATTTGATATCCCGCTTTATCACTACCCTAAGGACCCTCATACCTATGGGACCGCCTCTCCTGGTATGCTCCATGGAGGACCTTACGGTCTGCAAATAATACAGCTTGGAATCCCGGGCCCCAGGGAGGTTAGGCTGGCATTGGCCCCGGCTAGGTGGAACGCTCTGCCACAAGAGATCAGGGCCCTGCGGGATTTGACATCTTTCCGCAGGGCCTGCAAGATGGAGTTGTTCCTCCAGGCCTTTGGTCAGGTCTCAGCCTGACTCCCCTGCTCTTTTTGTATAAGAACTAGTATGAAAGAGGCCTCCTAGCATTCTCACGGGCCCTTAAAGAACAGTGTTAACAGTTGGGCCTGGTGAATATTTACTGTCCCACCCTAACCCTGTGGAAAAGCCATCTAATTAGATTTTAACTTGTTCCTGACTTGTTTTTAGGAGGTAATTTAATTGTGTTTGATTTATACCAATGTTATATATTGATGTTAGCCACCCTGAGTCCAGTCTCGGCCGGGGAGGGCGGGATACAAATAAAACTTTATTATTATTATTAAGTCTCAAAGCGGCTAACTATCTCCTTTCCCTTCCTCCCCCACAACAAAAACTCTGTGAGGTGAGTGGGGCTGAGAGACTTCAGAGAAGTGTGAGTAGCCCAAGATCACCCAGCAGGCTGCATGTGGAGGAGCGGGGACGCAAACCCGGTTCACCAGATTATGAGTCTAACGCTCTTACCACTACACCACACTGGCTCTCTGCATGAGGCATGTTCAGTGAGCATGACAAACCTGGGTAGTTCCCAGCCACCCCGCTACCCAGACAGGTGCCGTCATCAAGTACCAGAGACTACAGGGACGTTGACAGAAGAAGGTCTCCTTACATTGGTACTTACTTGCTACCCATAAGAGAGAAGGAACTTTTCACACCAGCTCTGGCATCTGATTTCAAGAAGACACAGCTGTGGCATTGCAGAGATGAAGACGGATGCTACATGACGGCACTGTGTGTAATGAAGCATCTTGCTGCCACCCTCCAAATTCCGCACCAAATAGCACATTCTGGAAATATAAACTATTGAGGGACAACGTCCGTAAGTGAAGATGAAACCCACAAATGGACCAAGAGAAATGGACCAGCTGACCGCCGGAATCATTGATTCTGTTAGGGGGGCAAAGGGGTTGCTACGTTTACAGAGGACAGTCCTCTATTTGAAGGAGTTTGAACTTGATTGGCTGACTTCTCAGTAAACATATATGGGATTGCACTGCTAAGCAACTGTAATTCGTGGACTTGCATGGGAGACTGGGAAATGGCATTATGGCCCTGCTGGGGATTGGGGGGGGTAATGGAATTTGGGGGGCAGTTTATACTATCAACAGTATCAAGTGTTCATTCTCCATCCCACAATGGACTGTACCACTTTCACAGTGGCTAAAGGGAGGAGGCTGCATTTGAATGAAATCCCTCTGCATAGAAAAAGCATGTTAGGAAAAGATTTGGCGGAACCCCTCTTCCTGTCATGTTAGTTTTCTGTGCATAGGAAAGTTTTCCTCAGCAAATCATTCGAACACACAACCCACCCCATACATACCTGTGGTCTGAAGTGTCTGAAGTGTTGTCTGAAGTGGTACAGTCCTGCCTAGAAAAGCTTGGCTATATGGTTCTGGTGATTGTAGAAACAAGCTCTAGACCAGGGGTCAGCTAAATTTTTCAGAAGGGGGCCGGTCCACTGACCTTGTGGGGGGGCCGGACTATATTTTGAAAAAAATATATGAATGAATTCCTATGCCCCACATATAACCCAGAGATGCATTTTAAATAAAAGCACACATTCTACTCATTCTACTCATGTAAAAACACCAGGCAGGCCCCACAAATAACCCAGAGATGCACTTTAAATAAAAGGACCCATTCTACTCATGTAAAAACACCCTGATTCCCGGATCGTCCATGGGCCAGATTTAGAAGGCGATTGGGCCAGATCCGCCCCCCGGGCCTTAGTTTTGCCTACCCATGCTCTAGACCGAGACAAATAGCTTCACCCCAAGCTGTTCCGTCATAGCAAATGGGTGCTTAGGGGCATTCTTACAGCAACACCGAGCCCTTCCCAACACAACATGATGTGCCATAGGCAGTGCAAAGCATGTATGTCAGTGTAAATTTTTAGGAATTAGGTGCAGAGCCCTGCTTCGGCCAATGTAAAACGGAAAGAGAGAGAGAGAGAGAGAGACAATATTCGGTGTGGATAATTGTTTATAAGGAAGGAAAATGAGTCTGGGAACAATGTACCTATCAATCAGTGCCTGTGTGAACCGATTGTTAAAGTTAATAGAGCAATCTATAATGTAAGACAAATTAGTGTTATTAGTCCTAGGTTTTATGTCCAGTGCAAGTAATAATATGCAGTAAAGCAATAGAATAATTAGTTATTATGATAAAATGTACATTTAATGTGGAAAAAAGTAGCATGCATTTTATTTGGTGGTGTTGACTCTCCAGCATCTCCAGCAATTCCCTCCATAGCATGCCTCAGGGCATCCAGCAACAACCCCCCACCCCAAGTAAGATTCAAGACTGAAATTACTTCATACAAAAAAAAAGAGAAGAAGAAGAAGTGGAATAAAATGTGTAGCAAAACTTATCACGAAGGAGCAAAAGAAGCGTTATCTCATTATTAAGCGAACAAAATAGGTTGTGTTACATAGGATTTTAATTAATTTCAGAATTTCATCTAATTTATCTATAAGACAGAAGGACCATAAACCAGGAAATGGACTACCTGGGACAAGTTAACTTTCCAAAATTATGATAGAGAGCCAAAGAAGCAGGCATCATGTCCAATGTCTCAGGCACACTCGGCAAGAATTGTGACTCTTCCCTCCCACCTCCGGTTTGTTTGTTTTTTTGAAAAGGTAAATTACAAACTGCTTTTTGCAACATCCCTTAATTTCAAAAGTGCCCTTCACACAAAAAGTCATGGGGTATTAGGGCATGCCATTTTAGGGGGTGAAACTTAATTTTTGCAAATTAAGGGGCCTAAAATTACATTTTGGGGTGTGAGGAATTCAAATCTGCAGCTATTGCTGTGATTGGACAAAATTTAGTTAGCTTGGGAAGTCTGCATTTGATGAAGAAACACATAAATTGCTTTCAGAAAACCAAATAATTTCAGTCTTACCTTCTGAAAATGTCGGGTATGCTAAATAATAATAAAAATAACAAATGATATTAATATCTAATACTAACTGTAAGTACTTGGCAATCATTTTTAATGATTTCTATGCAATTTGCATGTAGCTTTTACTTACCAGCAAAAGTAAATCATATTAATTTAACCAAACTATCTTTTGTTTTGTTTTTTAATATACCGGTAATTTTTATTAAATTTTCTGTTTTACAATTTCAAATACACATTTTACATCCTTAAGATTTCAATGACTTCCCTTCTTCTCTTTCCATGGTTCATTTTAACATATCTTAAATCCCTGCATACTTTGCAAAAACTATACCAATCAGTTTTCCATTACTGCAATCATCAAAACTTTAATGTTGAATTCATTTAATGCTGCTAGTGTTTGCAACTGTACACAATTATTTTCCATATATTCAATAAACGTTTTCCAATCTTCTTTAAAACTTATGTTCTTCTTGTTCTCTTATTCTATATGTTAAGTCTGCAAATTGTGCGTATTCTGTCAACTTAACCAAACTATCTTTTAATTCCCCAGTCATGTTACAACTTCTTAGCCCTCCTCATTTTTGGAAAGTTGAAAATTCAACACACAAGTGAGCAGAAACTAGTTGCCTAGTTCTTTCTCCCTATCAACCCAGGCTTCTGATGAAGTGGGACTCTAGTCCATGAAAGCTTATGCCACAATAAATTTGATAGGTCTTTAAGGTGCTACATAACTCTTTGTTGTTTATGGAGGAGAAAGTTATTTGTATTTTCCTTTATTTTATTTATTTATTTTATTTTATTTTATTTTTTTATTTTATGCTAAAACTAATGTTGCAACTAATGGGCATAATTCACCTGCAGGTTTTGCTATGCAGGCTCCATTAAATTGAATAGGAGCTGTACAGTGGCGATTACACAGAACTTCCCAATTTATTCTGACCAACAAGTAAAATGTTGTGTGTGCATATGTGCATGTATGTAGAAACAATAAAAACTGAAAATGAAATTTAGGGACCCTTGCAATTAACTCAATTTCTTTCTTCCCCAAAGATCTTGCTGGGTGAGCAAATCCTTACAATCAATTTATACAACTGAACATTTACCCCCCTTCTACTTAAAAACTAGTCCTTAATTAACTGAATTCCAGAGCTTTCGGCTTCCTTAAATGTAAGGCCGCGCTTAGTTTCATTTGACAGTTTATTCCAGAGAAAATTAAAACAATAGAAGCTCCCGAATTTCGTTCCCTTTTAGATTAGTATTTTACAATATACACTCCGTTCCTTTACTTTTTGAAGGCCATAACGAATTTCATTTTAATTACCTGAACTAAAAGGTTTCAAGCCCATCAGATTGCTTTTCAAGGTATTAGCCAATCCCATAACCAATTACTCACTTTCTCCTTTACTTATTGCAAATGTGACCTTTCGTTTGAATTTGATTGCAGTTTCCTGCTGAGGGTGGTGTAACTATCTCTGGGTCTAAGTATGGCTATTGTCTTCTCATGTGATGACTGCGGTTAATTTTAATACACTTTGATGGCCGGAGAACAAATAGTGTCGGTGACAATGTGCAGAGACATTTGAAGGAGGATAAGCTACCACTTTAATGAGTGGGGATCAGTAAGCTAAGAGGCCTGCTAGTGACAAACCCAAAGACCCGCTGCAACTCAGACAAAGAGGAATGTTTGCCTATCTGCAGGTAATAAGAAACTTCCACACCAGAAGCAGAAAAGAAGACAAACAAGAGGGGTGGATGAATACACACACACACACACACACAAACACACATACACATACATACAGTGGTACCTCGACTTACGAATTTAATCCGTTCCAAATGCCATTCATAGGTCGAAAATTCGTAAGTAGAAAAAAGCGATTTCCCCATAGGAATGCATTGGAAATGAAAAATTCGGAAAAATTCGTAAGTCGAATAACCCGCATCTAAAATTCGTAAGTCAAGTAAACCCCATCTAAAACCGCCAACGGATGTCCTTCGGATGTCGAAAAATTCGTAGGCGTGCGGGCACTTTTTTCATTCATAAGTCGAAAAATTTGTATGTCGAGTAATTCGTAAGTCGAGGTACCACTGTGTGTGTGTGTGTGTGTGTGTGTGTGTGTGTATGCATGCAATCATCATTCACATCAGCCAGGGTGGGGCATCCTCAGCTGTCCAGATGTTGGTGAACTACATTTGCCATCAACCCTGACTGCTATGCCTTCTGGCTCAGGCTGATAGGAATTGGCATCCCCAACATACACAAAAGGTTCCAATCAATCAATCTGTCAATCAAGCTTTATTGGCATACAGAGAAGACGAATGGAAACACAGAACTGGCATCTGTTCACAGGAGGAGACACCACGAAACAAAACCATACAGGCCTAATAAGGTTAAAAAAAAATACCACTGAAGTCTGATGATGATGATGACAACGTGATTTCATGGCTTCGCTCGGATATTCGGCTACTTTCTCCATGCTATCAATGCCTGCAGCTATTCAGTAGAAAGGAAAGCCTGCAGGAGGCAGGACAATTTAACCTCTCCTTCAGCATGGGGCTCAAACATTTGTCGCAGTTTACTGCATAAAATGGACAGTGGGGCAAGGCATGAGCAATGGTCTCGGCCTGCCCTGCACTGCAGGGACAATACTTCTCTGAATATGGACACTTTGAGAACGAGAGGTTGAAGTGAGGCTTTCCTCAGCTTTGCCAAAAGCGAAACCATTTGATGTAGAATCTTCATTCATTTCCTTTCACTTTATTCATTGATTAAAACCCTTTGGGTTTTAATTAATCTATGTGGGGGTTTTAGTTGTTGTTTTGGGTTGCCTTGGGCAAGATAAATCAGCTAACAATAATAGGAATAGGAATAGGAATAGGAATAGGAATAGGAATAGGAATAGGAATAATTTATTATTGGCCAAGTACATTTTCCAACATACTTGGAATTTGTTTCAGCTACATTGCAATGTAAACATACAGACACTGTTCCTCTCACAATACATAGAAGCAAGGAAACCCCACCCATAATTTATCCCCCTTTCAGCTATACAACTATGAATTTAACAATTTAATGGCACAAGGGAAAAAACTATTCTTGTGCCTGGCCGATTTTGTATATGAACTCCTGTAGCGACGTCCAGATGGAAGTAAATCAAGCAGATGATGACCGGGATGTAAAGGATCTGCTACAATTCTCTCTGCTCTCTTCCTAACTCGGGTAGCATAAATTGTCTCTATTGAAGGCAAGCTAACACCAATTACCCTTTCTGCAGTTCTTACAGCTCGTTGGAGCCTTTTCTTGTCTCTCTTGGAGGCTGTACCGTACCAAGCTGTTATAGAATTACAGAGAACAGTTTCAATGATGCCTCTGTAGAATTGGAACAACACTTCCTGGGACAATTTAAATTTCCTTAGTTGACGCAGGAAATACAGCCTCTGGTGGACCTTTTTAATAATACTATTGATGTTGTTTGACCAATTTAAGTTATAAGAAATTATAGAGCCCAGGAACTTAAAGGACTCTACTACTACAACCATGTTACCAAGAATGGAAAGTGGTGGCAGAACGGAAGAGTGCCTTCTGAAATCAATTACCATTTCTACTGTCTTTTGGGTATTTAGTACCAAATTATTTTCGGTGCACCACGAAACAAGATGGTCTACTTCCCTCCTATACACAGATTCATCGTCCTCCTGGATAAGCCCAATAACTGTTGTGTCATCAGCAAATTTCAAGATCTTAACTGATGGATCAGTTGAGGTACATTCATTTGTGTAGAGAGAGAGAAAAGCAGTGGGGAAAGCACACACCCCTGGGGAGCACCGGTATTGATTGGTATAATTTGTTGCCTAATAATAATAATAATAATAATAATAATAATAATAATAATAATAATGTCGGTTGGGAGAGGATGCTGGACTAGGTGGGTCTTAAAAAGACTCCAGCTGGATCACACCTACGTTCTTATGTCAGGGGACAGATCCTGATGATACATGACCCTTGATAGACATGGGAATACACCTAGGAGGAAATAGACTGGGCTTCTTTGTTTTTTGCCCCTCACCCTGAGATTTTACTCCTTCTGGAGAGCTGTGTTCCTTAGGCCCAAACCTTAACACTTCAGCCAGAGACCTGCCGATTGCAGCTAGGCATCTGGGGAGCCGAGAGCACAAGTCTCAGCAGGGTGGGGGACGGAAGTTGTTTGGAGTTATTGCACAAACTCACACACAGTCGATAGGGTGGCCGGGCCAACTGCAGGCTAGTCTCTGAGCTGAGAATATCACCCAAAAGGGTCAGCGGAGGAGCTGGAACAAATATACAGGCTGGCAGCAGGTAGGCAAATGGATAGGGAAGTTATCAGTCAGGCTGACAAGCAGCTACACTGAGGGCAGAGATGATACTCTTCAATTCATTTTTGTGACCACTCTTCCTTCAATACACATTCCCATCAATTGGTGGTCATCACACCAGCCAGACATATTAATTCTAAATATAAAATCTGTGCTGCATTTCTTTTTTGACTCGTGAAACCCAGGGAAAATCTCTTTGCCAATGTCATTGATACATTGCTGAATCTCTAGCGAATCTTATCCGGATTACTTTGTTGCCTAAGGATGTTTTAATCATTGTTGTTGTTGTTCAGTCTTTCAGTCGTGTCCGACTCTTCGTGACCCCATGGACCAGAGCACGCCAGGCACGCCTATCCTTCACTGCCTCTCACAGTTTGGCCAAATCATTAGTTAAGTGCTAAAAATAAGCTTTCACACAGCTTCCTAACTTGAGAAGCTACATTTCTCAGGGGAGGGGAGGGGAGGGGAGGGGAGGGGAGGGGAGGGGAGGGGGGAATCCATATTTCATATGATTAATAAAATACACTACCATGAAAATTACAAGCAAGCAAACTCAGTTGTGAGTAAGTTTGCCAAGACCCATTTTAGGGTTGCATCTGTTCTGCAACCACAGCTCAGGGAGGAGAGAACTCAGTGTTGTCGGCAATCTCTCATGTGACATGACAATTTTAAAACCTCATCAACTCGACAAAAATTAAATTGCTTCAAAAGTGTCTGTCACTCCCTTTTTTTTAATTTTACAGGGTTTCTAAGGGGGTGGAGAGGTGGAGAGAATATGAGTCAATGGAATGTAATTAGTTTAAACCTTATCGTTTCCTATAATGGCACAAAAAATATGAAATTGTAAATCTAACCATGTCTAATAAATTAGTACTGTTACACTGAGATTAGCCTCTCAGGAATCAAACTCAGTTTAGCATGACTAAAGAGGTCCTATCAAATATGAATGCTCTAGCTATCTGTCATCACTTGAGTCCATCATCTTTGGGAAGTTGCTCATCGCACCAAAGTTATGAACTTAATTGCTCAAGATGATATGTCCATTGTGCTTGTAGTCATGGACGTCTAAGTGTACCAGACAGCAATCACATTGCTTTATCATAGGTTCACAGTAGCTTTTTTTGGGGGGGGCGGGGAACCACTTCCTCAACAGAAAAGTTCTTTGCTTGGTTAGTTCCACCATGTAAAGTTTTTGAGAGGTTCAATCACCTGCACTCCAGAGGCATCCTACCCTAGCTGCAGTTTTCTTGGTGGAAGTAATTTATTCCACCATGAGAACTCTCTCATCTGCTCAAACATGTTATTCCTGGGAGGTTGCACAATGGTTTCTGCTGGATGTCATCTGCCAACATTTCCCCCATGAAATCTCTCGTCCCACTTCCCTTCTCCTACAAGCTCGTTAGCAGGAGTGCAAAACTGCCATCTCCCAATAGCCACCGGTGCCCAAATTATGGTGCCAAGCAATCCATGTAGGTGTTTGAAGAATTCATGATTAATACATCTCTCCCTCTGTGTGGGCTACTGTCTCTCCGCTCCTCCACATCGTCTTACTCCATTTAAGTAATACTGCTTAACATACAGTACTCAAGTTGGAAATGTGCTAGCATCGCAGGCAAAGGCCCAGCGCACCACCTGCTTCTCCAGCGAGGAATGGTTGTTTGGGGTGGGTGAACAGCCCCAAATGCACCACCGAGAAAAGGATCCATCTTCTCACTGGCAAGCTCAGATCTTCTACTCTCCTTACAATCTGGTCAAAATGCTCAGACACCTACCAAGGTACCAGCATCTCAGGTAGAGCCATTGCCAATTTGGGGAGGGGGAGAGAGAGAGGGTTTAAGTACCTGACCTATTGCAGATGAAGCTGAGTGTGCCCATCCCCACCAAGCAACAGGACCACAGCATACCAGGCAAAAACATTCTTACCTATGAAAACCTGTGGACCTTTTTGTGGGGGAGGTGATTTGTTTATATATCTTATTTTTGTATTTTAGGCTGCTTTATTGTTAATTTTTTCAAGGCTCTTTGAGTTTATTTTTGTGGGGGGGAGCAACTAAGAAATAGGAGGAGGAGGAGGAGGAGGAGGAGGAGGAGATGAAGAAGAAGAAGAAGAAGAAGAAGAAGAAGAAGAAGAAGAGAAGAAGAGGAGGAGGAGGAGGAGGAGAGGAGGAGGAGGAGGAGATGAAGAAGAAGAAGAAGAGGAGGAGGAGGAGGAGATGAAGAAGAAGAGGAGATGATGGTGGTGATAAAGAAGAAGAAGAAGAAGAAGAAGAAGAAGAAGAAGAGAAGAAGAGGAGGAGGAGAAGAGAAGAAGAAGAGGAGGAGGAGGAGGAGGAGGAGAGGAGGAGATGAAGAGGAGGAGGAGGAGGAGATGAAGAGGAAGAGATGATGATGATGATGATGATAAAGAAGAAGAAGAGGAGGAGGAGGAGGAGGAGAAGAGAAGAAGAAGAAGAAGAAGAAGAAGAAGAAGAAGAAGAAGAAGAAGAGGAGGAGGAGGAGGAGGAGGAGGAGGAGAGGAAAGAAGAAGAAGAAGAAGAAGAAGAAGAAGAAGAAGAAGAAGAAGAAGAAGAAGAAGAAATGGAGGAGGAGGAGGAGGAGGAGGAGATGAAGAAGAGGAGGAGGAGGAGGAGATGAAGAAGAAGAAGAAGAAGAAGAAGAAGAAGAAGAAGAAGAAGAAGAAGAAGAAGAAGAAGAAATAATCTTTATTTGAAATAAAGGTAAGCTGGACATATACACTACATCTCATACAACTCTCCTGAATTTTAAAGACTTTCCAGTGGATAATGCCCCCATGTTAATTACCAAAAGGTGAAAGCATTGCTTGAATTTTCCATCTCAAGTTTCATATATCAGGAGTGCCTAACCTTCTGAAGCTGCTGTTGGACGGCAGCTTCTATAATCCCATTACTTGATCACTGGCTGGAGCTGATGGGAGATTGACTCAGACACATGCAGGGCCACAGGTTAGCAGCCACTCCTGCCACAATGACTTCAATCAGCCCTGCACAAGTCAGTCTACACTCAATGTGCTTGTGAAAAGACAATTTCGAAGGCTCCTAAACTAATGGCATAAGGCCTCTTCCAAGTTCTCTAGAACGTTAAAATAAATTGTATTTTGAACTTAGTAAAATGTGATGTGCTACTAACATAAATGTATCGTTTGGTCATGTCAAGTTGGGAATGTTAAGGATAAGAGCACTTGAGTTTGTAACTTGGCAAGTGAAGTCAAACTGCAAAATTATTTTCCAGGCTCATCTTCTAGCATGAAGTTGCCTCTTCTGCAGCATAAGTGGTACATGAGATTACCAGAATTGGCATTTTCCATAGTGCTGCTGTACCTGCATTTTGAGTCATGGTGTCCAATGACTTTATGCCCTGCCTACACCCCCAGTCAATGAAAAGCCACACAGAAGTAGAGTTGTGATTGTACAACTAAAGCTGTGCTGCAATTGTGGTAGGTGGCTATTCAGTTGTTTTTAGAACTAGGATGCCCTCTAGGAGAGAAATAAGCAGTGGCAGAACTAGCCATTTCCCGCTTGTCAGAGTTGAGCAATAATTCCTGTAGAGAGGGGAGAAAAATCAGGAAAGGAGATCCCTTTGGGACCCATTTTGAGATACGTTTCCCTAGTGATTTGCTTCAGGGAATTAAAAAATGTGTGCACACAAATCCTCCACTGACCAGAGATCTCCTCTAAAGGCTTTACTACTATGAAAACATACCGTAATACTGAGATTATCATGAAGCTAATTGATTTTTAGGGTGCAGGGGCTGTTAGGGGATATAGTACATCTGTCAGGGGACACATGATGCTCCTTCTGAGGTAGTTTCTCCACCCGTGGTCTCGACCCTGCACTTAGCTCTCAGCTGTGGCTCCTAGAAGCTATCAGAATGCAACAGCAGCTGCACCACGGGAATGGCTTCGACTGGCTGACTAAACCAGAAGAAGAGTTTGGATTTGATATCCCACTTTATCACTACCCGAAGGAGTCTCAAAGCAGCTAACATTCTCTTTTCCCTTCCTCCCCCACAACAAACACTCTGTGAGGTGAGTGGGGCTGAGAGACTTCAGGGAAGTGTGACTAGCCCAAGGTTACCCAGCAACTGCATGTGGAAGAGCAGGGACGCGAACCCGGTTCACCAGATTACAAGTCTACCTCTCTTAACCACTGCACCACACTGGCTCTCAGGTGAAGGTAGCCAATGGGTCTCAAACCCTTAGTGAGTTAGGGACTTCCTCTGCTCGCAAAGACAGGCTCTGGCAGATTGAGAGGAAAAGACCAATAGAGGACCCAACATTCAAGAAGAGTTTCTGCACGTGCTGTGGAGGGAAGTGAGGGGCAAAAGGGGCTTGTCAACCTGGAGAGGAAGCCCATCTAGGAGAAGGAAAACTATGATCTTAAAACGCTGCTGCCTTGTGGGATAACTTTGGGAGAAGGAAAGGCTAAGGCAGGGGTCAGCAAACTTTTTCAGCAGGGGGCTGGTCTACTGTCCCTCAGACATTGTGGGGGGCCGGACTATATTTTGAAAAAATATATATGAACGAATTCCTATGCCCCACAAATAACCCAGAGATGCATTTTAAACAAAAGGACGCATTCAACTCATGTAAAAACACCAGGCAGGCCCCACAAATAACCCAGAGATGCATTTTAAATAAAAGGACACATTCTACTCGCGTAAAAACACCGATTCCCGGACCGTCCGCGGGCAGGATTGAGAAGGCGATTGGGCCGCATCTGGCCCCCGAGCCTTAGTTTGGGGACCCCTGGGCTAAGGAGTAAACCCTACACACACATCTGGAGTGTAGTCCCTAAGATGGTTGGATGGCCACGTTGGATGGGCGCCACCTTCCAGCAACTCCTGCCATCAAGCTAGTGCCAAACATATTGCTCTGCTTTCCTTTGGAACACATCAGCGAGGCCGAGAGAAGGCTCTTGTTGTCTGGGCGGCCCAGGACCTCCATACACATTGCCCAAGCTTGTGTCCCGGGATCACTTTGGTGCTGTTTGACTTCACCCTTGCAGGCGCACCCCATTGCCAACAAGATTGATTTAATACGTAGCCAGTGCACTGTTAATCTTTTCCTTCCCTAAGCCAGCTTTGAAGCAAGTGAAAATGAGGCACGGTGAAAGAATTATGTCTGTGATAGGCAAACCCTACTCACTTAAGCAGCTGTGGCACAAAACTGTAGTCGCTGTGGCAAAAGTTGCATTGAACACAATGGAACTGGAGTTGGTCACAACTGTTCTATCGTCCTTTGCAAAGGGCATGTACCGTATGTAGATGGCTTTGTTTAAATAATCATTTACAGGTGGGTAGCCGTGTTGGTCTGCCATAGTCAAAACAAAATAAAATAAAAAATTCTTTCCAGTAGCACCTTAGAGACCAACTAAGTTTGTTCTTGGTATGAGCTTTCGTGCGCATGCACACTTCTTCTTTCTGAAATTGCTTTGTATTAAGACAGCTACTTTGAGATCTTTTATAGAATGTCCTGGGAGATTGAAGTGTTCTCCTACTGGTTTCTCTGTCTTGTGATTCCTGATATCAGATTTATGTCCATTTATCCTTTGGCGTAGGGTTTGAAGAGGTGTGCATGCACACGAAAGCTCATACCAAGAACAAACTTAGTTGGTCTCTAAGGTGCTACTGGAAAGAATTTTTTATTTTATTTTGTTTTAAATAATCATTGTAACTCGCTTCTACCACTGCCTTGAATGAGACTTAGCCAGTTAACCTTAATGTTGGTAAGCATCTCATCTGTAATTCAGCTGCCATAGAACGGCCTGCTATCATTTGCTAATTAAAAGACGGCCTTAATAGTTACCTGTCTCGAGTTGGAAATGCCCAACTTGTGTGGGGGGGGGACAACCCTAATGATTGCAGGTGCCACTCCTGGCTAAGAAATGCACAAACAGCTTGCTGAAGAATTATCGGCAACAACCATGCTATGAACAGAACCTTTCATTCAGTCCCGAGCCAATGTTTGTGTCAAAAGTCTGCATAGTGAGAACGAAACCTATCAGGACCTTCTCACTGAACAGCTAAGCGAACAACTTGAGAAGTGTTTTGAGCATTTGCCGCAAGTGCTGGGCTTCAGTCAGTCCAGAAAGAACTGTGCAAATGCCCCCCCCCCCAAAGCCAGTTTGCCTAAGGTGCTGGAAAACCGGGTGGTGGGCTACTTGAGGGACGGCACGGTTCTCCAAAGCTGCAAAACATCTGCCCTTGGGGGCTTTGTACAGAACGTAAGAGGGGGAAACAGAGCATTTCAAGGGAGCACTCAGAAAGCTTACTGAAAATGGAGGGTTTTTCCGTTAAGAGCAAAAGCCAGTTACCGGTAAATAGCTTGAGTTAGCTGTACTTCACATCAGAATCTAGTGGATGAGAGATGATGTTTGTTTTTAAAATGTGCAGTTTTTAAAAAAAATTGGTCCTTCACTATCTGGGGCTTTAAAAATCACAGCCATGTAGCATGCACGTACAGGACACAAATCTACAGTTCCAAGTTAAAATACACATTCACTACACATGATCCCAAGAGGCAGAGGAAATATGTAAGGCCCACCCTAGTATATTATCTCCCCTGAGCACTAAGCTGTTAACAGTGAAACTTGGTATGTATATTGCCACTATGTTTGTAACAAGGGAAGCACTATTCAGAATACACTGCAATGCAAAATCGGAACTGAGGTCCCTATTGTGATTTACTAATCTTACTAAGATGGAGGAGTTGCAAAAAATTTACTCCCAAGTATTGTGATGCTGGGGGAATTCCCTTCCCACCAACGATGGTACTTCTCTCATTTATACAAAGCCAGCTCCCCCCCCCCCCCATACACAGCAAGAAGTTAAATTGATCGTTGCTTGTTGTGTGACTGCATGTATCATTCCTAGATTGCAGATGCTGTAACCATGCAACTGAAATAGTAAGATTTTGGATCGGTGTGGTAAGATTAAGATAAAATTCTTATTTCTGTTATATTGTAGAGAGCAGCAAGGGCTAATCAAGAATGCTGTAAAGTACTCTAAAAACCTAATTCTATAAAATATTTAAAATCCCCTATGCCTCAAAGAAGCAGAGAGCAGCAGAGCATGGACAATAACTGTTTGCAACAAATCTTCTAGAGGAAGGTTATGGCCGATATCTCCCCCTGCAAACACAAAGTTACCAATATGCCAACATTGCTTTTAAAAAAATATTCTTATACTATACTCATTAGTACAATGGTTTTCAAACTGTGTTCCTATAACCCAAAAGAACATTAATAGTTATTCAATAAGATGGTAAATAGATCCCCTGAAAAAAGAGCCAATGGGGATTGTTTTATATATGCTAAGCCTGACTAGGTGTCTCAAGAAAACTGTGTGTGAACCTATAATGTACCCCAGAAGCCTCTATGCCCTGCAGGATTTCTGTGGCAGATGAGTAGGAGTTCATTGGTGCCAAAGTCAACAGGAAAGGGCTGTGTGTAGGTTGGAAGTTTAAAGCAGCCCTTAACTGGTTTATATTCAAAGCGCCAGGGGCATCACAAAAGACGAACAAACATCTTCTTAAGAATCTGGACTATGCAATTTACAGCACAATCCTAATCATGTTTGCTCAGAAGTCCGACTGAATGAGGCTTAAGTAAATGGGTTAGGATTGCAGCCTTAATGAACTTGCTCAGATGACAGCAGTGGCCTACCTGTTTGGCCCTGTGGAAACATTCCAAGTTCTAAGTGTTATGGGTATCATCTCGTTTGTTTCTTTTCCCTTTCCCCAGGGGTCACCTCACCCCTGATAGACAGAAATTGTGTATCTGTGCATGCAAATACACATACTTTACTTTTCCATGATGCCTGAGTAAAATTTGGATCCAGTAAAATTAAAATGGATTATCTTGCATTTATATAATTATACATGAACCCAACACCATCAAGCATGCTATGATTTTATGGTGGTTTTGATAGGATACTTTGTTAAAAAAATTATAAGGTATACGTAGAAAGCTGGGAAAGAACAAAGTACTTTGACGTATAGTTGTGGGCATAATAACACTGGATTTTTATTTTTATTTTTTAAAAAGGTATCACTCACGACAGTCCTTTAAATCTATATTTAATACTATAACATAGTATAATAAAGGCAATTTTCAGTGATGGTGTTGCTGCTTAAACTGGAGTCCACAGTAGCCACATGTTCCCGTTTTTGTATCTTTGTCCTGCAAATGGGAAAATTGAGGGATGGGGTGGAATAAAATTATAATTTTACCTTAGTGCTGTAAATACAGTTCCATATAAAATAGCTCTAGCGCAAATACTTCTATTTAAAACAATTCTGTTCACATACCCCCCCCAATGTAGTTCTACTCTGAAGGATGGCATGCCGCTTAATCCTATCCATGTTGATTCAAAAGTAAACTTCTAAGCATGAATGGATGCATTTTACAAAATGGATTTCATGAGCAACTCACACATCATTTTAGTTACAAATCTTAATAGTTACTGTCCCTCTCTTCATAATTCGGTGCTTGCACATTCAACAAGTTTCTGACTGCCAAATGGGGATGGGTAAGATTATTCAAATCTTATCAATGATGAATAAATACTCCTGAAAGTTTAGCTAGGGAAAGAATCCACCTTCATCTGAAATATACAGTTTTCTATGTGAGCTAAAATAATTTTGATTTTCCTCTACAAAAGGGCTGATATTACTGAGGCACAGCTATAACAACTGCCCATCTCAGCCCCCTCAACTATCAATTTCAAAATATTTTTAACTGTTTGCCTACACTTCCTTCCACCCGTTTTGAAGAATGCAATTAAAGCATAAAAACTGACAAAGGCTTCAGATTAGCAAAGCCTTTCCTTCTTCTGTGTTAGGCAGCTAACAAGATACAAGCTATTAAAATGAAGCAATCTACTCAAGAATACATCTGAACTTACTGGCAAGCTGCTTTAATAAGCAATAATTAAAATGAAACAATCAGAAGAGAGACTGACATTAATGGTCGCTGCAACGTGGAGAATGAACGAAAGACAGGAAAAGACAATCTTTAGAACACACACACGACTATACCTTGAAAATACCCATGGAAATTGCAACTGAGGGAATCATTAACACTTATCCCTTAAACCAGGCCTGCACAACTGGTGAGTCACAAAACTGAATATGCAACATATCAGCTCTTAATTGTGGCCTGCCCTGTGGTAAGCAATTCTCAACGTTGCAGTTCGCATTAGGAAGCAAGCTCTGTATTGGGAGCTAAAGTTAGCCAGGAAAATACAAGAAAATAAAATAGAAGGATTACACAAGAGTACCAAAGTAGTAAACTAGAAGAGATAGACTGACAACCTGGGACGAAGACAAGTGGAAGCCGTAAGGGGAGGGGAAGTAACAGATAGTAGAAATAGATAAGTATGGACAGAAGAAAGGAAGAAAGAAGTATTACTAAAGGTTAATAGAATTGATTTATATGAAATATGGAATTGGATGTTATGTTTTGCTTTGTATTATTTACAACTGAATTATTGGGAATATAGGAAGGCATTAATTGAATGCATTTTGTGGTTTTTTAGGAAGAATTTAACATGTAATCTTTTAACATTGCTATTCTTTGGTTATTGTTTGTTTGTTCTTTTAGTCAATGTTCTTTTTTCTTTTGTATAGATGTAATAAAGTAATAAAAAAAGGAAGCAAGCACAGTAGATATACCAAGGATCTTCTAGACTGCCACACAGCTGATGAGAAACACCGGTCAGTGTCAGTTGTACACGTATCTTCCTCCCAAAATACCGGTAATAATAATAATCATGGAAAACAGTGGATGGGATCACAAAGGAAAGGTTAGATTGCATTACCAAGTTTATATACACTCTAGGATGTCCCAGAGCTCCGCCGCCACCGTCGCAGGATATCACTCTGGTTTCAACTTCACTCACAGGCTGCTGAGCGATCAAATCGATTGCAAAGCTTTCATTCACCTATTAAAGCAAAGCAAAGGTTTTCAGTGCCAGACAGATCCAACTATACATTTGCTTTAGTGGCATGGTCACACAGGCTGCGGCTTTTGCTACCAGAGATACTGCAAAGTCCTGCGCCTGAAACAGGGCAGAATTAATTGGCTGTCTCTTCTTCCTCATCGGTGTATTTATGGCGAGCTGAGAGATACCTTTTGAACCTTCTCTTCCTCCCTGCCCTCATTAACATTTTGTGTAACTTTGTAGCCACAATCAGGGCTGCTGCATTATCAGCAGTGCGGTAAGATCCTGGCCGCATCCTAGAACTAATGATTAAGCCACAAGCTACTTGTTCCATGACTGTAAGCTGCTTTGCAAAGACTTGCCTTAAAAAGCAGGATATAAATATGCAAGTGAATAAATGCACACAACCAGATTCTGTACTTTAAAACAGATCTGAAATACAAACATAAACAGTGCCAAGACTGAATGGATCTAGTGTCTGCTGAAGATGAAAGTCCAGTGTTCACGTCAACCACTGTATAGTGGAACCTTGGTTCTCGAATTTAATCTGTTCCGGGGGTCCGTAGGACTCCTGAAACTGTTCGAAAACCAAAGCACGGATTCCAATTGGCTGCAGGAGCTTCCTGCACTCAAGTGGAAGCTGCACTGGACGTTCGGCTTCCGAAAAGCATTCGCAAACCGGAACACTTACTTTCAGGATTTGTTTGAGAGCCAAGCCAAGGTACCACTGTATTACCACTACATCTAGTTCATCTGCTACGGAATCTTTTCCACCGTGGCAACAAATAAAAGGGTATGCTGTAATTGTAACAGCCTGGTAAAGTCAAAAGCGCTAAAAGCAATGACTAATGGGAGGCTGGCATGCTACTCAGTGCTCACTACATCTTTAAGGAAGTCACCTTAAAAAACGTTGAGCAGTTTTTAGATTTTGTTGCGGCAGAAACGATGTTTGCCCATTTGACCTGATGCTCCACCCCCACTGCGGTCCACTGCCCCAGATCCCAGGCCTTTCCAACCCAGAGGCTTGTCAGAGGGCTGCAGTTGGGAGGAGCGCATGGGCAATTTCCCTTATGCAGGTGCAGCACTAAACATTACCCTATTTTCGTATACAGAATAGACCCCATTTAACCATGATGCCTAAAATACAAGAAACATGTAGCATTTAATGTAACTGCTTCACACATCAACATAACACAGCACCTGTCTGGACTGTGGATCTTTGACCAAACTAATACTTCACTTATAGCCAAGAAACCCTGCTTTAAAATGGGACACCTTTGGGACAAATGTCACACAGGTAAGAGTTTGTGGGGTTTTTTTTTAAAAAAAAGAACATGTTCAATGCTGCGTTTAACCATGCCTAAGTGCAGAAACTACAAATTTTTAAACACCCAAGCAGCATCAGGGTTGTTCTCCAAAGTTTCCAAGTAAGTTTCAACCCACTCTCACAACCAATAAAAGATTTTAGCTGAGGTATGTGACTTAAGTTCTACAAATCTATTTTAATTTGGTGGAAGTCGAAACAGTCCAAGCTGTTAAGCTGGATTGTTCTTTCACAGCTGATGAAGTCAATGAACATGGTGTCGGTAAATGTGTAAAAGCACAGAATCAAGGCAAACGCTTCCTGACGTGAATTTTTACCTCTTTCTGTCGACCAGAAAATCGAGCCCGCCTGTAGTCAGCTTCCTCAAAAACCTGAAATAATGTAGGAATACAATAAATACGTAAGGAGAAGACTTAGAATTCTGAGCTCAAGGAATGTGCAGTGTGGTTGAAAAGGGATTGACAATAAGGAACAATAAGTATAGAAACAAAGTTTCCAAACATTTTGATGTTGCCGGTGTCTAACATTTGCTGGGAAATGAAATATATTCAATACTAGATAGGATAGATTCTTCATTTATTATCTTCTATGGAATAATGAGCAACATCCAAAGTTGAATGCAGTGGTATTTCCCCTCCTCTCAACAACCTCTTGTGTGCCCCCAAATCTGCTTCAGATGGAGATTTTTTTTGGGGGGGGGGAGGGAGGTTTAGAGGAGAAGGGAAAATCCATTCTATCAATGGTGTCTGTTCCGCTGTTGGACACTGGATTTCATCCAATAGTGCTGGATTTGGAACAGTGTTTCAGCTGAATCAATTCAAGTTGATAATGAAAATTTCCATAAAATTAATTATCACTGGCAACTTCCTTCTCATAGTTTAAGCCAAATTTACAGCTCAAAACAAGACTTTTTGTTGGCATTTCTCTGCATCGCCTACAGCATTTTTCCAACTCGCCCACGGACGTTTATCATATCCTTTTGGCTTGCCTGCTTATTAGAGGATTTGGGAAGCTGATTGTTGGCACAAATGAAGAAAATACAGGGTATTGCTTATCCAATGATTCTAAAGCAATTTTTTAAAAATGCTTTTTGAAGGATCTAGTGTTAGTCCCAAAACTGGGGCCCCTAATGACAGCAAAGGTGGGCATTTCAAGTTATTGGTAAAGGACTGGTGCTTCTTTACTTTCTGACTGGTAACACAGAGCATTGCTGTTATGTGAAATTAACATATTTCTTAAAAAATTATAATTATGAAAATACAAATAGCTGTGTGGAGAAATGGGGGGGCCGCTTTAGAATGGGGGGGACGACATGTTTTCATGTCCAGGAAGCCAGTATTAGAAACTAAGATACATAAGCTAGGTGCCAAATGGCTCCTTAAACCAAAGTTGCATTCGCCAAAACAGAATATCTAGCTGCCATTTTGGGGCAAGATGGCTCCAAAGTCTAATTTTCCAAATGATGAACTGACTGACTGATTATGAGTTAAACATTTGGCTAGTTCAGATGACTACCTTGAACTAGGTTAAGAACTTTGGGAACTTAAAAGAAAAGTCACTTTAACCAGGGACAGTCCACACATATTGGCCTATTCTGATCTGTTTTTCTTAATGGTGACATGGACCATTTGTTAACATAGGGATATTCTTCACAACTGTGAGCAGGGCGGTGGGGTAAGTGAAGACAAGCTACAACAATTAACTATAAAGCTGTTCATTGCTCCTGCTCAGGCTGCACAGAAATAAAGCATTTTGGTTCCTGAAATTCATTCTGATTGTGCAGATAAAATATAACTGATAGAATTCTCTAGGATGTGGTAGAATGTGTGTGGAAACAGTTAAGATCCAATGATCCCCAGATGGTGGAGACGCCAGGATCCATCCTGGTGCCCAGGCATTTTCACCTGGTCACAAGTGGCTGATAATTTCGAAACACGGGGGAAGGCTCCTAAACCCATTTGCTGATAGCCAAACACACAGAAGTACCGGTAATTGCCATTCCGTTTAACAGGGCTTACATCTAGGTAACAGAGCACAGGATTGCTGCATGAGTTCAGTAGGGCTTCCTTGCTAGTAAATGTGCAATCACCTTCCTTTGACACCTCCAACCTTCTGAAGCCAGGCAGGTGGTGACTGGAGAAAGGGCTTTCTTAGCTGCTGCATCCCACGTTAGAATGCCCTCTTAACGAAGAATTGCCTGGTACTAAACCTAATGTCATCTTTTCATTTACCTAGCCAAATCATCTAGCTGCCTTTTATGAGTGCACCATATATGTCCTTGTCATATGAGAACCAAAGAGGATCTCACACATTACATGTTGTATTGTCCCATCTATTTGGCCTTCAGGGATGTGATGTTACAAACTATTCCCAAATCAATAGTCAACTCTGAGGACCAAGTAAAGTTTTTGCTGGTGGACGCTGACCCACGGATTTCCCACGTGGTAGCGGTCTTTGTGGTGAAGGCTATGAAAACTAGGGTATGGTTCCTGGATGAAGTGGTGAGGCCCCTCCCATTGCTCTCCTAACCTGTTGTTGTATCTTCTTTCCTGAATGGTGGGGGGTTTTGGGTAGTCTCCTTTGCTGGGACAGCGCGGCATGAATTTTAACTTATTTTAATAATTTTATTGTTTATCTTTTTAATAATGTTTTATGGTATTTTGTGTAAAGGCATGGACCTCACAAATTTAATAAACTTGTTGTTGATAACATTAAAATGTATTTATTTTTAAATGCCATTTTTTTTCTACAGCTGTTTTACCCTTACTTGTTAGCCACCTAGAGAATACTGCAAACTGGAGTGGCATATAAGTCCTTGAACACCTAAATAAAAAACGTTAAAGTACAACTGATGCAATCTAGTCAAAGTTAAGCACCTATGACTTCCCACTGGAAATGTTGAAGCATCTGCAAAGAAAAGGGAATCATGCCGGTCCATAAGAAAAACTCTTAAATCCAGAGCTCAACCAAGTGGATGCAAGCAACTGTGTTCATTTCACCACTGCACAAAATGAGGCTTTCAAATGTTTTAACACTTAAGCACCTAGATTTTTTTTTCCATAACAAGGGCATGATCAAGATAGTTATGAACAAAATACATTTTATAAAATCGATACAGCAGCAATTATAACAAAAACAAGAGAGGAAAGCCTAGGCCAGGCATCCCCAAACCTGGCTCTCCAGCTGTTTTGGGACTACAATTCCCATCATCCCTGACCAGAGGTCCTGTTAGCTAGGGATGATGGGAGTTGTAGTCCCAAAACAGCTGGAGGGCCAAGTTTGGGGGTGCCTGGCCTAGCCACAGGGGGAATTCATGCCATAAGCTCCTTCAGGAACCAACAACCTGAGAGAGAGAGAGAGATACACTGTCTGAAGGTCAAAGGGCAGTTTACAGAATAAAAAAATACAAAACGAAAACAGGAAACACCTATCAAAACAAACAAACAAAATGAAACAAAACCCCAATGACCCCTGCCCACAAACACAGTTAAAATGCCAGATTCTTCAAGGTTTGGTTGAAAAGCAATGCTTTTTTAAAAAAAAGAAAATATGTGTTTTTAATTAAAGATTTTCTTTTGCCTGCAATGAAGGTGCCAGGCGAGCCTCCCTGGGGAGAGCATCTCAAATGCAGGGAGCCAATACAGAAAAGGCTCTTTTTGTTTGGGGAGAGGCAGCCCTTGAAGTACAGTATTGCGTTTCCCGAGCCTCTTAAGGACTTTTACATGTCAGCACTTCTTGTTTTGATGCCGCGAACCACCCTGAGGCCTTTGGGTGAAAGGCGGTATACCATTTTAATACGCAAAACCAACGAATACTTAAATTAAATAAAAGTTTATTTTAAATAATTAAGTTTATTCTAAGCCGCTTTGGAATCAGAAGGCAGGGACTGGGGGCTTATAAACGCTGTTGCTGCTGCTGCTGCACCAGCAGAGCACCCAATGCAAGGGAGCCGAGTGGAGCCTCCAGGCTCAGAGGCACTCTATCTGAACACTCGCTGGGGGCGGGGGGGGGTCGCCGATCACGTCACCTGTCCCGTGTGCGTCACTTTCTCGCCGGTCGGGGACGTGCCCACGCCGTAGCTTCTCCCAAAGGCGGGTCGCAGGGAGGGGAGAGCCGCGACGCCCCGCGCCAAAGCCAAGCCCGCCCGGGACGCTCCTCCCAAGGACACACACAGACCCGCCATTTCCGCGACGCCCCTCCTCCTCACGCACAGAGCGCGCACTGCGCACGCGCGGCCCGCAGAGAAGGGACGACGGCGCGCGTCGCCCGGCGAAGCCAAAGCCACGCCCACCGGAGCCCCGCGAGCGTCTGACGTAACAGCCCCTGCGCGAGGCGGAGAGAAACGTAAGTACGTAAAAAAAGGCGGGGAGAGAAGAAGTCACGTGCGCATTCGTCATTTTCGTCCTCTTCCCGGAAGGTTAGAGGCCGGCGGCGTTGCTGTTTGTCCGGTACGTAGTGCGGACTACCTCCGCCCCCGGGTAAAGGGATCTTGGATGGCAGGGTGGAGTGTTAGTTTATATGAGGAATAAAGCTTTAGGGTTGTTTTTTTCCCGTTACCTGGCCTGACTGGCTCCGGTTCGCGCATGCGCTGTGGGCTTCCACGGCGGTGAAGGAGAATGGGAGCTTTGCGCGTGCGCAGCAGGTTCGCAGGATGGGAGGGCGCGGGTGGCTGCGCATGCGCGGGAAGGGGCTTGTTTACTCTCGCCTTTCGTTACCGCGTAGTGAAGTTCAGCCAGTTTGGACTCTTCAAGTGGTTGCTGGGTCGCCCTTTTTCCAAGGTAGATGCAGAGCGACGAGTGAGGTTTGCAGCTCTACCCTATGCGTTTTGTGTAGGGGAGGAAGAACCTTTGGCTTCATTTCCTCCCACTTTGGGGATGCACAGCGTTGCTGCAATACTACGTGCAGTGGGTCAAGGTTGGTGGTTCGAGCCCACCCAGGGACGGCTGCAGGCAGGATTCCTGCATTGCAGGGCGTTGGACAAGACCGCTCCTGGGCGTCCCTTCTAACTCTACTAGTCTGTGATATAACAAAATAAAAAATAAAAAAGAGACCAACTAAGTTTGTTCTTGGCATGAGCTTTCTTGTGCATGCACACTTCTTCAAATACCTGAAGTTATCTGAAGAAGTGTGCATGCACACGAAAGCTCATCTGAAGAAGTGTGCATGCACATGAAAGCTCATACCAAGAACAAACTTAGTTGGTCTCTAAGGTGCTACTGGAATGATTTTTTTTAGTTTTTATTTTGTTTTGACCAGTAGCACCTTTGTTGTTGTTCAGTCGTTCAACAACAAAGGTGCTACTGGAATGATTTTTTTTAGTTTTTATTTTGTTTTGACCAGTAGCACCTTTGTTGTTGTTCAGTCGTTCAACAACAAAGGTGCTACTGGAATGATTTTTTTAGTTTTTATTTTGTTTTGACTATGGCAGACCAACACCTAGTTACCTACCTGTAACTAGTCTATGATAGTGCAAAGGACTTTGCGTGTTGGATTGCAGCCTTTAGTTGATGGATGTGTTATTGATGTTTTAATTTCTCCCTTCGTTTCCTAAGCTTGGGCACAATGGCCTCCTTGCTCTTGCGGAATGTGATGGCTGTTTCGGCGACTTCTGCCAGGTTCCTGAGCTGCAGCACAGCCTCCCGCTTATTCTCCTCCTGGCTGGTGGGACGCTCAAAGACTGCCAGCCCATTGCAGACCTTACCTGCCTCCAAACCATGTCATGTGGATCTGCTGCCCTTTCTCACCAGTTGCCCGCCTCTCAGCTCGCAGCCAGTCGCTGGCATAAAGTGCAAGGTAGTCCTCAGAAGGCGTTGCAAGGACTGTTACATTGTCCGCAGGCGTGGCCATTTGTATGTGTACTGTAAAACGCATCCGAGGCACAAGCAGAGAAAGTTGTAAGACTACTGGTGGATGGAAGAAATTTGTGAGCACAAGTCTTCGCTGGTCACTGAAGAGGACAATTTGATTATCCTGCATACAAGAAACACTGTCTTTTATAGGAAACCTGGGCCGGTTGTAATCCATGGTGGTTTTAAGCCAACCAGCTTTGACAAATAAAATCACTTAAAGTGTTGCTTACTTCAAAAACTGTTTTAAAATTATAATATAGTTATAATTAAACTGTGTCAAAAATTTCTTAGTTCAACAAACTATAAAGTAGTTACCATCCTATATTGAAGTTAAGTCTTATTGATCACAGTGATTCTTATCTCAAGAATTCAGTACATCCTAACAAAGGTCACAAATCAGACAAAGATAGGAGAGTTTTCACTTGGTGTTTTGCTTTTGTTTTTTAAATTGCCCGATCACAATCAGCTATGGCAGGATTATAATCTTATGTTCTGCTTTCTGTTTCTCTTTTAAAAATAATGTATCTGTGGTTAGAACAGGGATGACAGGTGACCACACAGTCAGTCTGGGCATGCACTATAAATTGTTGCCATGCACTCAGCCAGTGAAAGCTAGTAAACCAGCCATCATACTGGCAGATGTCACAAATGCCCAAGAGTCAGAGTTACCAGTCTGTTTCATTTGCCTTTCCCCCATATCTGAGTGCATGTCTCCTCAGAATTAATCTCCACTATATCTACTTAATAACCTAACGGTCAGGGGTCCCTTTACCTTTAGTATATCTACTTAGAATTACTTTCCATTATGTATCGGGCTTGGGGAAGTGTGTACAGGATTACAACCTCAGTTGTTTTTGACACCTAATGATCTAAAAAGGGAACAGTTCTCTGGAACTGTGTCAAAGACGTTAGTGCAGGGGTCCCCAAACTAAGGCCCGGGGACCGGATGCGGTCCAATCACCTTCTAAATCCAGCCTGCGGACGGTCCGGAAATCAGCGTGTTTTTACATGAGTAGAATGTGTCCTTTTATTTAAAATGCATCTCTGGGTTATTTGTGGGGCCTGCCTGGTGTTTTTACATGAGTAGAATGTGTGCTTTTATTTAAAATGCATCTCTGGTTTATTTGTGGGGCATAGGAATTCGTTCATTTTTTTTTCAAAATACAGTCCTGCCCCCCACAAGGTCTGAGGGGCAGTGGATCGACCCCCTGCTGAAAAAGTTTGCTGACCCCCGCTTTAGTGTCTGGAGTCCGTTCTTGCCATAAGCAACCAAGGTTGTGGCAATCTACAAGCTTGATCTAACTGATTTATATAAAGTCAAGCTAGATCTTGTATCTCTTGTCTACTTTAACCTGGCTATTCTGCTTCATATGGGTGAAAGTTAACGTTGCTCTGTAAAGGCGATGAGACTGATACACAGAAAAATATCTAGCAAGGTACAATATATCATAAGATTATTATTTTTTGTAATGGCCTATTTAAAGGCCTCTAAATAAATGTTGAGACTGGACAAATAACTTCTGTGATGCTTAAACTTGTAATCCCTGTTGGAAGTGTTTGTTTCTTTGTGTAGTAAAGGTGGTCACTTTTAAAGCCAGGGGGGCGCGCTAGTCTGTGGCACTCTAGGTTTTTATTTTCCCATCAGTCAGCATGGTCAATGGTCAGGGATAATGGCGCTTGTAATTCAGCAAGGGATAGTGCAAAACACAAGTTTTCCAGGTACCAGAGTATTTACAGTGGATATAAGGCACCATAGAGACTACACATCCCTGGATTTCTTGCAGCTGGAGACACCATTGCGAACATGGTTAGCATTCCAAGCACAAGTTGCTCTGGGAGAAGGGAGTTTTTTGGGTGCCTCACAGCCATAACTGCCCTGCAAAACCACACACATAGGATAATTAGTGCCAGGAAAGGAGCAGAGGCCCCTCATCAGTATCTCAAATGTAATATTCCCACCACCAAGTAAATGGAAAGGTATGGTTCAATGATTCATAGGCGTGCTGGTATTGGAAGAGGCATTCTGAGTTCATTGTACTTCTGATACCACTGGGAGTCTCTGAAATCTGGGACTATTGCCGGTGGGTGGGGGAGGGGAGAGAAGAATTCTCTGGGTTTTTTGTGTGTAAAAAAACAGCTTGAGACAATATCTGGAACAGAAACTGCCCCAAACTATTTTAGTTTTCAGTTTTGCAGCTAGTGGTAATGTAAATCATTATAATGTTATGTATTGCAAACTTGAAACAAATAGATAATCTTTCTTTGCCTGTGTAGTATAATTATGCAGACACTCAGATAAAATAGGTGGTTAAGAAAGGAAAGAAAGAAAAAGAAAGCTTCCCCCCTCCAACTTTCTGCCCTTCAACAGGTGGATATGTAACTAGGTCAACTGAAAGAATCTTGCAGCTTATGTATATTAATGAGAATAAGGCTTAGACTGCAGCAGAGTGCATAAGAAACACCGCTCTAGTTGCTGAAGTAAGGACAATGTCTTTTTAATAATGACAGGTGAGGGGAAAATCTGTCTGAACCTTACTGCTTGGGGAGCTCTGTCTGACTGGATCAGCGGGGGATACACTGAGGTTAGCTAACTGACAGATGACGTCTTTCTAGACACCTGGCCCCAGCCATTGCTATGCAGTGCAAAGGAAGTGTTTAGTTCCTTCTCTTTGTTTAGCATGTTAAAATCAAGCAGGACTAGAAAGATAATTTCTAGGGAGGGAATGCATGCCTTTTGTACAATGCTTTTTAGATGCATGTAGAAGTAGTCTTGTTGCTCAGTGATGGAAAATACAATTGCTCCAACATGGATGTGCATCCAATGGCTGGGCTCAGGTTGTAGTCAGGAGACAAATGATGCAAAACCTTACTAAAGCTATCCAAGTCTTCATCTGATCAGTACTAACAGGGAAGAATGACTGGCGCTCTCATATATGCCCACTGGAGGAAAGATAGCATATAAATGGATTAATATTCTACACACACACACACACACACACACACACACACACACGGAGATCCACATCCAAGGCCACAGGCTATTGCAGGTGACTAGTTGCCCCCATCTGTGGCAAGATCCAAACCAATTTTTCTCCCAAGTATTTGTTTTATAAAGAAGTGGGGTGGAAGACAGCAGGCAAAGGTAAGATGCATTTTTTAAAATGCATCTCACGCACACTTGAATAGGGTATCCAAATTAGTCTTCAAATCTCCCATCTTCAAATACAGATGAGCTGCAGCTCTCCCTGTAACTCAGTAATGATTCATCCTCTGTTCATTTGTAAAACTTGGGGGGGTTTCTTGCCAAATAGGCTTCTGCAGTTATTCATGGCAGACTCAAGATGTTTTAGCATAACACATTGATGCTTCATGGAAAAAAAAACTATAATGGCGAAACTAAGCTACACTGTGCCACTAAGGCAACAGATTTTTAAAGAAAAAAACTTGCCACATTTAAACTGGTATAAAGCTGATATGTCAGTAGGTTAGATATGTCAGTAGGTTAGTGCACCAAGCAGTTCAACATAACTTAGAGCAGTTTCGCCAAACTTGTTGCCCTCCAGAAGTTTTGGATGAGCCCCATCCAGCCATGTTGGGAGGAGCTTGTGTGTGCAAAGCATTTTAAATGCTCAAAAGGGACCATATGGTGATAACGATTAAGAAGACAATGATTTGAAAAATAATTCAATAATTCAGTGCCAGTCCCTGATATCTCCATACAGGAAAGATCTTTGCCCAAGGACCGTGGAGAAGTAGTACCAATGGTCTGACTCAGTTCAAAGCTGTTTATTGGATCCCTATAGCTGCATATTCCTTTTCTATTTTATTTTATTTTTTATAAACTTATCCCCAGTAGAAAGTGGGGGGGGGGGAAGAAGTGGAGAGGGAGAAATGGAGGAAAAGAAGACCAAAACTCATAAGAAGGAAACAAACTGTACAAATGCCTTGTCTGCTGTGTTCCCTTTGGAAAGAGACAAAATACTTTCATAAATGCTGAGTCATATGATTGTTCCGCAGTTGTTGAAATTAGGGCTGCAGTGCTATGCACACTTCCTCTGGTGTAACTCTGAACAAACATAAAATCACGTTGTTAGGGAGTCTGTTGCACATGTTCTTTGAGTGCCCCAAGTAAAAGTAATGGTGACACACTGCAGAAAGATGAATAGTGGTGGCAAGAATGAATGATGAATGACTTTGCCCCGTAGGGCCATTTTAAGGAAGTTTAATTAGCTGTTAAATATATTAAATAACCTAGTTTTCAGTGATAGTTAATTTTTCCTAGTTTTGTGCGTGTGTGTGTATGTATATGTATAAGTGCCTGGTTTGACAAAACTCAACATTCTCATATATATATATATATATATATATATATATATATATATATATATATGTATATATATATGTATAGAATATATTTACATAATGCAATGATCCATGAAGGTTACCATAACATCAAGGGACCATATTAACCGGTTGAATGAAATTCATTAGAAATTAACTACCACTTAAATTAATTTTCCCACATTCACAAGGCTATAATGGCAGAAAAAGGAACCATCCATCAGTGTGTACTGACAGGAGAGCTGTCACTGCTTTTATTTATAGGTGGGTGTATTAACCCACCAGGCTGCTTTTCTACGCACAAAGCTGTGCCTAGGCACTCATAAATTGCTACCTTCAGAGCCCTTTCTATTAATAAGTAAGCTGAATCTGGTAAAGCAGGAACTCATCTTTTCGCAGTGCATTCATTCCCTGCTATGTGAATCTCAGGACATTTTATTTTCCTGCAACAAATAGGTACATATTTTTTAAACATTGCTCATTAAATAAAACCCCAAATGTCATAGTTCAATCTAGTTCTGGAATGTCTTGTGCGCAAACATGATCAGGCAAAAAAAGGTCTGCGCATGACCATCATGTCAAGATAACTGGTTTGGAGATTTCAGTGTTGAGGTCCATTCTATGCCTGGAACTCCATGTGATTTATGTGGGAAGAGGGCTTGTGTCATCCTAGATTGGGTGGGATCGCATTTGTGATTGATCCTGGAAGCAGGAAGATGTTGGAGCCAGGGAACAGTATTTTAAAAGAATAAACATTTGCACAGGCTAAGTGTTCTCAAGAAGAAGGAAAAATCTACCCCACCAATATGTTTAGCACACCTCTGGTCAGAATATTGCAGTGGCATTTTGGAAATAATAATTTATTGGCTAAATGCATGCGCTTTACTGCAGGAATGATGTCTGAATAGTCAGGAGTAAAGGTAAAGGTAAAGGGACCCCTGACCATCAGGTCCAGTCGTGTCCGACTCTAGGGTTGCGGCACTCATCTCGCTCTATAGGCCGAGGGAGCCAGCGTTTGTCTGCAGACAGCTTCCGGGTCATGTGGCCGGCATGACAAAACCACTTCTGGCGAACCAGAGCAGCGCACGGAAACGCCGTTTACCTTCCCGCTGGAGCGGTCCCTATTTATCTACTTGCACTTTGACGTGCTTTCGAACTGTTAGGTGGGCAGGAGCTGGGACCGAGCAACGGGAGCTCACCCCGTGGCAGGGATTCGAGCTGCCGACCTTCTGATCAGCAAGCCCTAGGCTCTGTGGTTTAACCCACAGCACCACCTGGGTCCCTAGTCAGGAGTAGTTTCAGGCTAAATTACCCTAGATGACTCAGCAGTAATTTACTGCTGTCTCCCGATACTTGATTAAAAGAGATAATATGAATAATTTGGAATTGCAGTACAACTGTGATTGTGCTCTTAAACAAAAATAACTGAGTGCCCTTTTCAAAGGCAGCATCACCTGTGCATGAGCTAACCTGTGTTTCTTGACCTGGGGACAAAAGCAGAGAGGAGCAGCAGTAGTTTATTCCCCAGTGAATTGGAAGGGCAAACACTGGAGAGGCGTTGCTAAGCGTCTGCTGTGATTTTGCCAAGGTGAGTATGAAAGCAAATGCATTCATTGCATGTACAGTATATGTGTTCTTGGGCTCATCACACTCTAATATGACAAAGAAACAGTATACAGGGCAGGGCTATGCAATTTTGGGTCTCCTCCAAATTCCAGGAGGAAAAAAGGTAAGAAAAAAAATGAAATTGGCCAGGGACTCCATTAGAAGGCAATTTAATATTATTACTGAATTAGTGATGATGGATCAGAGTGTTGAAGTCTCCCAATTACAATTCTAGTTGATGGAGCTAGCAAATCCACTAGAAAATCCACAACTTAAATCTCAACTCATTCATGAACAAAAAGGGAGGCCGAAGGAAGTAACCCTCAACTTGAGCTCACATCTAAAATCTATGGGTTATCATATACAGGGGCGTCTTACCCATAGACGTTAGTGGTGCGGTGTGCCAGATTTTGGAGGGCGCCACAGGCTGAGTGTCTGGGAAGGAGAGTCAGGGCGTGCTCCCTTCCCCGCTCTGGGGCAGCCCGTTCCTCTCCTCTCAGCCACCCATCATAGCACGCTGCATCCGGCTTAGGGAAGCCCCCTTCATGTCCCCTCCAAGGCTGCCTGGGTGCCTTGTGGGCACAATTGGGCCCTGCGGAGTCTGCGAGTGGAGCAGGGAAGCATGCTGTGCAATCCCAGCGCCGAGCAAGGATGGCACAGCCGGCAAGCCACCTGATCTGCTTGCTGGCCCTCCTGTGGTACAGACTTCCCTGGACGGGGGCAGGTAAGGGGTACCAGGTGCTTAGAGGGAGGCTTCACAGGAGGCCATCTGGGCTGCAATCCTGGCGCCTCTTATGTGCAGTGCTGAGCGTGCATCGGACAACGTGATGTAAACAAGCCGGACCGAAGTCCCCCCCCCTTAAAAAAGGCTGACAACTCTGGGAAACAGGTGTGTGTGCAGGCGCCGGGGAGATATTTGCACCACGGCGCCGGGTATGCTTAAGACGGCCCGGATCATATAAGTCATCCTTGCAGGATATGTTTGGGAGGAGAAAAGACTAAATCCTACACATATCTGGAGTGGAGTCCCTAAGACAGTTGGATGGTGCCTTGAACATCTCCTTCCGGCAACCTCTGCAGCCAAGCTGATGGCAGATGTATTGCTTTCCTTTCCTTTGGACCACATCAACAAGGCTAAGAAGGGGGTCTTGTCATTTGGGCAGCTGAGAACTTCCATATACGGTGCCCAGAACACAGTGGATGGACATCACCTCCAGAGGCATACTCCATTGTTTCTCAAGACACATGGATGCCAAGAACAACATTCATACAAGTGTACTTTATAAGATTGTGGAAGGATTACTAGGTATTTTGAAGTAGATTTGAGCAATGTAGTCTATACACATGAAGATGTATTATGGTTTTGTGAAACTCTTTTGGGCTTAGATTGAGGTTTTGAAGTGTCTGGAACTCATGGGTTCAACAGTACTGATTGGTTGATACTAGTAATAGGCAGCGCCTATTTTAAAAGCTTCAGATAACTATTTAGGTGTTATACTGAATAAGACACTGAACATGAACTGACGATGTGATGCTGTGGCACAAAAGCAAAATGTATTCTTGGGCTGTATTGACAGGACCACCATTTCTAAAACCAGGTAGACAATGATACTACCCTGCTCAGTGGAGATAAGACCCTCTTTGACATGCGTGGTAATTTAAATGACAGTCCAGAGAATACACAAACCTTAGTAAAGTCTAGAGTACTGAAGACCGTGCCATCATTCTTGCAACGGAACAGATTTCTCCCTCATATTTCAGTTGTATGTTTTGTTTCGTGAAGCATTTGCTGCGAAAAGGCAGAATACAATAGGCAAAATAGAAATATCTCCTCCATAAACAAATAAATACTGTTCAAGACAAGAACTCTACATATTGATAATACTAAATTTGTTCAGAAGGGCAAAGTAGCATAGGAAGGGAATCCCAGCAGGGATCATCTTAACAGAGTAAGGTCTGAGATTGTATGAACAAATTTTCAACCTTTGACACCTTTAAGGCTGCAGTGAATAGACTAATTGACTAATTAATGGGTACCCGAGCAGTAGAAGATCTGTACCATACTGCTCTCTGCATTTTGAACAGAAAGCTAAATTTAACCTTGATTTATATCTGCTGCAGATGATTATGTGAGAATCGCATATTTTCTGCCTTTAACTGGTTTGAAACATCTTCAGTTTCACTTCCAGCCCCAGTTAGTGGATCTCTTGATTAAGAAATGCTGAAATTCACTTTTCAGTCAGTGGGATTATTACAAGTGTTTTCTGTTGTCAACAGTAGTAAAAAAAAATAAAAAATAAAAAAACCTTCCTTATACAGCCACATCAGTGATTCACGGAGAAGTGTATGTCTGAAATGCAACAGAGATATTAGCATCCCACAGCTTCCCTCACCAACATCTTTCTATTTTATTTTTATTTTTTGCTCCCTGGCTGTTCATGCTCCATTCTTCCGTTGGCAACATTTTGATTTCTGCATGGTATGATTAACCTGTGCACTGTGTTCCTCTTAATGCTAAGCTGTTTTCTTACCCCTTTCAATTCTACAAACCAGAAAAGAAAAGCATATAGCCGGAGGCCACACAGAATAATACCAGTGTCAAGCTTTATAAAACATATTTGTTTCGTGTCCTCTAAGGACAAATGATAGACATGTAAAAATGTTTTCTCTGTTCCTGTTTCAGGGAATACTTAGTTTAGAATTAACTTCTGTCACGAAAAACAATTTGCCGAGCCCACTGTATACTGTTTCGTTACCGTTCCTGCCGCAAAGAAAAGAAGAAATGGTACATTGTGTCTGACGAGTGTGATTACAAGTCCGTGGCATCTATTTTCTCTTGCCACTGCAGTTCCCCCTTTAAGAAAAGCTTGTCATTCACAACAGAAACATCCTTCCTGCTCCAGGATGAACGAAGAAATGCTTTCAATTAGCAGCACACATTTCGTTCATTGAATTTTTAATTGGTTTTTTTTTTTCTAGAATACTCTGCATTTCAGTGACTTGAAAACACTTTATTTCATCATGCGTCCTAATTTTGTCTTCTTTCTGAAAACCTTCAGACAGAACATGGGGGTGACTTCGCTCACTGGGATGGCACTTGCTTTAAATAGGCCGAAAGAGTTCCAAACATCTGAAGCCCAGACCTTGGGTTCTATCCCTACGGAACTCCGTATTTGGTGGTTCTGCATAAGGACTGGCTTATTCAAAAAGCCTGAGGACATACTTGATATAAAGAAGCTGTGGAAGCAAAGGAAGAACTTTTCCATGCTCTCTCTTCCATTTTTTGGATGCTTCGTGCAAAAGGACAGAGGGGAGGTCTTAGCGCATGGGTCCCAAGTCAGCTTAAATTTTGCTTTAGACAAATGCTGCCGCATTTTCCCTACAGGATTCCAGTTTTCCATGCCAAACTAGAGAAGACACAACAACCATGCACATTTTACCATCCTAGGGCTTGCCAATCAGAAGGTCAGCGGTTCGAATCCCCACGACGGGGTGAGCTCCCGTTGCTCGTTCCCAGCTCCTGCCCACCTAGCAGTTCGAAAGCACGTCAAAGTGCAAGTAGATAAATAGGTACCGCTCCGGCGGGAAGGTAAATGGCATTTCCGAGCGCTGCTCTGGTTCGCCAGAAGTGGCTAAGTCATGCTGGCCACATGACCCGGAAGCTGTTTGTGGACAAATGCCAGCTCCCTCGGACTATAGAGCAAGATGAGCATTGCAACCTCAGAGTCGTCCGCAACTGGACCTAATGGTCAGGGGTACCTTTACCTTTACCTTACTCCAAATAAGGTGTGTGAGAGTGTCCGTTTTTTACATGAACACACTCCTGCCTTGTTACTGCAGTGTCTACATAGTTTACTCACAGGTGTCTTCCATATTAGAGCTGAGTTGAGAGAAAACTGCTTAAACCAAGGAAGCACGGCGATAGTGAGTTGGTAACGGAGCAGATTTCACACCTTCCCTTCGCATGCCCCCTTTCAGGGCTGGCCCAACCGTGAGGCAAGGTGAGACAACTGTCTCAGGCGGCAGGATCTACAGAGGCAGCCTATCCTGGTGTATATTTCTATTTCTCACTTGTTCCTGGTGTAGATCTTCACTCCCCACTTCTTCTCTGATAGGAGGGGGGCGCCATCTTGGGAGAAAATGTCTTGGGCTGGCCCTGGCCCTGTTCACATAGACCTCCCCACCACCTATAGACTGCAGGTGGTATCTCACCATGAAATGCTTCTCCGTGTGGAAAACTAAATGCCAGAGAGAAGGGTCTAGTGTAGCCTTTACCTTGGCATGTTAGTTTTCTAGCAGGGATTTATGAGGGTGGGGTATAGGGGAGCAGGAGGCTGTTTGGCAAAGAACTGAATTACCAGTTAGTAAAATTTGGTCACAGATCTGCCACTTCAGACTGCACTGCTTAGTCACTAGCGATGGAATTAAAAGCTTACTAGCAGTGAGCAGGATCTGGAATGACTCAACTTTCCAATAGTTGACTTTTTTACAACTGAAATCAAATCCATGCATACTCAATGTGTGTGCATCTTTATTCTTTACCTCTGACATGTTTTTTCCTATCGCCGCTTTCATTTCTTTGTTTTCAAAGATGTCCCTCAAGCTCGTCTTAATGCTTCTGACATTTTTCTCTGGTGGCATCCAGCATATTTCATTTCATGCCTCATTGTCCAGGTTTCAACTTTTCCCTCTGCTATTTTAAGTTCAATGTGTCTGTGTTTTATCTGTGTTTAATTTTTAAGTTTTGAAAGTTAAACACTTCCTTTGCAAAATAAGATGCTCCATTTTCAGAAATCAAAATGTTCCCAGAACAGACATATATACATATATTCCTATGGCACATTTGAAGGCTTAATAAGCACAGGGCTTTCTAAGGTCACATTTGCATTTCCAGACTAGTGCTTTGTGCTAAACTAGAACCCATGTGAAGACCACATGGCCCATAAATAGCACATTATTACTGCCCTCTCTGTCTTCCCCTTGTCACCTCTCTGACCTGTATCCAAAATCATTCACAACTCAGACAATGCGATACTTCTTGTCAAACCTACATTATATTCCCATCCTACCCCACATATAACACAAACTCTGTATCTCAACATTTGACGTTGTGTCTACGTTAGTCCATTTCTTCTGGAATATGTGCTTGCCTCCAGGAAAAATCTCTTCCATTGGATTTTAGGATACAAGTTATTTCTTGGTTTCTTTATCTTTCAATTCACTTCTTTTCTGTTTCTGTTTGTCTCTCTTCTCAGTTTTCATTGTTTGAGAGGCCCGTTTCCTTTGAATATTCCTTTGCTTGTCCATCTGATTCACTCCTTTGGTTCGAATTACCATATTTATGCTGATGATATTCAAATTTATTTTTTTCTGCTCCAGTGATAGCTTCTTCTATTCTTGGCAATATTACTACTAACTGACTAACAGCAATCTCATCTTAGATGTCACAACACAATCGGAAGCTGAAATGTACAAAACTCAATATATCACATTTCCTGCAAAATCTTTTACTGGTATTCTACTGCTGTTTATTGTCAATATTACTTCTTTTGCTACTTCCTCTACTGTTCAAAGTCTTGCTGTGCTATTTGATTGTGCTCTGTCGTTTCATCCACCCATTAATTCTGTTGTAAAGACTTGCTGTTTTAAAAAAGTCAATATCTCAAAGATTCATCTGGTAAGACTCCAGTTACAGTTTTGATTATTTCTCATCTTGATTGTGCTAATATTCTCTTTATTGGTCTCACACAGTTTCCCATCTTTCTCCTCTTATTGCTATGCTCAGTTCTGTTGTTTATCTTCTTTTATTCTCTCATTCTTCTGATCATGTACCACATCTTTATTGTTCTCTCCTGTGATTACCTATTTCTTTCTGTGGTCATTTCAAATTTCTTCCTCTTCGTTTTCTTATTCCTTCCTATCTCTGCTTCTCCTTGATTTCTCCTCTCATCCTTTTTCTCTGACATTGTCTTCTTTTCAGGCATTTACCCTGCCTTTTCCCTCTCCTGAGCTTGACCACCATCTGCAACCTGGACCAAGAAGATGGGGAACTGGTGGCCTACACTGAGGTAGAGAACCAAACCCAAGCCCAACAACCAGAGACCCTGAAACCTGGTCTCCTGAACTTAGACTCCCCAGTCTGGGTTCTCGGAGACTGTAGCCCTCAAGCCCAATTCCACTGAGAGGCTGACAAGTTCAGTGCACGAGCCTTCTGGCCAATGCAGGACAGATTCAAAACACCTGGGAAGGAGAGGCAAGAAGGTACCTCCAGGCAGGGGCGTAGCAAGGTAAATTGGTACCCGAGGGCAAAACATTTTTGTCACACACACACCCCTTCCAGGCATGGGAAGGTCAGGTGGTACCTGGTGCAGAAAATTTCTTGTCAACCCCCCCCCATTGATACCCCCCCCGCAAAAATGGTTTTACGTTATTTCATATTTTCTTACAAAGGAATAATAACAAGTAATAAAAAAAACCTTTTATTTATATCCCACCCACCCCAGCCAAAGTCGGGCTCAGGGTGGCTAACATCAGATACATAACATTGGTATAAAAATCAAACAATAATTAAATTACCTCCTAAAAACATCTCAAAATCAAATTAAGGTCTAATTAGATGGCTTTCCACAGGGTTAGGGTTGGGAACAGTAAGTGTTCTCTGAACTGAAATTTCAGCCTTCATGACATAGGAAAACAGCCAAGTGAACAGCTATTTTGGTGGAGGAGGGTCAAGATATTAACCGATATGCATGAAATTTCATATATAGCTATATAATCCCTAGTATAGTAAGATAAGACCTTTGGAGCAGGTATTTAAACTCAAACTGAAACAAATTTCTCTTCCCCGCCCCCATCTCTACTGGAAATATCTGTTTTCTGCAGTTCAGCCAAATTATTGATGCCCACGGAAGTAGCCATGGGGGGTAGCTACTCCCCCTAGAACAAGTAAAACAATAGAAATACTTCATTAACTGACCAATCACTACGGTTCTGCCCCCCCCAACAAAAGTTCTGCCCTCCCCCACAAAGTCCTGCCTCCCTCAACAAAAATCCTGGCTACACCAATATTGATGCCTTATCAGACGCATGTCTGTTCCCTGCATACCACTTGCAGGACCTCCATTTTCCTGACCTGGGAAATTTAATGGTGTTATAGATTGAGGGTAAACCCTAGAAATTAATAAATACTAGGATTCTGATTCATTGGGATATGGATTAAAGCACAAACTGCAGGGGATTTCTGGGCTGGTTTATGCAAACCAGACTGGCCGGCTTAGTGAAGAACAAACCTGTTAAGATGACAAAATGTGTTGATGGGCCATTGGGGAGAGGAATCTTTTAGCCTGAGGAGTAAGCTGTTACCAAGGTGATGGGGAGTACAGTGGTACCTCGACTTACGAATTTAATCTGTTCCGAATGCACATTCATAGGTCGAAAAATTCGTAAGTCGAAAAAAGCAATTTCCCCATAGGAATGCATTGGAAACGAAAAATTCGTAAGTCGAGTAAACCCCATCTAAAACTGCCAACGGATGTCCTTTGGATGTCAAAAAATTCATAGGCGGGCACTTTTTTCATTCGTAAGTCAAAAAATTCGTATGTCGAGTAATTCGTAAGTTGAAGTACCATTGTATTTGAATAGAGGTTTCTGGGGGGAAGGAGGAGGAGGAGGAGGAGGAGGAGGAGGAGGAGGAGGAGGAGGAGGAGGAGGAGGAGAAGAAGAAGAAGAAGAAGAAGAAGAAGAAGAAGAAGAAGAAGAAGAAGAAGAGCAGAGATCCATCTTTGGAGGGGGCAGGCTGCAGGATGCTTGTGCACCTGCCCCTTGAAACGACCATGCAGTAAGATCTGGACTCCCCCCATGCCGACTGAAGGTGTAAATAGGTGAATAAAGAATATTTCTTAAAGCCACAACAGTCTCCGCCGTGTCTTCCATTCTCCAAAGGGACACAGACCCTATGGCGGCTGATGGATAGGGGCAGGCACGTGGCTTTTGTAACGTTACCAATTTTGCATTTTCCATGCAGTTACAGTTATTGGTTTAGAATCCATTCTCCTTTTGTTTCCTTCCCTTTTCCTCCCATTTTTTTCTATCCATTCCTTGGTCTTTCCTAGCAACTCGTTCAGTTTTTGATTAAGAGCCTGTGGGTGGGAAATTGGCTTTTTAAAGTTTATTGTACACTGGGCTTGGTGATTTTAGATGCTTTAGAAATAGCATAGTAGTGACGAGCCTGTGAAAGCAAAGGTTTTGTGCACGAATCCAGCTGTGAAGCCCATTTTACCAAATGTAGGATGGTTCTACTAATCCACCGATAGCCATCTGATGCGTTGGGTCAAGCATACCTTGGAAAATTAATGGTGCCCAAGTTGTCGAGACATTGCAAATGGGTTGTTGACAACAGGTTTTTGTTTCTGTTCTTACATATCAGATTTCCTGCAGAAATGTTAAATCTGGATGAAATGGGGAGACCACATAGGGTGGTTTTTTTGATGCCAATGGTGGTGTGTAGGATGCGTAAGGAGCACCCATCCTACAATTAGCACCCATGTGGAAACACTCTGAGATGCTGTGGTAGATGAATCCATCCTTCTGTGCCCACCACAGAGGAGAGACCATAAGCCTTTCTGCCAGTGCTTTGCTAGTGACATTATCCCAGCAGATAATGACACAGATTGCTGTGAGAAGCATCAGTGTAAGGCAACTGAACTCATCATCTTCAGACCACCACAGCCGAGCATAACAGTTCCATCCTTGAACTCTTAACTGGTTGGACAAAGAGATGATACAGTGGTACCTTGTGTTACAGACGCTTCTGGTTACAGACGCTTCAGGTTACAGACTCCGCTAACCCAGAAATAGTACCTCGGGTTAAGAACTTTGCTTCAGGATGAGAACAGAAATCGCGCAGCGACGGCCCCTTTAGCTAAAGAAGTGCCTCAGGTTAAGAACAGTTTCAGGTTAAGAACGGACCTCCGGAACGAATTAAGTTCTTAACATGAGGTACCACTGTACTCTTCTGGGAGCAATGCTAACTAAGCTGTCCTGTAGTTGTAAAGGGAAAGCCTTTAGAAATGTTTTCTTTTCAAATGATTAAGATAAAGGGGTTTTTGTTGCTGCTGTTGCTGTTAACTTTGCTGCATTAAATGTGCCTTCTGTAGTTGACCTCCCTTGCAATGTTTTATTTTGAAATTATTAATATTTTCGTTTCCTGTTAATCATGTTGTTTTGAATGTATACTTTATATTTGACTTAATCCCCCCCAGATGGTTTTATTTGATGATTTAATGTAGTTTGCAAGCCGTTCCCCCTCCCCCCTTAAAATATAAAGTGGTATAGAAATGAAATGAATGATAATGATAATGATAATAACTTTGTTCTCTCCAGGTACATGGCTCGCTGTGGCAGCCAAGATGATCCTAGGGGCTAGGCAATATGGTGACAATCGCATCCAGATCCAGAGAATTGTAAGAAATTTGTTTCATCGCTGAATTCCTTGGTGCGGAAAATGGCTTGTAGAGAGCACTTGCTTAGCCAAGCAACCCAAGCTACATTTTCAAACTTAATTTTATGGGATGTTAGATGGGATTAGTTACCTGCTAAAAGGGCCAGGGTGTGAAGTTAAAACAAAGCTTATTAAAAGTTGCCAGTTCATCATATGGGGTGGGGGGTTGGGGGTCAGTGACAGAGTTAGGGAGGGGGCTATAGATGCTCAAGGGCCTCCAATTTGATTCCGCCTGAGGCCGCCAAGGTTTTAAATCAAACTCTACCTGCTTCTCTACACATCAATTCCCCTGAGCTTTTTTTTTTTTTGGAGCAAATGTGTGGTCCTGTAGACAGCAATCACCGCAGCAGACTCTGAGAGCATCACGAGTAATAAATTGTGAAGGAGTGTCTGGCCTTCTTCCATCTACAACTCAAGAGAATTAGGTTATCTTGCACCTCTGTCTCAAGAGAGAGAGAAATTATTCTCGGTTGAAAAGGTCTTAACTGCCAGCATGGTCAGCATTATTCCCTTAGTTAATCTTCAGATGGCACAATGTTTCTTGGTTAATGTTTGCTATTTGTATACTTTAGTATGGCATTTAGTATTAAAAACCCCACACCTTTCCTTCCATTTATGATACATGCCAGGTATAATGGGAAGTGGGAGTAGGCCGCTACTGATTAGTTTTGGATTACCGTTAAGCAACTGCCATCTTGTTTATTCCATAACATTACTAATAAGCAATGCGCGATCACAGTCTTACCTTATGTGAAAAGAGTGTTGCATATCAAGAGCCCAACTTAACTTTCTTATCTGAAGGGCACTGCAAGAGCCTAAAGCCGACGAGGGATATAAACTACCCATATACCTTTAGGGTTGGTGTTGTGTATTGATTCAAGGGTTATCATATCTGTATTATTATTGTCTGTATTCACATTAGGGGAAAGTAACTGCCTTCCTGTTCCAGAAGGAACAGCTACTGTTGGTTCATTCAAGTTCCTGCATTTGGATCCTCAGTCTTATTGGTTCCCACCAAAAGGCAGCTTTGTGATTGCTTGAGATTGTTCTCTCCAAAATGTATCCGTTCTAGCCAGTCTTTCTGTCCCTATAAATGTAGCATCCCTCTCCTCAGTTCCCCAGTCTTGTTTGTCTGAATAAAGAGTGTTGCATGAAGAAGCTGTCTCCTGCCTGCTATGTCAGAGCTGAAATCACTTACTGAATCACGAACCCCACGTTACAACAACTGGCAATGAAGGTGGGATCCGGAATGCTGAGGAGCGGTTAAAAGCAGCCCTGCCTCAGAGTCCGGATTGCAGCAGAGAACAAGACTCACTGGCCAGCTGAGAAGAGGACCCTGCCCCTTGGAGAATGGAGGGTCCTTTTCATGGGTAGAGTCATCATAGTGATCCATAGTTAAAAGTAGAAGTTGGCAAATGTGTCCTCTTTTCTGCTCTTCAAAATATGGCAACCCTAATACCTTGCTATTTACTCCCTTGTTCAGGCCTGCTCACCAGAGAGGGAAAGTATGCTCAGCAGAAGGAAGGATATGCTCCTTACGTTTCCCCATCATGGGTGAAAAAACAGCTTGTCAAGGGCGATTTTTAGCAGGGAAATGACTGAAAGGGATATGGTTGAACTGCCTTTTCCCCATCTCCCTCTTTAAGAGGCAGGAGAAGAATGGTAGAGGAAAGTACACTATTACAGAATACCTGTTAACGTGTTTTTACCGTATTTTCCAGCGTGTAAGACGACTGGGTGTATAAGACGACCCCCAACTTTTCCAGTTAAAATATAGAGTTTGAGATATACTTGACTGCAAATTCTCCACCCGGCGTATAAGACGACCCCCGACTTTTGAGAAGATTTTCCTGGATTAAAAAGTAGTCTTATATGCCAGAATGTACAGTAAGTCTTGGCTGTGTAGCATCTCCATGTGTTTTGCCAATTTCTCTTTTTGAGAGGAATAAGTACATAACCCATTGTTTCCGGGGTATATATTTCCCCACTTCCAATAAATACAGTTTTGTGGTCTTCACCCCCTCATACATTAGCTAGCCCTAAGCTTGCTAGTTATATTTGACTGCAATTTCCCACACAGAAGAAAATTAGATGAGAAGAACAAAATTCATTGATGCCGGAGAGTCATTTGCAGTATCTCAATAACCCATTTGCAAATTAAGCCTCCCTCAGAAAGCATCATTAATTTTCCAAGGCACATTTCAGCCACCATGTTCCGGCCCCTGTCTAGAAGTGCTCGTGACATTTCCATGTGTGAGAGCCAGTGTGGTGTAGTAGTTAAGAGCGGTAGACTTGTAATCTGGTGAACCAGGTTCGCGTCTCCGCTCCTCCACATGCAGCTGCTGGGTGACCTTGGGCTAGTCACACTTCTCTGAAGTCTCAGCCCCACTCACCTCACAGAGTGTTTGTTGTGGGGGAGGAAGGGAAAGGAGAATGTTAGCTGCTTTGAGACACCTTCAGGTAGTGATAAAGCGGGATATCAAATCCAAACTCTTCTCTTCTTTAAAAGCAGGTCTACTCCACTCACACTGAAAGGGGGAGAATAAAGGGGTCAGATGCTGACATTAAAAGGGATGTGCAGATGTCCAGCTCCATAACTTATCTCCCTAAAACTTCTTTCCCAGCAGCCCTGCTGGATGGTATGAAAGGACAGCAAAATGTACATTCTTTAATATTATGGTTGTATCTCTCCTAGCAGGGAGAGGTGCTTGTGGAATTTTCTGCCTCAGGTGCCAAAATAACTTGGCCAGCCTCCGATACGATGTAACCCTTGACACTGTGGAGCACTGCTTGCTGTTTTCGCTTCAGGCATCAAAATGTCTTGGGTTTTCCCTGTCTCTCAGAGCTGAGCTTCAATATGTGAAATTACCATAGCCAGGTGAAATACGGATGTTTGGGGTGGGGATGTTTGCTGTGGTGAGGTAAGCAGTGGGTGCAAAAAATGGTTCATTGCGTGTCGAGGTCCTCATGCCACCCCCCAAGAATTAGACACAGAGACAATAATTTTTGTTTGGGTTTTTGGCAATAATTTAGGCCACAACTTTATTTAAATACAAATTCAGTGAGTGGTTGCGTAGGCATTGGTTCAGACTATCTGTCCAACCGGGACAGCTGCTGACCTCCAGTCAGCGTCAGGAGAATGCCAGCTGGGGAGAGTTAAGGAGGCTGGGGAGGTCCCGGGGGCTCTGGCTACGGCCCTATCCCCGACCGGGGGTTCGGACAAAGCATAAGAGCCGCCGGATTCCTTTAACGGAATTCCCTGTACCATCATCATCATGATTGCGGAGGTGGGGCATCACCCTTCCAGCAATCCAAACTATAACCAATGCCTAACTGCCAACCTTACAAGTTGTGACTAGTTGCTACTGCAGTAGGCGAAAACCAAATGGCAACAGCCAATCAGCCAGATGGACAAATTCCTACTGGGCCCCTGCCCCAAAAGCAGACGACCCCATGACAGGCAGTTGCAAGGTCAAAGCAGAGGCCTATGAAAACAGGGGGGGGGGGCGGGCGGGTGATCCGAAGCTCGAAGCCAAGAGAGGGATCACACTGCGTGCAGAGGTTTATAAAGGACGCTGGCCTGTCCATCACAAATTGTTACATTTAACTTTGCCCAGTAACCCCTCCTGAACCTATCGCAGCTAAGGCCAGCATCCAGCCACTCCCTAGAGGATAATTGAGCATGTTGCCAGGCCCCGACCGCAACACGTGCTCTTACTCAAGGTAGAACCCGATTTCACACTTCTCGCTACATAATTGGGGTGTTCCTACGCTTAAGCACACACCACCACAGGTAGTTTGGCCCTCAAAGTTGTGTGTGTTCTGTGCAAGTTCAGGAAAAGCACATAAAGTTGTAGCAGGCACAGAATGCATCTTCTTGACATCCAAAGCTTTTCTTTTTTGAAAACAACAACAAAACACCTCTACTTTCTTGTTAGAAGTAGGATCGGAGTAGGAGCCTTCTGTGCATTCACAGCAAACCACTCACTGTTGTTTACTTTGATGTGTGAACTATAGTTTATTGTGTCGTGCAAACACTGCCCATGATGATTTGACCCAGTTAACTTGTTATTTAAAAGACCTGCTGCTCCAATTAATTCTGAAGATTAAATGAACACACTAATTTTATGTCTCTCTAACCATACCACAATAATTTAATTAATACTGCAATTGTCAACATTCCCTTGTCTCTTTTATGAATAAAAGTGGTAGAACTTCTAGTGATGTTCAGAAGCTAAGGCAGGGGGGGAAAGGTTGTATGTTTCAAAAGTGGGCACAGTAAGTAGTTACAAGCAGCACATTGTTTTTCATTAGCAATGATTTGTTTCTTTGCAGAACAACATCCTGTAAAATATTAAACACAGTCAAAGTGACTAATGCACTTTTTGAATCTAAATATTGCTCAATTAAAAATTAACAAGTCACATAGTTTTGATTTCTGCCTACAATTGTAAAAACTTGTGCATAAAGATTAATTACTTATAAGTAAAACACATATTTTTTTCCCAAACTGGCATTAAATTTGCATCTGCAGCAGTATGTTGGACTTCATTTAGACTACTGTATATAGGAAAAGGAAAGGGGTTTTTTTTAGACTCAGAGGACTCTAAAGTTACAAATGGAAATGGGGTATGAGGAAATGTCTTGCTACTTCGCAATGTCCATTGGAGGTGTGCTTTCTGCTAAGTTTGCTTCTAATTGACCCAAGTTGCAATTCAGGAAATCGTTAGCAGTGGAGCGAGAGGGGGAGATGTAATTATTCCCATTTCCTTTGAACATAAAAGAGAAATGTTGCATATGTTTTGTTGCAAATGGAAAACCAATAAATATTGCACGTACCTGATGTTGTCGGAACACAATGCCAGTTGGATCTTAAAGGGGGAAGGGATGAGCTTCTTTCAAATTAAGAGCACACTCACTACGCACAAATACATATCGGAGAAATTTGTCTTTGTGACAAAAGCCCTAGGCTGATGTTTGGAATGAATGTGCATTGGTGGATCTGCCCTACCCCTGCCTGGTACCAGTCACCTTTCAAATGTTGGATTTCTCCTTTGCGAAGCAGCCTGTATGCATGTAAGTATGCGACGGAACCCCTCTGAAATTCCCCCTGTTACTATTTATTTCTCTGTGGTGGCGTGCCGTGTACTCTTACACACCCACACCCACCTGTACTTTGAGGTCCGTCTAAACTGCCAACATCCCCCCCCCTCCACTTGGGGTCCTGTAGTAACAAGGGTACTCCAATCCAGCTACCGTGGCCGGTTATAGGCTTGGCTCTGGGCTACTGGGATGTAAAGTCCTTTTGGCCTATAGTCCAGGGATTCACTCACTGATTATCCCTCCCTGCTACTGTTACCTCAGCTCACAGGGCAACTATGTGGCTTGTTGTTGTTGTTCAGTCGTTCAGTCGTGTCCGACTCTTCGTGACCCCATGGACCACAGCACGCCAGGCACGCCTATCCGTCACTGCCTCTCGCAGTTTGGCCAAACTCATGTTAGTAGCTTCGAGAACACTGTCCAACCATCTCATAAATATTTAACTAAGCAGTTGTTTAATAATAATAATAATAATAATAAATTTATTATTTGTACCCTGCCCATCTGGATGGGTTTCCCCAGCCACTCTGGGCGGCTTCCAACAGATATTAGGATACATTAAAATGTCACAGATTAATAATAATAATGTGAATGGTTTTCGTGAATGGTTCGATCCATAGCTTCAGCCCTTGAGCGAGTTACTCTCGAGTATTCCCATTCAAATGACTCAAGAACCACAGAGTAAATGGGTGCAGGCTGGCAGGAGGCCAGGCTTCATAATGCACAACAGACGTGTTGGCATGCATTCTGTTCCCACGTGTCTTTGGGATGAAGTATCACATACCGTTGGCTAACCACCGCTCACCTGGACTCGGAAACAAAAGACTTCCATTTATTTCTAAAGCTTTTAAAACAGCGCTATTCATTACGAGAGCGGTTAACACGCTGGAGATGATGATTGCCGTGATTACCCCAAATGGGGTGATATCTTTCCTTGATATACTGTAGATAGTGGACGTAATGCCATGCCTACGGCTTTGACATTCATGGTCAGTCCAGATTTATGAGAAATCCATTACAGGCCACAAGGCTCTATTGCTACATTAATGTAGATTTCCAAGATCCATAGCCAGAGAAATTCTGTAGCGAGAGAGCCTAAAGGTGCATGCTGTGTGTTTGTTGGAACCAAAAGCAAATGCATACATTTTGCATATTTATTAGTATTACATCTTTAAAAATAGCAGCAGTCAAACTCAGCTCATTGCAGCTTCTGAGAGCTTGCAAATAGGACTCACGAACAGGGGCGTTTGCAAGGGTGTTTAGTGAAGGAGCTTGAGGGGGAGGCCCAGAGGCCCGTCTCACGATGTGCATAGGACCTAGAGACATGGCGGGTGAAGGGAGTTGCTGCAGTGACCTGCAACACCTGTGCCATGTTTGTCTTTCTGTTGGAGAATGTGCAAAAGTAAAATTGGGGTCAGTGGAATCTGTTGCCTCGTTGGGAGAAGAGGTACAGAAACTTGAGGCCCGCCTAAGTCACACTTCGAGCTACAGAGCAAGATGCAGAGTTTCTCAACAGAGCTGAGTGGACTGATGGAACAGCAACATTCTCCACAGGTTCATCTCTGCTGTTGCCATACCCACCCACCTCCAACATTTAATGAAGGCAAATTGGGGCACCCCACCACCATCCCACCGATCTTGTTGCTCACCTGCTTTCCCCCTCCCTGCTGCCAACCCCTTCCTCACCTCACCCTTCCATCCACTCGCCCTGCCCCCTCGTACCTTTGTCCATGGCCTCCTCCATTACCTCCTCCTCTGTGGTCTTTGCTTCCCCTTTTGCAGCCTCATGGAAGCCGCTCCAGCCAGAGCAGCACCAGGAGATGCCCCTACAGCCCACGTGGCCGGGGGGGGTAGGGAAGCCCCTCCAGCCTGCTGGCCTGCGCAGCCAGTGTGGTGTAGTGGTTAAGAGCGGTGGACTCATAATCTGGTGAACTGGGTTCACTTCCCCTCTCCTCCACATGCAGCTGCTGGGTGACCTTGGGCTAGTCACACTTCTCTGAAGTCTCTCAAAAAATCAAATCAAACTTTATTCACGTAGCCAACAGGCCATTGCGACTAAAAAATACAGATAAAACAGATAAAAATACTGGAGGAAGACCAGTCAGGTACACAAATATATAAAAATACTGATAAATCATATGAAACCCCCAGGCTAAAAGGCCGTTCAGAGGTGGCCTCGTTCGAGTTATCTGTCAAATTGTGGCCCTTAGTCTCATTGCCCTCTCAATAAATCTGGCGACCTTCTCTGTTGTCTGGATGTTCTGGTCCGCTAACAAATAAAACATTGCGGCCGCTGATGAGCGACCTGGGATGGAAAGTAGGAGGGGAGTAATGATCTCGCTCCTCAGGTCTTTGTACAGGGGGCAGGTCAGAAGAACATGTGACACTGTCTCCAAGTTTCCGTCTCCAAGTTTCCGTCTCCACATGGGCAGAGTCGTTTCTCCCTGGGGAGTTGCAAAGAGGAGGGAGTTGTTAATTTTAAATGGCAATAATGAGGGGGACCGACCGGGCGAGTACACCTACCATTCAAAGAGGGTGGGAAGTGTCATAGATTATATCTTAATCTCAAGATTTGCCCACAGCCTGGTCTCAAAGTTCTATGTGGATCATAATACGGAGAGTGATCATCTCCCACTGACAGTAGTGTTCGAAGGCCCCTCTCTTAATAAACCCATGGCCAAGCATTATTATACCCCGATCGTTAACCTGGGTATACCCGGACCCAGAAGGATCAAATGGACCTCTAAATTCAATGTAAAGTTTACCCACCTCCTTCATGCAGGGGACATGAAGACTACCCACTCTGCCATTGTGTCAAATAACTCTGCGGACAAGCCCTTGGACCTGTTTAAGAAAATATCAGATAGGCTGAAAACCCATCTGAAGTCTCTCAGCCCTGCTCACCTCACAGAGTGTTTGTTGTGGGGCAGGAAGGGAAAGGAGAATATTAGCCAATTTGGGACTCCTTAGGGTAGTGATAAAGCGGGATATAAAATCCAAACTCTTCTCTTCTTCCTCCTCCCTGGGCTCCACAGACATAGTTCCAGAAGGGTTGTGACGGAAGAAGGAAAAAGAATGGTGACGCACAGAGCCACTCTAGTGTGAGACAACTGACTTATGCCACAGGGCGGGGTTAAAAAGAATGCTCATCTTTGGTTCTGTGCTCTGGCATGGCCAAAATGGAACATCCAGGATTGGCATGAGAAGCTGGTGTGGCTTCTGTAAGAAGCCTGCTTAAAACGGGGCACTTGGAGGGTATGTGTTAGTTGGCACTGTGGTCTAAACCACTGAACCTCTTGGGCTTGTTGATCAGAAGGTTGGTGGTTCGAATCCCCACAATGAGCTGAGCTCCCATTGCTCTGTCCCAGCTTCTGCCAACCTAGCAGTTCGAAAGCACACCAGTGCAGGTAGATAAATAGGTACTGCTGCAGCAGGAAGGTAAACGGTGTTTCTGTGTGTTCTGGTTTCCGTCACGGTGTTCCATTGCGCCAGAAGCGGTTTAGTCATGCTGGCCACATGACCTGGAAAGCTGTCTGTGGACAAACGCCAGCTCAGCCTGAAAGCGAGATAAGCACCACACCCTATAGTCGCCTTTGACTGGACTTAACTGTCCAGGGGTCCTTTACCTTTACCTTTTAACCTAATTATGCATCTCCAATGTCACACTTCTCATTTGAGTAGACCTCTTGTTTGAATAATCATTTGACTTCCTATTCCTGCTCCAGAGCCAGCAGTGTAGTGGTTAGAGTGTCAGACTGTGATCTGGGAGACCCAGGGTTCAAATCCCCACTTGGTCCTGCAGTTCACTGAGTGACCTTGAGACAGCTGTTGCCTTTCAACCTATCCTGCCTCACAGGCTTGTTGTGGGGATTAAAGGAGCCAAGGAGAGAACCATGTATATAACTTTGAGGAAAAGGTGAGATATAAAGGCCTCCTTCCTGAAGCACATTACATAGACGGTCCCTTCAGTTATTAATCTTCTTCACAGAATTACTTTTGCATGCAGGCAGAGGGAATCACTAGAGCCATTAAATCTAAAAGGCAGATACGTGTCTCAAGTTTAACTCTGTTCTTCTGTTTATATTTGAAATATGGTATTTTAGACACCAGTGCTGATTGGCATCCAGGCATCTTGCATCTTCCAGAAAGCCAGGGTATATCCCTTAAATCGTTTTTGTTTTTTTACAGAACAGCTCCTAAGTTTGTTCATTTGCTGCTCCCGTTTTTCTTGAAATTCAAAAATAGCACTCCCCAGAGAAGCTCTGTGGAATTCACTCCCCAAGAAGTGTCAAACACATTTTAAGACTTTAGAGAATTAGTATAAGACTTTCCTAGTTAAATTTAATTCTAATCCTGATGCTGCCAATGTTTGCAAATTTTGCCCACTATCTGATTCTATTCCTGTTTTGTTGCAGGTAGAAAAAAGGACAGAACAGGTAGGGCTAATTGGTAAGGTAGAGATATATAGCTATAGCTGCATATTGATATGAATATAGAATAATTGAAAAGGGGGAGACAAAGAGATTGTAGCCATACTCTCACCTTCTCTCCACACAGATTGAATATGTGGCAGTGCAGTAGGTTGTACAATGACCCTGCCTCCAAGCTCTGTGCATCTGGCTAAAGCTGCATACGATCTGTACTTGCAGCTGGAAACCTTGATCACATTGGGGTTCCCAACTGCACGTACCAGTATTGTGTGCACACAGTTATGTGTGCATAGGGTCCATTCTCACCTTTCGCTGAATGTGCACACTTGTGAGACCCTGCTTCAGGGACCCCAGCTGTAGGAAGTATGGCGCATGAGCAGGAGAGACCGGATGTGGGTGGCGCTGTGGTCTAAACCACTGAGCCTCTTGGGCTTGCCAATCAGAAGGTCGGCCGTTTGAATCCATGCAACGGGGTGAGCTCCTGTTGCTCTGTTTCAGCTTCTGCCAACCTAGCAGTTCGAAAGCACACCAGTGCAAGTACAGTGGTACCTCGGGCTACATACGCTTCAGGTTACATACGCTTCAGGTTACATACTCCGCTAACCCAGAAATAACGCTTCAGGTTAAGAACTTTGCTTCAGGATAAGAACAGAAATCGTGCTCTGGCGGCACAGCGGCTGCGGGGGACCCCATTACCTAAAGTGGTGCTTCAGGTTAAGAACAGTTTCAGGTTAAGAACGGACCTCCGGAACGAATTAAGTACGTAACTAGAGGTACTACTGTAGATAAATAGGTACTGCTGCGGTGGGAAGGTAAACCGCGTTTTTGTGCGCTCTGGCACTCGTCAAAGTGTCCCATTGTGGCAGGAGCAGTTTAGTCATGCTGGCCACATGACCCAGAAAGCTGTCTGTGGACAAACGCCGGCTCCCATGGCCTGAAGCAAGATAAGCATCACACCCATAGCTGTCAACCTTCCTTTTTCTTGCATTGGGAAATGGCCATAGATGTCAACCTTCCCTTTTTTTGCAGTGGCAAACAGCGCTGGAATAAGGGAATTTCCCACAAAAAAGGTAAAGTTGACAGCTATGGTCACACTCCATTGTTGCCTTTGACTGGACTTAACTGCCATGGGGTCCTTTACCTTTACCTACCTTTTACAGGGCCTTTTCTGCTGGTCTACTCAGAATGTGAAGCCCTCTTCCTAGGAGAGATTCAGCAACAAGCCCAGGTTTTCATCAACAGCCTTTTAAAAGACCTTGCCTCATAGTTGACAAGCTGTGGTGTGCTGCTCTCCCCTGCTATTGTTGTTATTTTTGATTGGGATTATTGTTTTTCGGTTAAATTTAATGAAGAATTTGGATTGCCTTATTTCATTTTTACAGATTTTTGTTTTAGCTGCCTTCTAATGTCCATGACATGAAAGGATGGCTTATACATTCGAGGGATAAATTCAGAAAACACAGGCCATGCTAGACTCTGGTATAATGTATGACTTGGCAGGCCTACCCTATTCAGATGACAAAGCAGCTTATATTGGTGGAGGGTCAGGATCTTGCCTTCTGACTCTGACTCCAATCCCTGCATGTTCTTCAGAACTACGGAAACAGAAGTACAAATCACAAGAGACTACGTGTGTATAGTGTTTAGGCACATAGAAGCCACACATAAATTCTGATGGATGCACTGAGGTGCTGGTGAGCATGACCCTGACTCCTGCTGCACATGTTCTTTCTTCACTTTTGTTTCTGAAGTGTGTTCGAGTCGAGATACACACAAAGCCACAGTCTGTTGTTCCCTTTCTTCAGCACCACTAATGAGTTCATCCTGAGAAAGATGGCATCACTGTGGTTCTTGACAGGTGATTTACCTGCATAAAGGAAAAATACTGTGACAGGAGTCACCGGTGAATGTGAGCTGAAATTAATATTGCAGCATCAGATGTCTGCTTGGCTGAATTTATAATTGCTTTGCGGGGAAAGCATATGATCACAGTTGTCACTGAGTCAGCTCTGCTTAACTTCCATTCTTGCCCTGTCCATCGTTCACAACCCACAATTTACCCAAGACGGTTTGGAATATGAAACCTAAATGAAGTGTCCTTTTTTTAAAAAAAGCACACAGCTCATTGTTGGGAGGGGGGATTTGCCAATTATTATCACAGCCCACCAGCTTTCAGACAATGCCTTTCTGAGGCACTGCATCATTCCTTGCAAGTTTTCTTGGGTATACTTGCAATTCATCGTGAGGCTCAAGAAGAAGAAGAAGAAGAAGAAGAAGAAGAAGAAGAAGAAGAAGAAGAAGAGGAGGAGGAGGAGTTTGGATTTGATATCCCGCTTTTCACTACCCAAAGGAGTCTCAAAGCGGCTAACATTCTCCTTTCCCTTCCTCCCCCACAACAAACACTCTGTGAGGTGAGTGGGGCTGAGAGACTCCAGAGAAGTGTGACTAGCCCAAGGTCACCCAGCAGCTGCATGTGGAGGAGCGGAGACGCGAACCCGGTTCCCCAGATTACGAGTCTACCACTCTTAACCACTACACCACACTGGCTCCCATGCACATGACTAGCACATACCCTCCAAGTGTCCCGATTTTCCAGGGACAGTCCTGGAATTATGGAAGCCGCCCTGGCTTCTGATTTGATCCCAGAATGTCTCCATTTTTCCCCACCGGTGCTGCCACTAAGCTTGAGGAGGAGGATGAGCCAGTGCTTTTCCCAAGCAGCAGCAGTGGTGGACGTGAGGGAGCATCTTGTTGCCTTTCCGTGGCCTTTCCATGGCCGCCACTGCCAGCCTCCCCCCTTGGGAAACTTGTAGCTGTTGCTGGACAGAGCCCAGCACTGGAGGCCCAGCCCTGTGTGACACGTCAGCTCTGAGAGGCAGGCATAGGGCAGGGTTGCGCTGGGCGGGAAGAAAGGGGGAGCAGAGCGGAGCACAACTGGCGTGCATTTTTCTTTTTGTAAAATAAAATCGGGATTCAGGAGTTTTCTCAGTATGGTGGAGGGCATGTGTGCTGTTTGTGTGGTGGTGGGAGCACTCTGCAGAGGGGTGGGGGATGGGGTGTGTGTGTCAAGGAGTGTCAATTGGCCAGAGGGGAGTGTGAGAGAAATGTCCCTATTTTCATCTGAGGAATGTTAGAGGGCATGCTAGAGCGTGAACTATATAACATGTCCCAGAATCCTCTGCAGCGTGCAAGAATTTGGTGGTGACAGCAGCTTCCAGGTTCCTCCATAGGCAAGTATGTCATTGAAATTCTACTCAGTATTGATCCAGAGTAGATTCCAATGTATCGTTAGCAGAGTAACAACTTAAACACGTCGCAGGATTCCCAAAAAAAATAGACCAGAGGCAATTGTATTTCATCCAGCAGAACTTTACTGCTACTGAAGGCAAATGAGCATAATGGTCACAAATCCAATACATTCAGGATTGTCACTGTCCATAAGAAATCGAGTTGCAGCAGACTTAACTTAAACTTACAATAACTTATAATAAGACCAGTGCTTTTTTCTGGGGGGGACGCAGAGGGACGCATACCCCTAAACATTTTGTGAATCTAAGTTTGGCCTCATTGAGGAGCAGTATTTCAATATGTGTAGGAAAATGAGAGTACCCCTAAACATTTTTTTTAAGAAAAAAGCACTGAATAAGACTAAACAGTAACACTATATAGAAGAGACCCAGGCTCCTTCTGGCCTCTTATTATAGTCAGCATGACCTTGAATAAAAGATAACAGAACTAGTTTAAACCAGCTGTACTCGGCTTCTCTGAAGGAATAACCCAAACATGAAGTTTCTTTCACACAGAGAAGCTTCCAGAACCCTCTTGAATTAAGTAGAACAGGAAAGATCTCTACACATCAGATCAATACTTTCTGTACTAAGAAATGCAAACTGACAAAGTAAATATGAAAAAGTGTTCCCCATAGAAAGCAGAAAATTTGAATATTATTGCCATAGAACAGTGGGCTGAACCTAGAGGCCGTGTTTCACAGTCTGATTAAGTTGATATTGTGCTGGAGTTTCTAACTAGCCAGAAAATAAATGGTCTGGCCCTCCATTGTTGCTTTTGGGCCAGCTGAAAGAAACACAAGTGGCAAGGCCATTTCCTCCACACGCACCCCTCCATCATCTCTTGGCTGTTTTATTATTTTAAAGCCATACACCATGAATAGATGGGCTTTGTGCTGGGCTCCTCTCCAGATGCACACAAAATGGCCTCACCCAAACAATAGGGGTGCACTGTTGGCACTGCCTCCCAAACATGCTGCGCCCCAGGATCAGAAAGGTCCCTAAGCCCCAGTCAGATTCTTGAATATTTGGATCCAGGATTGGCAATCCTATAGTCTCCATCGTAACCACAGCATTCCGTATTAGCAGATGAGCCTAACTATGGGCTCATGGAAAGTGACCAAGTCCTACTCTTACTCTGGTTGTAAGAATAAACATTATAATAATAATAAAAAATGAAAGGCACAAATACAGGATGGGGGACACCTGGCTTGAGAGCAGTACATGTGAAAAGGATCTAGGAGTCTTGGTAGACCATAAACTTGACATGAGTCAACAGTGTGATGCAGCAGCTAAAAAATCCAATGGAATTCTGGGCTGCATCAATAGGAGTATAGCATCTAGATCAAGGGAAGTAATAGTACCACTGTATTCCGCTCTAGTCAGACCTCACCTAGAATACCGTGTCCAGTTCTGGGCACCACAGTTCAAGAAGGATACTGACAAGCTGGAACGTGTCCAGAGGAGGGCAACCAAAATGGTCAAACGCCTGGAAACGATGCCTTATGAGGAACGGCTTAGGGAGCTGGGTATGTTTAGCCTGTAGAAGAGAGGGTTAAGGGGTGATATGATAGCCATGTTCAAATATATAAGAGGATGTCATATAGAGGAGGGAGAAAGGTTGTTTTCTGCTGCTCCAGAGAAGCAGACACGGGGCAATGGATTCAAACTACAAGAAAGAAGATTCCACCTAAACATTAGGAAGAAGCTCCTGACAGTAAGAGCTGTTCGACAGTGGAATTTGCTGCCAAGGAGTGTGGTGGAGTCTCCTTCTTTGGAGGTCTTTAAGCGGAGGCTTGACAGCCATCTGTCAGGAATTCCTTGATGGTGTTTCCTGCTTGGCAGGGGGTTGGACTGGATGGCCCTTGTGGTCTATTCCAACTCTATGTGGGCTACAATGAGGCTTAGAAGAGGGAGATGTTTTGAGAGGCCCCATCACTGAAATAACTAGGCAGACTACTACTTTCCTATCTAGTCAGGAAATCTCAGAACCATTATGGTGGGGATTGTGTGAGGGGTTTTGCTGATTCATTTTTGTGCGCTTCCCGATAAAGTAACGTAAGTTTCCTGGTATTTAACCGCAAAGTATAAGTAACTAATAAATGCAAGCTGTGTAGGCCAGGCACCCTGGGATGCATAATATTACTTATACATACCTTGTTGGTAACAGAACATAAATACTGCAATAAAGCCTCCATTTGTAATTTGTGTGGAACGTTTCTGAACGTATGAAATATGAATCACATTTTGTAATGGCCCTTTGTGTTGAGGTCTGCTGGGAAAATATTGTTCTCTGTGAGACTACAGTAAATTGCAAAGGTTACTGAAGGGACTTCACTCCTGTACAAGAAAATACATTTAATCTGACATAGCTGCTCTAATGATCTCTCGTGTTATCTTTTATTGAACACAAAATTTGGTACAGCCATCAAAGTTTCGTAAAGTGCCAAGTGCAGATTACTGATATGGGACTAAAGGGAATTATACCAACAAAATTTACTTAGTCCAACCAACACTCTGTGGGGACGTTTATAAGTTTAATGGGAGGAAATCTATGCCACCCGTTATAAGAATCATGAATGGTGTTGTGGTATGCCTGTATTTACACACACACACACACACACAAAGACCTCAAGAATGTAAGGGTTGTCTTGCTGGATCAGAGCAACTTCCATCTATCCATTGTTCCATTTTCAGCAGTGACAAGCATACAGTATATGCATCTAACATTTATCTTCAACCTCACCTTCATTCCTCATCTCATTTTAAACTGAGCTATGCTCTCCATAGCTAGCTGAGCCTAAAAATGTCAGGTTATCCAATCAGGGAACTTTCAGATGTTGAGTCTTGGCTCAAGGAGCTTTCTGTTGGCTATTGCTCACTTGGTGGCCACGTGTCCTACTTTACATAGGGTCAGTCTTCCATCTGAAGGGCTGTGTGGTCTAAGTCCAGTTTAAAGGTAACCATAAGAAGGGAGAGCAGAAGGGTCTTGAAATTCCCACGCAACAGTGCCTGAGCACACAGTCTTAACCAGGTGTGTTGCATTTCTATACTAGCATATAAGTTTGCATCTACATGTACAAAGTAGCATGTGCAAATCTCTGTGATCTTTTGTTCTCTTTTTATGATGCGTGTCTTCTTTTTTTCTTTTCTTTTTTTACAATGAAAATGGCTGCCCTAGTTAGGTGACTCCCTTCCTGAAAGGTAATATGATGGCAGCCACTTCCCAAATCACATACAATCACATGCAAACTTTGGGATGTGATCCCATGAGAGGCAGTCAAATACAACATTCCTTGTTTTCCTAGATTGGACATGCAAGGGGATGTTTGGTCCAGCCAGTGAAAACTTCCTGTTCCTCCTGGGCTGGAGCATCCTTCCTTTTGCATGTGATAGAAGGTGGGCGTGACCTAACCTGTCCAGGTAACAAAAGGATGAGTCACGCAGCACTCTCTCTCTCTGACTTCTTTCTTCGACCAGCTTTTTAGCTAGGAATGCTCTGCTAGCTTCTCAGCTAGCGGAAGCACTGGGACTATTCCCCCATATGGGGTAGATCCACATGTACATATTTGTAACTAAGTCTGCCTTCAGGAATCCAACTGTGAACTGATGTGAGTAAACTTATTTTATTGACTTTGAATAAGATTGTGGCGTCTTTATTGTTTTAAGAGGGATTCAGGGGAACTTACCAGGAACGTACAATTCAATCTAAGACAGACTGAATTGTATAATAGTGAGAGGCTGACACAAGTCTGCAACCAGCTATCTGCTGTGCATGTAAAAGGGGGAATGCAAACTCTAAGTAAATGAACTTGCTAGCACAAGTTAGGAAGAATATTAATAAACAATATATCCTCTCCTGCCACCCTGAACATTCCCACACAAACCAGATTCTGCCTCCCTGGGCTACCCCTGCCATGTCACAGTGGTAAATAATATTCGTAACTGTCCCAGGTCTTGATACACAGGAAGTGTTTTGCCTCATGTCACATATCCATGTTTATATGGATGTTGCCGATATGGGACTGAGAGCCATTTTAAAATCAGCTGTGCATTCTAACCATTGAAGCTCTGGCTTGTGTCTTACCGAGAGAAGGATTTGAAAGGAACATCATCACGCACAAATGGCGCTGTTAAGCAGGGCTGGAAACAACACGTGAGCTACTCTGAGATCCTTGGAGGGAAAGGGGCTGTAGCTCCATAGTTTGATCCAGTATAAGACAGCTTCATGTGGGAAAATGGCGCAGAAACATAAACAAACAAACAAAGCAAAAGGGGGGGGGATTTGTCATGAGCAAAAACACCCTTGTAATGACCCAGCAAGGCCACAGCAAAAGTAGGTGGCTGGGAATTTTCAATAAGCCAGATAATGGGATTTCTATCGTTTTGCGATTTTTCGTTTCCAAAATAAAAGTTTCCTGTTGTGGGAAAAATGCATTTCAGGCAGTTTACTAATAGCAGCAGCGCTGAAGGATATCGTGACTTTCAGACCGGTGGCAATGTTACTCTTAATGGCTCGCTCACTTTTCCATTAGGGTAGGCTTTGGAGTTCAGAAGTCTCTGTCATCGCTTTCTTTGACACCCTGTTTGAATCTGAAAACTTTCTCTCTCCCCTCCACACACACACACACACCCCACTCCCCAATCTCGAGAACTGGTTAAGAGTGCAAGTTGACCCCAAGCGTCAGGCTCCCGTTGTCCGAGCACAGGAAATTCCTGCTATCTTTACACAGGGAGATTATACTGAGTGTTTAGGTCAGGTTTGCAGTTCAAGTACAAGAAGCGGTGGGCTGAATGATAATGATACTTACCCTGAGTGATAAGTAGAGAATGAACCTGTGTATCCTGAATCAAGGCTGTCTGACAAAACACACGCGGGATGGATAACGTTGCACTTAAATGCCTAATGACAAGGGCCAGGATTAATGTGTCCCCACCTTTTTAGTACGATATATCGGCTTGATGGATATTCTGCTAATAGATCAAAAGAAGAATTGTACCAGAACAGGAAGTTACAGCAGAGGTTAATACATCTTGTAGAGAAACGGAAGATCCCAATCTCTTAACAACCTGCTCACTTACATCAGTCTTTTCCATGGCCGGGGGGAGCCTTCTTGGAGTGAAGGTTGCTATAGGACTGGTACCTAAATGTCAGGCAGTGGGTTTTATTCTGGGCAGTACCAAAGGAAGCTGATGGTAACCTATGATGGTCAGCTGCCTACAGTATTTGTTACCAAAGGCCATCCCATGCTAATGCCTGTTAAACCGTTGTTGTTTTTTTGTAAAAAATACATACTTCTAGAAAAAAAGTCCCAGATCTCTGCAAATCTTCCCATGCTCTTTCCAAATAATGCATCAGTACCATTGTGACATCAGCAGTCAATACCCCAATCCTCCTTGTCATCTCAGACCTATTGGCATGCCAGCAGTCGAGAAATCTTGCACTCTGGAAAGGAGCAGACATAGGCACGGCCATGCTTGGCATTGAAAGCAAATGGGTTAGACTAACCGTGTGCATTCAGAGGTGAACAACAACCAGCAGGTTCTGGAAATATAATTGCATCTCGGCGCAGGCAAGGATCCCAAAAGATTTTAAAGGGGGGGAGAGAGAGACAGGAAGCAGGGTCCAAGGGAAGGGACATTGGGCTGAGCACTCCTCTTCCCCAGCAGCTATAATTCATCTTTACAGTCAGGTTTCCATGCACATTCCAACCACCAAGATCTCGTGGGGTAATTTGCAATGTGTTTTTTTATTTTTTACCAAACTATTATGCTTAATGGGTTTTCTGTGCTTTATTTACAAACACCTAACTGCGATTGAGAAAAGACAGAGAATAAAATGGAGAGAGAGCGAGAGAGAGAGCACACTATCTTTTCTATCAAGCATTGATTTTTCAGACAATTAAGGCTGGAGTGCATGTTACTATGCTCCACCCTTACAACCGGGGGGTGGGGGGAATCAATGTAACGTTTGCCACAGGGATTCTGCCAAAAGGGGTCCTTTCCTGGCCATCAACATTTAAAAGCACTTATTGTGCAGATCCAAGCTAGCACCACATCCCCGATGCAGAGGGGACCCAAAATACTTTGGCTGGCTGTGCCACTCTTTATGAATAACTCTGTCTAGAGGATCTTTCTGTTTAATTGATTACTCTATTTATGCTACTGGTAAGGGAGCTAAATTCCTTTTAACTTAAACACAAACTGGGAAGCCGATGGCAAAGGAAAGGCTGCCTTTTGACCCTTCTGGGAATTTATTTATCTGTATTTTTTTAACATACATTATCACACTCTTAATCGGTCTGTAATCACAATAAATGCGTCAATTCAATGGTGGAAATAAAGCAAAATACATAATTGATGGTTTGGTGTCCTTTAATTGTGCCCCGAACTGCTTCCTAAGAACCAAACCAGGTGTGGTGCAAATCCCATGAATGGTCATTGTGTGCTTCTTTTTTCTTCTTTACTTGAGAGTAGCCATGCAGGGACCAAGATAGATGGGGACTACTAGGTGGTTAAAGGGGAAGGGGATTTACCCCAATCCTGATATGGGGAGTGAGATGTTGCTCTTGGAATAGTGAATAAATGGCAGCCATTGAGGAGGCAGGGAGGGGTTTTTGAAGAACATCATTCTCTAGTAAACAAATAAAGATGGCAGTTTACTGCATTTGCATGCCGGTCATGTAGAAATAGGTTACCTATTTGAAACCGAACAAGATTGCGGCATTCTTTTGGAAGAAGTCCTGTAGAATACTCTGCCAGCAGAGATTCAGCAAGCACCTTTTGTCTCAACCTATAAATCCCCATCCCAAACATTCCTTGACAGGCTTAAGCAGGCACTTAAGAAGACATCTTTACATTCTCTGATTTTATTTGTTTTTGTTTTTAATTAAAAGGAGATGTTATTGTGAACTGCTATAATATATGTAATGATATAGTGGTGTGTGGGTGGGTGTATACACACACACACACACACACACACACACATTGCCTCTGACAACCAGTGCTCTTTGGAACAACTGGATATGCATCTGGAAAATCATTATTGACTGGTCCAGGAGCTCACAGCAGTATCCCAGCTTTACCAGGCAGGGACCAACTCTTTTTGTTAGGCCACTCTCTAACATTAGCAGACTTTTCCTCCTCCTCCTCTTATACATGTATTAGCTGTATGGTGTAGACAGTTCGCTACTACTAAAATCCCCTTCCTTCCTTCCTTCCTTCCTTCCTTCCTTCCTTCCCTCCCTCCCTCCCTCCCTCCCTCCCTCTTTTCCTCCTATTAAAAAAAATGAAGGGGTAGCCCACAAAAATCTAAATTTCAGCATCCAAAGAAGCAAACTAAAATACAGCTTGTTGTTCAGTCGTTCAGTCGTGTCCGACTCTTCATGACCCCATGGACCAGAGCACGCCAGGCACGCCTATCCTTCACTGCCTCCCGCAGTTTGGCCAAACTCATGTTAGTAGCTTCGAGAACACTGTCCAACCATCTCATCCTCTGTCGCCCCCTTCTCCTTGTGCCCTCCATCTTTCCCAAAATACAGCTAACTAACATGAATGCACCTCAAAGTTCTGAGAGACCAGATGAATGTTTTCAGTTTTCTTAAATTCAGTCACAGTTCTTCCCTACTCCCTTTCTCAACCCTTGTACGTCTGTAAAAAAAATAAAATTTAAGATTGTAAAGCTACAGACAAGGTCCTTTCTTATCCACTTACCTGGAGAAGGTGGGGGAAGTCCCACTCAGCTTCCTGGGGCTTAATTGAGTAGGCATGTATAGAATTAGGTACATTGTTAGTCAATTCCAGGCAGAGCAATCCTAATCCTAATTGGCCCTGGGGACAACTGGAGTGGCAGAGCTGCCATCACTTCCAAAGCCCTGCCAGCTTCTGCCAGTCAAGGAGAAAGGTGTAGCCAGTTTGTTTCCATAGCTGAGGGGCCTCGAATGGGCCATTTTAGGTGTCATTGGAAACTTGAACAGTCCTATTTTATTTCTGCCCCCACCCCCAACACCCCATTTCAGGGTACATTGGATACTACCAGGAGAAACAGGCAGAAGAGCCCTAGCAAGCTGAGCTAAGTAGAAGGACACATTTTCTTAGTTCTAATCCCTTCCATGACCACAAATCAAATATTAGGATTGTGAGACTATATTTTACGATAAACCCAGACACTTAGATTGTTTGTGGATCAGGAGGTTAGTTATTCCTCTGCCATGTTCACCACCTTTACTAAATTTGAACTTCCTGAACCATAAATAGGAAGAAGAAGAAGAAGAAGAAGAAGAAGAAGAGGAGGAGGAGGAGGAGGAGGAGGAAGAGGAGGAGTTTGGATTTGATATTCCGCTTTTCACTGCCCGAAGGAGTCTCAAAGCGGCTAACATTCTCCTTTCCCTTCCTCCTCCACAACAAACACTCTGTGAGGTGAGTGGGGCTGAGAGACTTCAGAGAAGTGTGACTAGCCCAAGGTCACCCAGCAGCTGCATGTGGAGGAGCGGAGACGCGAACCCGGTTCCCCAGATAACGAGTCTACCGCTCTTAACCACTACACCACACAGCTGTCCTTTGAAATTCCCACTTTTCTGAATGTTGCGAAAACAACGTGCAGAAACGCATTAACTGTACACTCGTGAAAATTGCTTCACTTAATGCAAAATTATAAACCAAAATGCACATGTTAGGAGAAATGTGCATTGAAATGTGTATTTTATTTTGCAATCGAAAACTGATGTGGAAGTGGGACAAAATGAATTTAAGACGGGGAAAACGAAAAACAGAGAAACCCAAGCTGCCAAATTTATCCATCCCTTTATGTTCCAGATCTTTTTATATAGGCATGATAAGAATCTCCCCACCAGGGGGCAGCACCAAAACTGAACTGCTGAAGCAAGCTGAAGGAATTTCAAGAGAACTCCTTGACAACAAAGGAGTAAATAAATAGCTTGTTTTAATTTCCAAGTTGGAGCTGTCCCAACAGCATCCAACTGATCCCCATGATTAATTATCATTTCTTTTAAAAAGGAGGAATTCTGGAAAATAATATGCAGCCTGTGACCCAAAATATTGACTCAGAGAAAGAGCGGTTGTCCCTGGAACTGACCAAAATGGCGATGGGTCAAGGTTGCCCAAACGAATTCCTGAAGAGACTGCCATCTGGGAAATTAGTTTCCAAGTCCTATATATATGGTGATGAAACATTGCCTGTGGACCATTCATTCCACTCAAGTGCTCAAGTCCAACAAACTGCGAGGCAATGTTGTGAGGCAAGCGATACTTGCCACATCTGGGAGTCTTACATATACCTGCTGTTCAGGAACACAAAATGAGAAAGTTCGGAGATACCCCAAACCCCAGTCCACCTGCAGCTGCAACACCAGAATTCCTTAGAGAACATTACCCCCCCTAAAACTCCCAAATTATTTGAATTCCTTAACTTCCTCAGCTCATAGATATGCCTTTATAAAGGCAAGATTTAACACCTTCCCATCCAACGTGTTGGGAAATAGATTCTCCAATGGACAAATATCACTCTTATGTGACTGTAATTGCAGAGCACCAGAATCGTTGTATCACATAATCTTTGATTGTGCTCTTCACTCATCGTCCAGGAGTAAGTTTCTTGCTCCATATTTAAAGGGAATTGCCGATGACTCGAACGAAGCCAAACTGAGATACCTACTGAATGATGAAGACCCTCCAAGATCACTTACGGTTGCCAGATTTCTGATCACCGTCCTATCCCAAAAGAAGAAAAACGGACTTCTGGGTGGATTCGACATTCCTTTTAAATCATGACTCAGGATGTAATTATGTGTTACCTTAATTGATGTTTTTATAATTTTATAAATAGGGGGTGATGTTTTATGTTGTAAATTTACTGCTTAGTCTGTTACTTTAAAGTCCTTTCGAAGTTCTAAGTAGAAAGGCTAAGTATATATATGTTGTTTGAAAAATCGTGTGTGATGGGCCAATGGACGTAATAATAAATATCTATCTATCTATCTATCTATCTTAGGGAACATGCTAATCATAAATGAGCTAAATTTCTGGGGTACTAATGTGAAAAATGAGGCAGAATCTTCTAAAAGGTGGGGGGATGTAAAGCCAGCTTAACAAAGCTTTGGGGCTTCATGTTTCAATATTTAAAACAATACACACGCTCTTAAATGCGTTTTTTTTCTATAACCACTTTCAATATGTTAAGAGTGACTGTGTATCTTTTAAAATAATGTGAAGAGGTGGGGTAAATCTCAGCTAAGATCCTAGGAAAAGAAAGGTAAACCTCAGTATCTGAAGAGGATGCCAACTGCTGCTGGTCCTTGGTGGTTTTGCCATTTCATTATTTTTATGATGAATTGTATTGCCAGTGAAATATCCTTTTCAGTGCATTGTTTTGTTTTATTGTATTTTCCGCGCTGGGAGCTTAAGGGCGGATTTAAAAGTTCGAAATAAATAGATTGATAAATCTACTTGAGGATTGGGTTGAGGATGGGCGATGGGAGGGAAGTGCCATAAAATGCTGCCCTGAACTAGAAAATATAGAATATACACATAATTAACAATTTTTATATATATAAAAAAACCACAAGGAAAACTGCAGTTCGGCATATTGGAATTGTATGCTTTAAGTAACACATACCTTGGAAAGTCTGGTATATATAGAGGAATTATTGTCCTGATCGAAAATTTCTCAGAAAAAAAGATATCCTGAGAAATTATCTGAGGATTTTCTTTTGAGAGGCTTCCAGAGTGGAAGGAGAGCATTTTTCCTACTCCACCTCTATGCTATTTAACTGGGAAACAGAGTAGCTTTGTATCCAGCAGATTCATCTCTCTCTCTCTCTCTCTCTCTCTCACTCACACACACACACACACACACCCAGACATATCACACACCCAACATCCTGATAATTGGGGGCTCTTAAACCAGGCAGTGCCAGTGAGAGATCTGGCAGCAGCAGTTTCCTAACCACCTGGGCCTCAGACCAGTATACCTGAAGGAGTGTCTCCACCCTCATCGTTCAGCCCACTGAGGTCCAGCGCCAAGGGCCTTCTGGCAGTTCCCTCACTGCGAGAAGTGAGGTTACAGGGAACCAGGCAGAGGGCCTTCTCGGTAGTGGCACCTGTGGAACACCCTCCCATCAGATGTCAAGGAAATAAACAACTCTCTGACTTTTAGAAGACATCTGAAGGCAGCCCTGTTTAGGGAAGTTTTTAATGTTTGATATTTGATTGTATTTTTAATAGTTTGTTGGAAGCTGCCCAGAGTTCCTGGGGAAACCCAGCCAGATGGGCGGGATATAAATAATAATAAATTATTATTATTATTATTCTAAATTATTACTATTGCAGCGGTTCTCAAAGGGTGCGGTGCACCACACTGCTGTGGCAGGAGAGGATGGCAAGTGTGGAAAAAAGATTCAAAGACAATCAAAGAAGCATTTAAATATTTCAGTGTAGTATGGGCATATGTACAACCAGAAACAATACCCACAACTCTCTTCAAGAGCATTGGCTAGTCTTTAGCAGTTCCCCATGACATTTTCGTGAACAGGGATTTTCAACTCTGACAAATCTGAAAAGAGAAAGGCTTCTTTGTGTTGATGAGGAGATGAGAGTTTGCTTGTCTCAAATTAGACCTAATATAAATTAGATTACCCAGCAAAAGCAAGCTCACACACTATTAAGGCACATATGTAAGAGGTTCATTCATAATTATATTTTGGGAATGATTCATGTTCCCTTTAAAAAAAAAATTGGCTTTACAAAATAAATCGCACATTTAACACAATCGCACATTTAACAACAACAACTGGGGCCATCAGTGGAATTCCTGTGCACAATGTCCTTACTATCTGCCAAAGCCACAATAAAAACTAGGTTGTGGGACATCGAGCGCCAAGAACTCATAGAGGCAGCAGGCAAAACATGTTCCCCTCTTTATTTTCATCTTCCGTGAGCACATGAAACAAATTGCAATTATCTTGATTTTCTACTGAACCCCCCAGAAAGAAGGGCTTTTTCGTCGGCCAGGTTCAATGCAAATCCATCGAACCTCCTATGGGGAAGGTTCTCAGGCAGGGTGGAGGGTGAGAGGATTTGTCCATGCGATGACCACCAGGTGGAAAGCCTTGTTCATATGGTTTTTCACTGCAAACTTTACGACGATCTCCGCCAGCAATTCCTGGACCAGCTCTGTATCCCTAGAAGAAGATCAGAGCAGGAAGTCTTACATTTCCTACTAACGGGGACTGACCAGGAGCTCACCAAATTGGTAGCTCGATACCTACATTTGCTCTTTTCTGTCGTAATATTCTGCAGTCGTCTGAGTTATCAGGAGTCCCAGAGATGTGATCATGGACAGCGGAGTCTTGTCTCTTTTCTCTTCTAACATAGTCTGTGCCACTGTGAAAGTATTAATTCGTTTTTGTTTTGTATGTATGTTTGTTTGTTTGATGCCAATAAAAGGTTGATGATGATGAATTAAATTTTGAAATAAAAAAGATTCTTCTGAATCTCACGACTTCCCTTCTCCACTCCATGGGTCCTTTAAATATCTTAATCAACTGCATATTGTAGTTCATCCAAAATATCCAATGTCTTGGTAACATTGCAAGAGTTATTCAAAGCCTACCAAAGATTTCAACTGTTTACAGTGTTCTTTCAGATACAATCTATATTTGTTCCATTCTCCATTGAAGTTTTGATGTTCCTGATTTCTGATTTTCCCAGTCAGTCAAGCCATCTCTGCATAGTCTATTAATTTCATCTGCCAATCCGCTGTTTTTAAATAAATTGGATTTCTCGTTATTAAATACACCAAGAAAAAACACACCAAGAACTCTGGACAATATACGTTTCAATAGTGGGAGTAGTCCCTACTCGCAAATCAATAGTAAATTATAACAAAAACTAATCCATTCAAATACATATTCAGACAGAGATTACAAACTCTGAGTCTGTAATCTGTCTGAATATATGTATTTGAATGGATTAGTTTTTGTTATAATTTACTATTAATCCGCTGTTGTTGGCATCTTATCCTCTTTCCATTGCTGGGCAAGCAACATCCTTGCAGCTGTAGTCACATACATGAACAGTCCTCTCAAATCTTTCGGTATATCTGCACCTAAAATTCCTAAGAGAAAAGCATCTGGTCTATTGACAAAATGTTATTTTAAACATTTTATTTAATTCATCATATATCATTCCCCAGAATTCCTTTATCTTTTTATAATTCCACCAAATATGATAAAAGGTGCCCTCTTTTTCCTTACATTTCCAACAGACATTTGAGATAGTCCTATACATTTTCGCTAACTTACTGGGTGTTAAATACCAACGACACATCATTTTCATGTAGTTTTCTTTCAGCGCTGTAAATTTTAAATCCTCTTTCCGTAGTTTCCCCCATGCTGCCAACTGTATGTTATATCCAAAGTCTTTTGCCCAATGAATCATTTTTTTTTTTTAAGAATTTATTGGTATTTTTCAAAACAAAGAATCCCACACCCACATCAACCTAAACCATCACCCACCCACATTAATATAAAACAAATACTAACACAAACATATACATAACAAGATTCTTTCCCTTATCCAAATTCATAAAAAAAAAATTCTTATTTCGAATCTTTTACGGTGACTTCCCCTGCCTTTTCTGCTTCGGTTCCAAATACAAAAAACTATTTTAATAACTTCATCTCTCAAAAAAAAATTTAAATTCTATAAAGCAAAAATCTAAACAAATCTCTTAAAATCTTGTTTTCACATTACGGTTATATCTCACTTCTTCTTATCTTGCATTTACGATTATATCTTACCTCTTCTCTTGAGCAAAATCATAACAAATTGTGAACTTCATAGTAATTAATAACAATACATTCTTAAAATCTTAGTCTTATATCTTATCAAAACTAACTTCTTTTTCCCATTAAACTGCTGCTAATAACAAAAAAAAATTCCAAATATCCCCTTACTTCTTAAAACAAAAAGATCTTAATATCTTAACCCCCCTGATTTCAGTTCCATAACCAATCATTTATATTTTACCCTTAATACATTTCACCCTATCCCCCCTCTGTCTACTATCTTTCTCCGCCTTGCACTGGAACCACCTCTCCGAGTGTCCTTTTTTCTCAAAAGTCCATAGATCCAAACAAAGTCCATAGCAATCCTTGCCTCGAGCATCCGGGTACACAATCGATCTTCTTCCAGCTTCTCCAATTTAATATTATATTCTTCTTCCATCTGTAGGTATCTAAATTTTTGGTCCCTCACTCCCGAGCTCTCACCTCGGGGGTTGGATATAGCAATTTTCCCCGTCCCGGGTCTGCCACCCCCAAGGGACGGTTCTTGTCGGAGCCGCCATGCCATCTCAGACAGTTCGTCTATCATCCCCTTCAGCTCTTTGCCAAGGCTTTCTTCAATAGAGTCCAACACCTGGAAGGTCTCCTCCGTAGGCAACACATCTTTTTTCATGCCCACACTCAAGACCCTCAATTTCTCATTAAGTAGTTCCAGATTCAGGAAAATAATCTTTTCCTCCTCTGTTAGTCCAGAGTTCAAAACAAGTTCAAAGACAAAACCCAACATGGTGGAGACGGGCATAGGTATCGAATTTCAGTTTCTATTTCAGTGTTCCTCCATCTTAATACCAGTAATTTTCCTCTCCATCTCAAAGTTTCATCGCCATTTTTCCCGAAACCGGGGCGTAAGAACCACAATTTTAGAGGGAGATATTTTCCATCCTCCTTCCCCGGAGGGAAATCTCAATAGTCTCACTTAGCAAAAAGTCAAAACTTTGTATCCATCATTGTAGCAACAGTCTATCAGTGAAGCGTTATTTTCTTATCTCCGAAGTGAAAGAGGCAGGCTTCCTTTGCCTATAATCTCCCGGGTCATTAAGTTGTTAAGTCCACAAATTAGTGCAATTAAGTACTCACAATCGCCGGGCTTCAAATCCTTTTAACTTCTGCAGGGAGAACGTTGTCGCTCGTCGCGTCCAGTGCATGCCGCTTCTCCGCCCGGTTGGGGCATTTCCCCTAATGGCCCAGCTCGCATTCCCTTCACCCCCACTCCCCCTTTACAGGGGGAGCGAGGGAAGGGCGCGGAGCTTAGCGGGCCTGCCGGGGAGCCCGAGGCGCGGGACGCTCTTCCCGCGCCTCACCGGAGCCCCGCTTAGCGGTAGCGGGGCTCCAACCCCCGGGCTGGACTGGTTCGTCTCGGACCAAGACGGAGCCGAGACGACCCACAACCGCCCGCGGCAGCGACCTCGCCGGAAGTCCTTTTGCCCAATGAATCATTACAGATTTAACTTCATCTTTAACAAACCATTCCAACAAAAATTTATACATTTATGAAAGCAGTTTCACCTTATTTTGCAACAATTCATGTTCCTATGTAGCTGCCTTGTTTTATTCTCTCTGGATGTCCCACGATCGTATTATAAAGCGGTTGTGTTCTGTGTTGTAAATCAAGCACTGCTAGGAGTTGTTTCTCTTTGCTTTCCAGCGTATTTCTAATTAATTAAAAATTCGGTGTAGCACAAGCAAGTTTTTATTCTGAAAGTGTGGCCCAGAGAAAAAAGTATTGTTCCAGAGATTGCAGTAGGTGCTTCTGCAACTGTGGCGCCCTGCTGCCATCCTCTGCAAAACAGCAGAGGGATATCTCTGCCTAGTCCCAACCCCATCCAGCAGTGCACACTGGGGGGCAGGATTGCAGCCTGAGTCTCCTTCCGGACCTTCCAGCCTTTGTCACTTTTGCATACGTTCACCCTTTAGTCTCTTCCATCCCATTTTTGCATGAATCTGTTGTGTTTAACTGCATGGAAATCTGCCTTTACACACATACTGTGTGTTGTGTGTGTGTGTGTTTCCCTCAAACAACATTTTAAAACACATCTTGATATGTCGGGTGGGGTGGGGTGGGGTTAACCAAAAAAACTGCATTGTATTATTTGGGAAGTGGAAAAACCAATGTTTCCAGTTCACAGCTGGAGGCACAGATCAGGTCACTTCATAACAGATTTGGAAAAGTCCAATTCTTCAAATATGACATCCCTAGGTATGCACTGTTGGATATTGTCAGTTTTTGTTTTTTTTAACCTATGATTTTAAACAAATACGTTGCATTGTCCTGGTACAAGGCAACCACTTTGCTGAAGCTAAGCATGTCTGATCAGCGCTTGGAAGGATGAGCCCTTGGGAAACACATACACTGATGGGGAAAAGGCAAGGTATTAATGTGTATACACACACACACACCATTTTTTTAACAACGTCTGGGCTCTCTCGACTGCAAAGCTAAGTGCAATAATTTTAACAAATACAGACTGAGAAAGTAGAATTAAACAGGAAGCTAAAGGTCGACTCTGAACGTTCCTTCCTGCCTTGAAAGTATTTTGTGCCCCTGCCAAAACAAGACCCCTTTCCCCTCGCTTAAGGTAATGGGAAGTGCAGCCCCATAAGCAGAGCTTGCAAATGAAAAATGTTTATCATTCATGCTCCGGAGCCTTCATTATGTACCCAGGCCCAGTCCTTTTCAGGTGAGGAGAGCGTTTCTCATCCTCGCTGCATGCCATTTATAATGCGGCCGCGCTGAAATATCCACACCGCTAACATCTGTCTTCCACTGCGAGAAAAAGGGGAGAGATTCCCATAGATAAAAATGCACATGAGGGCAACAAAAGAAAGGAAAACCTATGACATAGTCAAATTTTATTAATGGATCAACCATATGCATCCAGGGAATAATTAACTATTCACAGGTGAAATTAACTGATAGGAGTGTCTGTCGCGAGCAAATCGAATGAGCTCCGATTATATCAAGAGTTTTCAACCAGTGTCCCGTGGTTATCAAACTATCAAATAAATTTGTCCACTCTCTTCCTTTGGGATGTAAAAAAGAAAAAAAAAACTTTAATTATCCAGCCACAGTGTATGGCAGGTCATTAATAAAAGCTAGTTATCTAGCTGCCGGTTTTAGAGTTTTTACTGTTATCAATCTTTTATCTAAATAAATGTTTGGGAAATGTCCTTAAAATTAGTTCCGCTGCTTTGCCCCAATGGCTAAACAGATATTTGAAAATAATAAGTTTAAAAAAAAACACAACTTTGCACGGTTTTACAGTACAGTATACAGGATGTCACCTCCAAGCTGCCTTCTCTGCTTTCCCCTTCCACCAAAGGAATTGAATTATGGAGTTTGGTTGCACATACATTGATGAATCTAACCAACCTGCAAATGCAGATAAGAGTAAAATCACTTGATGGCTTAGTCCTCCTTAATGTATATTTACCCAGCCTTTATGTAATGTTTGCATTTTTTTTTACTTTTGCACCACATATATCAATGACAAATGGAAAAATGGGGAAAGGAGTAATAACATAAAGGGAACCGAAGGCTTCTTCCCTGCGCCCCGGCCCCCACCCATGCACAAAAGCAGAGCATTCCCAGAGACGGTATCTTTTCATTTGAATAAAGGGCGCATGCTAATGTTGAAAGGCCCCGATCTTCTCCCAAGGAAAGTCAGCTTCAAGCAAACCACGCGCTGCAGAACTAGACATTTCAGGCTAGTTATTATACCACAACAGTAATAGGCACCTATCCAGCCAAATATTTAATCACCCATCGATTTCAAAGTGGAAATCAAGGATGTGCTTAAGGCTGAAATCCTATATACGCTTAGGTTTAAGTGCAGTAAGCCTGCAACTTACACGCATTTAACTTGTGTGCATTCAGCTTTATGTGCTTGGCAATATAATAATAAATAAAAGGGGGAAGAGAGGGGACAGGTGTCTGGGGGAAAGTTTTTGGCAATACCACCCGCCATTGCACCTCATGTGTTTGGATTGTTCGAAATTTTGGCCTCAGGCGCAATCCCCAGAACGTAACCCCCAGGTTGTGGGTTTACTGTAAGCTCAACTGAGAGCAGAGAGCTTTAGCCTGCAGGCTTTCTTCTCTAGCAGGTTAGGGATCAGTTTGGATCAACACCGTGGTGCGGGGCAAATGGTTGCACCAACAGCCCGGTTGGTTTCAGTGGGAGGAATGAGCACATGCTCAACTCCACTCAGATCCCTCTGCCTCTCCTCTCTCGCAGAAGAAGAGTTTGGATTTGGATTTGATATCCCGCTTTATCACTACCCGGAGGAGTCTTAAAGCGGCTAACATTCTCCTTTCCCTTCCTCCCCCACAACAAACACTCTGTGAGGTGAGTGGGGCTGAGAGACTTCAGAGAAGTGTGACTAGCCCAAGGTCACCCAGCGGCTGCATGTGGAGGAGCGGAGACGCAGTTCAAAAGCATGCCAGTGCTAGTAGATAAATAGGTAGCACTGCAGCGGGAAGGTAAACAGCGTTTCCGTGCACTCTGGCTTCTGTTACGGTTGCACCAGAAGCAGTTTAGTCATGCTGGCCACATGAACCGGAAAGCTGTCTGTGGACCAACACCGGCTCCCTTGGCCTGAAAGTGAGATGAGCGCCGCAACCCCATAGTCACCTTTGAATGGACTTAACCATCCAGGGGTCCTTTACCTTTTACCTTAATGTACATTGTAAGTGTTTGGTGAGGGAAGTCTTCTGTTTGGTCCAGTGAAAGTTGGTTCAACTTTCACTGGAGGACCTTAACTGATAGTTGAGGAGGGGTTTTATGCACAACTCTGATTGGTGGCTGCAGGTTTAGAATTCTTAGACACTGTGATTGACTGATGGGGGCTGGGGGCTGGTCAGTCAGCATCAGCGCGCATTGGTTGGTGTTTGTGCTGTAGAGCCAGAAGACGACGACCATGGAAGAAAAGGATTGTGGAAGAAGGAAGAAGATGCTCACTGAGGGGAAGTGCTTCAGAGTGGCTTGTTGACTGAGGTCTTGCTGGCTCAGGCTGAGGAGTCAACATCAGTCTACATCACTGAGGAGGAAAAAGTGAGAGGTGGTTTGTGTAATGCTAGGCTCTGGCACCTGGTAGGAGGAAGATTCCATGACAGGACATCAAAAAGAGACCTTCAATAAGTCAGCAGGGGCTGAAACAGAGGCTTCAACTAAAGTCCCTGGTGATAGTGTTGGTGAGGCTTAATTGGAGTGGAGTCAATACAAGGCCAGTGTGCACGAAATAATCTTGTAATAAATAAATATATTTGATAAATGTAGTAACGACATCTGCCCAGCTTTGGACCATGTCTATGTTCCACAGTTACCAAAGTTATGGGTAAGTTAAGGATGCAAAGATATGGTGGCCATGATATGGGTATAGGAAAACCATTGGAGTGGAAGTTGAGTTTAGTTAATAGGTTAAGTAAGGAAATACCCAATTACAAAATGTTGGAAACAAATAATTGAATGTGACCCCTTCAGTGAACATCTGACTGGGACACAGGGTTCTAGGTGGACCTATGGTTTGGCTCAGCATGTCAGTTCTTACGTTCTTTACCAGGCAGATGTGAATTACCGTATAAAATTGGATTCTGGTTCAACTGGAATAAGGTTATTGATTTTTCATACACAAAGAGGAAATCAGAACACTCAGCCATAAAATTTTGACCAACTATGCAAGTTTATAATTTTATGTGCCTTATACATTTTTTTGGATGAAATCCATCATTATTCTCATGTACCTTATTCAGCAGTTTACCTTTCTGAATGATCAACCTATGTGTTTTTGTCCAGCTCATTGCAAATTGTCGCTCCATGCTATTTAGATATTTTCTAGATTTACTGCAAGTTGCAAACAAATCATTTCTAATTTTACTATTATAATCACTCAATTCTCCATCCCTTGGCTGTGGTGTCTCTGTAATTAAAGTGTGGGGCTTTCTACGGGATGCATCGCACCAAGTGAAAAATGTTAGCTATTTCCACACTTCAGAGACCCAGCTGCTCGGAGCATTAAAATTTTACTTAAAACATAAATTTATTGCGTTGCGATTACCATGGATTATGTTGTTATAAATGAACTGCACTGTAAATTGCTGTTTTTAATTAAAATACAGGTTATTAGGAAAGGCAAGGGAATAAAGTGGGGAGAAGTTATGTTTCATGTAATTGCCTCCATACACAACAATACCTGCAGAGGTAGCAAAAGACCCATTTAGAGTCCAAAAGCCTCTTAAGACTGCAGAGTACAAGCTTCCATTTCAAAGGCTGTATGCAGACTGAATGCAGATCAATGTCCTGATACCATTACAACCTATTCACTCAGTGAAAGTAATATGGGAATGACTCTGGACCCATCTCTTCACAGCCAGGACTATCTCTCAGAAACCATAGTTCTCCCACAGTATATTCATATCCTGACTTTTCTCTTCCAGCTTTTACACTTAATGTTTTTATTTTCTCCTTATTTCAGAGGCAGTGTGGCATAGCTTTGAGAGTGCTAAATGTTTTGTTGACTGTGAACGCCAACGTGCTTCAAATGGGGGTTCATTGAGTGCCCAAGAACTCCCTTCTGTACTGCTACTTTCTGTTCTGGTGGGTGTGGAAGAAATTCCTGTCCAACCACAGCAACATTTGCATCCAGAGGTTCTCCATTGGTCTCTGTAGGCAGTTGCCACTTCCACACCAGGCAGGTGGAAAGGGCTAAGGAATTGGCAGTGGAGCAGATTGTGTTCAGATCTGGGTCCGTTAAGCCTGCAGCTGAGCCATGGACTGTTGAAGGTGGCATTTGGGAAAAAGAGAGGAGAAGAAAGTGGAGAGAAAGTAGCGTGGGAGTTCTGCTTGAGCCTCATAACAGCTTATTATAATGTGCTTGGATGTGAGCATTTGAGTTGAGGAATCTGTGCCATGAGGTTAAAATTTGTTGGATGGATTCTGATGATGAGAGGATATTTTTTTTAGTAGTTATCCTTCCTCTTTCTCACTTGTGTGAGAATGTAATTCCCCCCCCCCCAGCAGAGTTTGAAATCATCTGTGCACAGCTTATTGCTAGAAGCAATTAGGACAAGGTCGCATAGAACAATTATGGTATCCAAGGATGCTTTCGGAAGACTTGGATTATCTTCCCCCATTTTATGTTTCCCTCTTAACAAAGAAATCACCCTCAGACTGCGTAGTAAGCAAGAAAATACAAGCTTTACTCACATCTAAAGTCTTGCCAGGTGTCACGGTCTGGTCTACAGGTGAACGAAGTCCTGGCAGAGGACGTCAGGACCGGGGGCAAGATGGTGAGGTGGGAGCAGGTATGCAAGTCCAGAAACCAGGGGTCCGAGGGTCAGGGAGCAGAAAGTCATGAAGTCATAGTTCTGGGGGTCGAGAAGCAAGGAGTCCAGAAACTGAGGGCGGGGAATCAGGAAGCAGGAGGCAGGAATCAAGAGGCCAGACGCAGCAAGCATGTTGCTGTGGCAAAGAGCCAAACGGAAATGCTGACCTATATCCCTTCCCAGCTCTTGCCACCAGGTGCAGCGAGTTACCAAGCGGCCTCACCTGTGCGGCCACGCCTTGCCTCTCCAGAACAAACTTAGGAAGGCCCCAGTCCTGCGAAGCCCTGCTAGTCACAGGGCCTGGCTCCTGCACGCACTCCTGACACCAGGATTCAGCAGATACAGTGATGAAAGACAGGCAGTCAATAATCCTTAAATGTTACAAATATCTATACGTAGTCCTTTTCAAAATGGAGATTTTCCTTTGGAGGAGAGCAAAAATACATCTTCACCCATCGCAGGTAGGGAAAAGAGTGTGTAGTGACAGAATGAAATGAATGAAGCTGTAGTTGGTGGGATATTGAAGGAATTGCTCTTAATCCATCTGGGTTGGACTGAGTTTTAAAGAGGTTTTGAGGTTACTTCCTTAGTCTTCATCCCCAGCTGAAACAAAGTTGATGTACACACACTGCACATGCTCAAAGTCCCCTTTGCCTCTAACCACCCTCTGTTGCACTTCTCCCCTCAGCCCTGTCAATATTCAGATTTGTAAACTCCTCCTTGGGGCAATAACCTCCCTTCCTTCCTTTCCCTTTCCTTTTTTCTATGCCTGTGAAACTCTTTAGAGTGTCCTGTACATGGTCTAAATAAATACTGATCTCAGGCATAAAAACCAGCAAATAGGTTTTATAACTTGACACAAAATGCCAGCAATCCAAAGTTCTTAGTGTACAAGAATACTGCTCTCTAGCTTTTGAATATCCCTTGTATTGTTTTCAGTGTTTTTATTAAAAACACACACACAAAAACATGAGCTGTCATGGTGAAATATCCTATCTATCCTTGGAAGATTCTGATCAGTGTGGTTTTGAAAACATGAGCTGTGTCCCAGCATACCTTTCGACTATAATCTGGTTAACATGGAGCAATGGGTTTCAAGATGATCATCTCCCCATAAATTTTCAGAAGTCTTGGGAAGTCTCACTGTGGAATGGCTACATTCTTCTGTGAAACCTGGAGATGGTCAGGATTGTCTCTTCTCTGGACAGCTGTAGATCTGCTTTAATACCCATCTAACTATTGCAAGGCTATGCTCAAAGCAACAACTGAGCTCTATGGCTGATACTAATAGGAGCAGCTCCATTCCATTTCTCAAGTCCATTTTAAATTAATAAGTGTTTCCCCCCTCTGGGGTTTTTTCCTTAATCCACAAAAGAGACCTCTCTGCATATTAATCTAATGTTAAATTGATGGATCAAATTATACCAAGCTCAGATTCCATTCTGCACATACTCACTAGGATAGACCAAATCCCTTAGCAGGGATAAAGCGCAGAAAATGCATTTAGAGACACTGATAAGTCCAGGTCCATTATATTTCATTTTAAACAAAGGGGGATGGAAGGGGAGTTCCCTTTGAGATGCTCTATCAGCTATTAAACAGAAACGTTGCTAGCAGAGGGAGATTGATGATTAGCCAAGAGCCCATCTCAGGATGATTCTCCCCAGGCAGACAAATTCCTTATCTTTGCCACAGTTCACAGGCAACACCATACACCTCTCTGGTTTTGTGGCTCTTCCACCACAATCAGTTCACAAGTGCAGAACTCCAGTGTTGGTCTTTGGTGCCAGTGAAGTATCAGGGCTGTATATGTATCTAATTCAGTGATTGTGCATTTGCAAGGTTTACTAATATAATTAGACTGATGCTGTGGTGAAGTCCAACTTTCAGATATAGTTCAGTGGGCAGGGTCCATGCTTTCAGGGCCGGCCCACCCATGAGGCATAATGAGGGGACCACTTCAGGTGGCAGTATCCACAGGGGCAGCAGATCCCAAAGTAGATTTTTATTCCCCCTTTGTTCCTGATGTAGATCTTCACTCCCCTCCCCTTCCCTGGTGGGAGTGGGTATTGCCATGTTGTGTTTTCGCCTCAGGTGCCAAAATGTCATGGGTCGACCCTCATACTTTGAATGCAGAAATTCCTAAATTGAATCCCTGGCATATTCAGTTAAAATGATATTAGGTAACAGCCTTGTGTCTCGAGACCTTACTGCTACTCAGTAGACAAGAAGAAGAAGAAGAAGAAGAAGAAGAAGAAGAAGAAGAAGAAGAAGAAGAGGAGGAGGAGGAGGAGGAGGAGGAGGAGGAGGAGGAGTTTGGATTTGATATCCCACTTTATCACTACCCAAAGGAGTCTCAAAGCAGCTAACATTCTCCTTTCCCTTCCTCCCCCACAACAAACACTCAGTGAGGTGAGTGGGGCTGAGAGACTTCAGAGAAGTGTGACTAGCCCAAGGTCACCCAGCAGCTGCATGTGGAGGAGAGGGGAAACGAACCCGGTTCACCAGATTACGAGTCCACCGCTCTTAACCACTACACCACACTGGCTCAGAGGTAGATGGGCCAATGACATTGTCTATTATGTGGCAGCTTCCTATGTTCGTGAGAAGACAGGTGCAGCTTTTGCAGGATTGGTCCAGTGAGTGGTCTGGGAACGCCTAATATCTTTGCATTGTTGCAGCAAATCGTATGAGCATCTGCCCATCCACACTTTCGATTGTTGAAGCAAGAAACTGCAGCTGCAGAGCCCAGCACAGTCAGATTGAGCTAAGAGGAGAGACACCCCTGCCACATCTAAGCCCCCTCTGGTGTCACTGAAAAATAATAATGGGTTTTTTAAAAAATATATAAAACTCAGGGTTTTATTCTGATTTTGGTTGCTTTGAGCTGTTGAAACAGATGAGAGGAAATGCTTTAACTAAAAAAAAAAAATTGCTTTACTGAAAGGACCCACCAGTCTGTAGCTGATAGCTTTCCATGCCATTGCTTCCATTGACAACCCAACCTCTCAACCAATGTATACACTGCTCTTACAAACTGAAGAGGGGCTTGTCTGTTTCTCCGTTGTATGCCGTCTATAGTCATCTGAATTGCACACAAAAGGCTTTTTGGTTCTTCTTTTTTAATCCTCCATCAAGGTGAGTTAGGCTGCAATGACTATCCTGGCCGGAGCTTTGTGGCAGAGCAGGGATTTGAACCTGGGGCTCCTCTGGCCAAATCCAACACTCTTTGTTTGGGTTACACACACACACAACAACAAAAACACTTGTGGGGGTTGGGGGAGAGAAAAGCCTTATGCAGAAGTGCATTCAAGGATGCTGATCTTGAAACCAGCTATTTCTTGAGGGGATACCCTAGGCATGCTACAGGAAGGTTATACTGTCAAATCTAATTAGATGTGCTTCTATAACCCATGGTATACGTTTCGTGGGTCTCTCAGGAACTTGCTGAGATATTCCACATCCTATTTTTTTAAAATGTAAATAAAACATATAGGGCTGGCTCTTTACCTGATGTCAACCAGCTGATAAACAGCTGCTGGTGGTCTTCCCGACATGCCACAAAGATTAAATGAATGAAAAAGCCAGTGGTCTTTCTATGGCTGTAAATGGCATGGTTTTGTTTTTTCCTTGGGAAAAGCAAACAGTGAAAACGACATTTATAGGATTCGCTGAAATGCTTTAAAATGTCTTGAAATAACCCTGGAAGAACAACATTGTTTGGGGACTGCTATTTTGGATCTTGCTCGTTGCTGCAGGACTTGGGAGAGCTCCCAAGTTCATCTCGAAGAGCCCAGGGTTTAAGTGAGCCTTTATATCCCCAAGCAGGGCCTGACGATAACCACCAGAATTTGCTGGGGATGTAAATGGGTGGTGTTCTAACTTAGGCGAGTGCTCTCCACCTTTCTTCACCAGTTACTCCTCAGATGATAAATGGCCCAGTTTGAACCGGAAAAGGCATGAACTATTGTTTCTCATAGTTTCAGAAGCTCATCCTGTAATTCCAGGGAGGCCTTCAACAGGATTTACTTATTTATTTATTTCACTTGCTTGTAAAGCAACAACCGCATCCCAACAGAATAGTGGTGCCTTTCTATGATCAGGAGATGAGCTTAGGGGGGCGATGCTGGACTTACGCCTCCTCTTTTAAGGGGCAGGTAAAGGGGTGGCGAAGAATAGAAACCAAAAGTAACCCAGCAGAACAGAAACTGAAAGTGCTGAAAAGGTTCTCTTCAGAAACAAAACCTTAGTACTAGTGATTTGATTGGTTGAAGACTGAGACAAAGGCACAAAGCTTTTCTGTATAAGCGTACCCTCCAACATTTCTCCAATGAAAATAGGGACAACATTGATGATGATGATGATGATGATGACGATGATGATGATGATATACACCACCTGTCTGACTGGGTTGCCCCAGCCACTCTAGGCAGCTTCCAACTAATACAAAAACATAATAAAACATTAAACATTAAAAAAACTTTCCAATACAGGGCTGTCTTCAGATGTTTTCTAAGGGTTGTTGTTGTTGTTAGAATTTATATACCGCCCTATACCCGCAGGACTCAGGGCAGTGCAAAGGTTGTACAGTTACTTACCATATTTTTCACTCCATAAGACACACTTTTTTCCTCCTAAAAAGTAAGGGGAGATATCTGTGCGTCTTATGGAGCGAATGGTGGTCCCTGGAGCTGAATTGCCCAGGGGCCAAAAGCGGATCATGCTTTTTATTTTACAAAGAGAAAAGGGGGTGTTGAAAGGACCCCACTCAGCAGCTGATCAGCAGGAGATCGCGAGAGAGTTAAGAGTCCCCAGCTCCCTTTCAGCCCCGCCCTCCTTTGTTGAATGTGCTGCAGAGGGAGGTTGTTTGTTTCCCCAGCTACCTGTGACTGGCTGATTAGATTATCTGTCTGGAAACTGTAGAAAAGGCTCCCTTTCCTTTAGAAGCTGCAGAAATGTGAGTTGAACCCCATAAAAACAGAGCTTTTCCTCTTTGCAAAAAGAGCTTTGCTTTTCCCTCTTTGCAAAAAAAAAACTGCAAAACTTTTAGTTGATCCTCAAAAAAACCAGGGCTTTTCGCTTTGCAAAAAAAAAAAAGCTGCAAAACTTTTAGCTGATCCTGAAAAAAACAGGGCTTTTAGAGGAGGAAAACCAGAAAAATATTTTTTTTTCTTGTTTCCTCCTCTAAAAACGAGGTGCGCCCTATGGTCCAGTGCGCCCTATGGAGTGAAAAATACGGTACCTCTTTGTCTTTGAGGTCACATAACTCCATACCCTCCAACATTTCTCCCATGAAAATAGGGACGTCCTAAGGAGAAGTGGGACATTATTGGATCCAGTCAGAAATTGGGAAGGCTTCTGTAAGTCTGGGGCCCTGTCCCTGGAAAATAGGAACACTTGGAGGGTATGTATAAGGTTGTTAGAGGGAGAAAGCAAAGAACCAGAGCTGTTTCTATTTGTTTAGCTCTGGTTTCCCACAGCTGCTTCAAAAAGCAGAGAAGAGTTAGTGAGCCCCAGACACATACTGAAGACACTGCTTCATTAGATGTGTTGCCTTCTAACTATTCTCCTTGGTTAGTATTCTCTGCTGCTTTGAAAGGATGTGTATATGCCATCATTGCATTTTGTTTCTCCAGCCAGTAGTGCTGCAGTTACAAGGCACCTTCATTACCAAAGTTGTATCAAGCACAAAGACTTCAAAGAAGCTGCAAGAGAAGTTCTCACAGAGCGGTGAGTTCACATGAAGATGCTTTTAACTTCCTTTATGTCTTGAACAGGGGGGGGGGAGTGTCAGCTGAACAGAAGAAGTCATGTGCAGGAGCTGTAGATGAAAATAAACAAAACTCTACTCTGTGAAATCCACCATTGTGTGTGGTGTGAGTCACATGACCTTGTGCTTCATGATGCCACAGGTAAAATGATAGACCTCTTACAGTTTCACGTTGAGGCAGGGGATGAAATATTGGGGCACACAATGCAAAGTATTCCTCTTCAAGAATGCAGAATGAGCGGATAAAGTTGTGTGGCTAAATTTTGAGGGACGATAACGTTGAAAGCTGATGCCTCCATGAGATTCTCAGATTTAGCTGGTGAGACAGCAGATACTTCTGGCATAGAAAAACTGCTTCTAGGTGTAAGATTTGTGGAAGAAGCTGATGGGAACGCATCTGTATATGAGGAATTCCTTGGGTTCATTTCAATCTCAGACTAAACTGCCAACACAATTTTATCTGCTTGTTCTGATTTTGGAGTAGATTTCAAAAAATCAGTCGGATGAGGATACAATGGTTGTTCAACTATGGCCAGAAAACAAGGTGGGGTTCAAGCACAAATGAGGGCATTCTATCCTCAGACAACCTTTGTCTGCTGCTTATCCCCTAGACTTAATCTCACTGTAAATGATCTGAACAGTGCAGATGATGTGTAGTGTACAGTTGGCACAATTAAAACCGTCATCATTTTTTCCCACGAGACTGTCCAAACACAACATCTAATATCCAACACGTCACTGCTATGTGGAACATGGTGGACTCAAAAATACAAGAGCATCCACGTGTTTGCAAAAAAAAGTACAGTACAGAATTATCATCTCACAACTGAAGCAATTAGCTGGATCAAGGTAAATGGTGACAAAGACAGCTTTTGGACCAGTTGTTGTGTGCATCGCAGATATCAGCTTTTACTGTTTCTCTTGGAATCAGAAGGAATTATTATTATTATTATTATTATTATTATTATTATTAAAGATTTTCTCGATTTACAAAAGTGTGTGCAATGTCTCGTATTTTTTCCATATAACATTTTTACAAATCAGTTTTGGTTGTTGAGACATTAAGGAGAGAAGGGGGAAAGAGGTGGGTGGGGTGGGGGATGGGATGGGTGAGGTGGGGTGACGATGTTTCTATTTTACTTAATATATGTAGGGTTTGGTGTCAGCGTTGTTTGTGTAGGTTCTCTGTTGTTCGCTTGTGCTTCTTTGGCAGTGAGAGAGGTCGGGATTGGCGTAGGGTGTGGTTGTACATTTGTGGTTGGCTGTGGTGATCTTTGGTTTCCTGTGTGAGTGAGGTGGATGGGTGTTTTTGATCAGGTTAGTCATATTGATTTGTATGCTGTCGGTAGATTTTTGTCATTGTCTTGTTGGGCTGTGTGTGTGTGATGAAGGGGAACCATACCGGGGTGAAGGTGTCCTCTTCTGTTTGTCCCCATGTCAGTTTCAGCTTACTGGTTAGTTTTTCTAGTAGAGCTGTTTCCCATACTACTTGGTACCATTGGTCCATGCTTGCTCCTGACAGGTCTTTCCAGTGTCTGGTTATGATGTTTCTGGCTGGATTATGAGTTCTTTATGTTGTGAGTGGGCATTATTGTCTTGGAAGATGTTTAGTAAGACCAAAGAAGGAAATATTTGATGCTAGAGTCAGTCGCCAAAGCTCTGCAAACTGTGATGTGAGATGCAATGGAAATGAAAGCACATATATGAGAGTTGCTGAGAATGCTGAAACAACATGGGGAACTTAGTGGGGAGACCTTTAGCACAATAATAGAAAAGCACAAGAAGCTGGCAGATGAAGCTGGCTGATGAAGCACCTAGACACACCGTACACAACAGAAAATGTGCAAATCATCCCTACCAATCCACAGAAGAGTTATACTGGGGGTCCATCTATGTTCCCTACCTGGATTCCCTTATTACCTCACTGAGGATTCATTTCTGTTCTGTTTCCAGTTTGTTGAAACTACATCCATGTCAGATGTACCACAGTGGAGAAGAAGACTTTCAAGCCCACATCAATTCCATTAAGGAAAGTTACTACCGGTAGTTTCAAAACTTGGGGAATGAGCTGTGGAGGAAAAGACCTGCCAAAGAAATACACGCATCATTGTTGCTCATAAGGCAACAAGAGCCTTAATGAACTATTGGACCACACTAAACTGTTCCCTGCAATTAAAATGACTATCCAGTTTCCCTCCCAGTTACAATTAGCATTTTGCACAGGGTGAAGACATGATTGTCTGAAGATCGTGTATGTTGAGCGTTCATAGAGAAAAATTGAAGACCTATCCCAAGGAGAAACTTCTAAAAGAAGTTATCAACTGTTCTGGCCAAGATCCCCATTTTTTGTTTAAAGAATGACCCACTTTGTAATATATTTTCATAAGAACATACAACGAGCCTGCTGGATCAGGCCAGTGGCCCATTTATTCCAGCATCCCGTTCTCACGGTGTTGACCAGATGTCTCTGTGAAGCCCAAAAGCAGGACCTGAGCACAACAGCATTCTGCCCCAATAGGTGGGTGGTCCTGTAATGGGGATTTAAGTGCAAAAAAGGAGAGGGAATTCTCCTGCTCCTGCTTAACAAAGGAGGAGAGTCTGATTAGCTTTAGGTGAAGTTTAAAGTAGTTCTTGTACAGAACCCTTGAAATCTCAGGGTCAATGGATAGGTGACCCTATTAAGGCATTTGTCTTAAGATGAGTGCACTTGCTCTGTCACCCTGTCACTGTTCAGAAACTGAATGGTGAACTTCTGGAGCAAGGAGCCTCTTAAACTCATGTAAGTTCCTCATCCAATGTAGAACCTAGATTCTATGTTGTGAGTTACTCCTATATAGGTGAGTATGAAAGCTACTCCCAAGGCATTTTTTTTTCCAGCAGGAGCTCACAGGAGCTCAGCTCTGGTACCCCTCTGGTGGGTGCCATTGCCATTCTAAGAGAATGAGGGAGAAGTTTGTTGTGAGCTCCAGAACCTCATTTTCTAAAAAAAAGAAAAGAAAAAGAAAATAGCACTGGTTACTTCTATATGCATGAGTATTTAAGGTTACAACCTTATTTGTGAGTAGGCTCCTTAGACATCAGCACAACTTACTGTTGAGCAAGCACACTGCAAGTTTCCAATCCTGAACACATTTGCCAAGAAGTTAAGTCCTATTTGCTGAGGGGAGTTTTCTTCTTCAGTATATATGTTCATTCAGCTGCAGGCAGTGGGGAGTTGATATTCTCTTAAAATGCTGTTTGTCAGACCGATGAAATGAATATATGCCACGGAGCTATCATGGGAACGTTTTCAGCATTTTTCTATATTCCGCAGAGCACATAATTCTCCTTCTAAGACACAATCTAGCAGGAAGTCCTCCAGTACAAGCACCGTTCCAATGAATGGCTGCCACACAAGAGCATTCATGTTCTCGCACTTCTCCCATTGATTGTAAAGGGGCTTGCAGTGGGATCGACTGCTGATGCATGCCCAAAGCAGGCTGTGTTTTTGTGAAGGCTTTCCAACAAAGCTGTGCTCTCTCTCCGCTCCACAGTGTGTGCTCTACTCAGTCTGTCCTTTGCATTGGTTCCACCAGAACGTGCATTACAATCAATTCTCAAAGCAACAGCTCCACCCTTTGTTTGTGAAGAACAATGCAGAATTTACAGTGCAGAAAAAGAAAGAGCACACTTCCGAATGACATTTGCTGTTATTTCTACTGATATTCTGCTACTTGCCATGGGATAAGATAGTATTATATGCTTCTCCGCTTCCCTAGGTAGTGAGAAATTCAAGGGATAGGGCTACTGCATTGGATGCTGAAAGTGTCTTTGCAATGTTTACTGCATTTTTAGATACAGGTGGGTAGCCGTGTTGGTCTGCCCTAGTCGAAACAAAATAGAAAATTCTTTCCAGTAGCTCCTTAGAGACCAACTGAGTTTGTTCTTGGTATAAGCTTTCGTGTGCATGCACACTTCATCTGAAGAAGTGTGCATGCACACGAAAGCTCATACCAAGAACAAACTCAGTTGGTCTCTAAGTTGCTACTGGAAAGAATTTTCTATTTTGCATTTTTAGAAATAGGTAAATGGAATGATGATGCAATTTGATTGTTGGTCGCCGTTCAGATTATGATTGATCATTATTTTTAACTATTTTTGATCTGGTCCTTTAGCTTTTCATAAATAGCAGAAGACCTTTCTGATGGTAAGAGCTGTTTGATAGTGGAACGGACTCCCAAGGTGGCGAGCTCTCCATCTCTGGAGGTTTTTAAGCAGAGCTTGGATGGCCATCTGTCATGGGTGCTTTAGTTAAGATTCCTTCATTTGCTGGCGGTTGGGCTAGATGACTCTCAGTGTCCCTTCCAACTCAACAATTCTATGATTCTATGAACATTATTGTTGACTTTTTTATGATGATTTCGGAACTGGCTGAAAACTCAAGGAGCCGGAAATTGTCAATTAAAGTATGCACCTTGCCTTAGGGTTACTATCTGTTCAAGTGAGGATGAGGGCCACACTTGGAGCTGCAGCTCTTTATCATTTTTTCTTATTAGCAGTCAAGAAAATGAGTGACCCACCACACACACACACACACACACACACACACAAAAACCAAGTTCATATTGGATTCAAGGCATGTGCATATGATTCCGCCCCCCCCCCCCACCCAAACACTTTCTCTAGAGAGAGAAAAATTGTGTTTTTGCATGGATTAATCAAGAAAAGTAATAAACATGAACAGGGTGATAGGAAAATGAACTGTTTATTATAATGTAATAAATAATGTAACAGTGTTATTACAAAAATATATACATCAGCTGCATATTTTAACACTCAAAAAAATCCATTTTTCGGTTACATTAATAAATATTATAGATTCACATTAAGATCCAATGGCTGCACTTTCTGTGTGTGTTTGGCTAAGTCACAGGGAGCAAAAAAGAGAAGAGAAAGAGGTCAACAGTGAAACAACAATTAAACAATGAATGTTAATGGTGGTTAATGGCTAATAATCACCTTAACAGCAAATCAATGAGACCAAAGCTAACACCACATTTCAGCAGTACTTGGTTAACAAACAGTTAAGATGAAACATTGATGATAATTTAGTAACTGACTAAATTTTATCATAACAAATATGTTTTAAAAATAAAAAGACACTCTTAGGGAATTCTGCAGAAAGTCACTGCAAACAAGACCTTTTTGCAAAGAGTGAACAAATGCACTACAGTACAGCTCAAAGCTCAGTCCACTTGCAGAGATTTCTGCCACCATCTTTAAAATGGAGGCAAACAGACACTTCCATAAGTAGTGCAGCTGCATATCCTGTGCTAGATCATCAAAGACAGAAACTGCATCTCAAGAATCCTTAAGCTTCAGTATCACAGCAGAGGTAGAGGAGGGAATTTAATATCCTCTCTGCATAAGGTCTGTCCTGGGGAAAAACCCACCTATGAAAGCTGTTTGTATTAGAAAAAAAGCAGCCCACTTGTGCGTGCTGCAATGCTGATAATTTGCTCAACCTACTCCCAAACTGATGCTATTTTCATTTTATTTAAAACCTGAAGGTTAAACACAAAGATGCATTTAACACCATGTCTTGCTTGGCCCTCAGACTCTACTTCTACAGGCAAATAACCCATTCATTTTGGCCCAGTTCTCCAATCTGTTATGGTCATCTTGAACCCAAATTCTGCCTTCTGCTACCCCTCCCAGTTTGGCATCATCTGCAAATTTGATGAACTTCCCTTCAATTCCTTCATCCAAGTCATTTATAAAGATGTCGAACAACAACAGACCCAGGACAGAACCCTGTGGCATCCCACTTGCTACTTTTCCCCAGGATGATGAGGAACCATTAGCAAGCACTCCATGGGTTCGGTCATTCAACCAACTACAAATCTTCCTAGCAGTTACCTTGTCCAGCCCACATTTTACCGGCTTCTCTGCAAGAAGATCATGGGAGACTTTGTCAAAAGCCTTACTGAAATCAAGATACACTATGTCCACAGCGTTCCCCTGATCCACCAAACTTGTAACTCTATTCCCCCCCCCCCAAAAAAAGGCAAAGAAATGAGATTCGTCTGGCATGACTTGTTTTTGAGAAACCCATGCTGGGTCTTAGTAATCACAGCATCCTTTTCTAAGTCAAATTATCTGTTCCTGTACTGATGTCAAGCTCATCGGTTGTTAGATACCTGGATATTCTTTTCCCCTCTTTTTGAAGTTGGGAACATTTCCTCATCTCCAGTCTGCAGGGACCTCACCTGTTCTCCACAAATTCTCAAATATTATAGACAGAAGGTATTATATTACATGTGCAAGTTCCTTTAGTACCCTTGGGTTCAGCTCATCAGGCCCTGGAGACTTGAATTCATTTAAGACAGCTAGGTGTTCCCTTACCACATCTCCTATCTTGGGCTGTAGCTCCCTCCTTGCATCATTTATTCTGTTGTCACCAGGTTGGGCACTGCTAACCATAACCCTAACCCTAACTCTAACTCTAACCTCCATATTTCACTTGTTTTGGGGTTTAGTTTGTTGTACCTGAAGTTCATAAGCATAGCCTATTCCTGAACACTGGTCCCATCACCTCCTGGCAAATAGAAGGGGAAGAAATGGAGGCAGTGAGAGATTTTACTTTCTTGGGCTCCATGATCACTGCAGATGGTGACAGCAGTCACGAAATTAAAAGATGCCTGCTTCTTGGGAGGAAAGCAATGACAAACCTAGACAGCATCTTAAAAAGCAGAGACATCACCTTGCCGACAAAGGTCCGTATAGTTAAAGCTATGGTTTTCCCAGTAGTAATGTACGGAAGTGAGAGCTGGACCATCAAGAAGGCTGATCGCCGAAGAATTGATGCTTTTGAACTATGGTGCTGGAGGAGACTCTTGAGAGTCCCATGGACTGCAAGAAGATCAAACCTATCCATTCTCAAGGAAATCGGCCCTGAGTGCTCACTGGAAGAGCAGATCCTGAAGTTGAGGCTCCAATACTTTGGCCACCTCATGAGAAGAGAAGACTCCCTGGAAAAGACCCTGATGTTGGGAAAGATGGAGGGCACAAGGAGAAGGGGACGACAGAGGATGAGATGGTTGTGTTGTGATATTATGACATGACGAGCTGCGAACGCTGCAGCAAGGTCACAAGACTCAAGAGTCATGTTTCCTCTCTGTGGGAATTACACTGGGCATACCAGCTCCCACACATGTGATGTCATTGTATTTTACTATTGTACTTTCTCCTTTCTGTTTTGCATCAGGAGATGCAAGACGCATTAAGACACAGCTCTGAATTATGAGCTGCTACGCAGAGACATTCTGCTCTAATTCTACAATAAAGTAGATCTTAGCCAAATGGCTTGTGTATGTTGTTTTCAAGCTGGGAACAACTGCATATTACAATTGTGCCCCTGGACTCCAGAAGCCAGAGGGCACGGAAGACTTCGTCCGCCTTGGGGTCAGTCTCTCAACTTGCCCCCGCGGGAAGTTTTCATAACATTGGTAGCAGAGGATGGTTTCCGAACATCGGACCTCTGATTGACTTCTGCCTGATGTTTATCTGCCGGCAAAGAAAGCAGCCTTAAACTGTGTGCTTCGTTCCGGGGGAGTTATTTCGTGCTGAAGACGGCCGTTTCCCGCTGTGAGAAGAAGACGCGTTAATTGGACTGTGAGTAGCCGGACTGATTTACGAGGCAATAAACCTCAGAAGGCTAGGTTTGTTTGCTTAAATTGCTTTCTGAAGACAGAGAGTGAAAAGCCTGCTTTTTCGCCAATATGGCAAAGGATAGCAAGCAGAGCAGCAGCTCCCTTTGTCCACTTCTCACTGATGAAAATTATCAGACATGGCGTATTAAAATGGAAGCTGTGCTTACCAGGCAGAATTTGCTTGATGTGGTCACTAATGCCCCTCCACTGCTCCCTGGCCCTCGATGGCTGAACAGGGATAATCAGGCGAAGGCGACCATTGTTTTGCATCTTGACCAATCTCAGTTAATACACGTCAGAGATTTGGTCCACGCTAATGATTATTGGGTTGTTTTGCAAAATGAACATTTAAGGATTGCGGCAGGAAGTTCCATGCTGCATTTCCAACGTCTCACCAACCTAAGGTTAAAGGAGGGAGACAATTTGCGTTCGCATCTTAACCATATGAAAGAATTGCGAAGTGAACTCGCACAACGCAACGTTCAATTGAACGAAGATGTGTTTTGTTTCATGGTTTTGAATAGCCTCCATGCCGGTTATAGTGCTATTGCATCACAGCTAGGTGCCCTGGATGCTCAAAACTTAACCGTTGCCAGAGTCTTCTCAACTTTGCTAAATGAGCAAGATCGTTGTGCTGCTCAAAATGAGGCTAATGGAAGGGGGAGTGAAGCGTCCTCTACCCCTCCTAGTGGTCCAATAGAGCATGTGCAAGCTCTTAAAGTCATACGCTGCACAAACTGTGGAATGAGAGGACACAGTTTCCAGACCTGCAGAAAGCCCAAGAAAGGATCTAACCAACAAGCCGGTGGATCTACAGGCAAGGCACAAGCCAAAGTCTCCAAAGGGCGCACAGTTGCATTGCTTACACAAGGCGTGCAGGAGCAGGATGACATTGACATTGACCTGGCTTTTGTTATTGACTCAGCTGCCAGTCACCACATGACCGCAAACAAGCGTTTATTTAAGACTTTTAAGAGGCTGGACTCCACCGTGTCGCAGGTGAGTGGAACACACCTGAAATCGACTGGAGTTGGAACTGTTTATCTTCAGAGTCTCCAGCTGTCTATCAGCAACGTGCTATATGTCCCAGGAATTGCCTACAATCTGCTAAGTGCATCGCAGCTTACCGAGAAGGGATGCGAGCTCAGACTACGCAAAGGACTGTGCACAATTTTTAAAGATGGACAGGTGATCCTTACAGCTCAGAAGAACAAAGATGGACTGTTTTTACTGTCTTTTGAAAATACTGACTGTTGTTATGATGTTGTTGACTCTTATTTTGCAGGTGCTGCTAAGTCCAAGGAGACTACAAAACAGCCACGCAAAGAAAAGGTCACAAAATGTTTCCAGCAGGTTTCTGCTGATGTAATAGGACTTTTGCCACAATCTAGAGGCGGAGCTACCTGTTATTTATTGCTGTCTGACCATTTCTCTAAATTTTCTTGGATTTATACTATGAAAAGTCCGCAGCAAGTCTTGGCCAAGTTCACTGAATTTTGTGCTAAGATAGATTTCATGCATGATGGCAAAATTGAATGTTTGTATACTAATCAATTACCAGTGTTTGATTCACAGGAGTTCAAGGAGTTCCTAAGTCAACATTGCATTCGGCACAAAGTTGCTGTCAGCCAATCATCATGGAACAATGATTTGTGTGTTAAAATTAACACAATACTACGTGAGGGTATGCAGGCGCAATTGCTAAGTGCAAAGCTGTCTGACCAGAATTGGGCTGAAAGCCTATCTGCCTTCACATATGCTTGGGTCAGGAGTATTCCAAAAGGAATGGAATGCTCACCTTATGAGATACTGTTTAACAGAAAGCCTTCTGTTAAGCATCTCAAGGTTTTTGGTTCTCAGATGTGGGTGGAATCACTTGAAGGTGCCACCATCCAAGGCATTTTTATGGGCTATGAGAAAGGTCAATACAGAATTCTATTGCCTTCCTCAAACACAGTAATTCTTACTCAGGAGGTAGAACCTACTGTAAAGCCGGAGACAAAGATTCTCCAAAGCTTTCCCATTGATGTCAATACATATGAGGATTCTGACACCAGCAGTAGCAGTGCAAGCTCAACCACGGCTAGTTCCGACACAGGTGACACTGTCATTGAGAGAACTCATGCTATGACCAGGCCATCTACAGATGATGATGTGCTAGAATCTTTAGAGCCACTGTTTACAATTGGTAAAGTTTCTCCAAAAAGTCCTGTTCAGGAGAAACTCAGCAAAGAAGATCTACATCTTGTGCGTAGATCTGAGAGAGTAACAAAGGGTCAGGCGCCCAAATGCTACTCCAAAGAGTTTGCAATCTCAGCTGTTGCAAATGTAGCTGTAGTTTGCACTCAAGGCAGAGACACTCAGGCTCATTTCACAGATGTGAGAAAGCCTCCACAACAGGTTGCAAAGTTCAACACTGTTCCTACCAACACAAACAGAGCAAGTGCTCTGGTCCCCTGGAGAGTTGGTTATCAAAGGCTTCAACTGGTAGAACCAGTCTCAGAGAGTTCCAAGGATGGAACAAAGACATCAGATTCATACTGTGTATATGATAACTGTTTGTTTACTTCTGTTAATAATGCCTTAACTTTCGCCGCTCTCACATTGTCTAATATCGGGGGAGGATGTTGTGATATTATGACATGACGAGCTGCGAACGCTGCAGCAAGGTCACAAGACTCAAGAGTCATGTTTCCTCTCTGTGGGAATTACACTGGGCATACCAGCTCCCACACATGTGATGTCATTGTATTTTACTATTGTACTTTCTCCTTTCTGTTTTGCATCAGGAGATGCAAGACGCATTAAGACACAGCTCTGAATTATGAGCTGCTACGCAGAGACATTCTGCTCTAATTCTACAATAAAGTAGATCTTAGCCAAATGGCTTGTGTATGTTGTTTTCAAGCTGGGAACAACTGCATATTACAATTGTGCCCCTGGACTCCAGAAGCCAGAGGGCACGGAAGACTTCGTCCGCCTTGGGGTCAGTCTCTCAACTTGCCCCCGCGGGAAGTTTTCATAACAGGTTGGACAGTGTTCTCGAAGCGACTGGCATGAGTTTGGCCAAACTGCGGGAGGCAGTGGAGGACAGGGGTGCCTGGCGTGCTCTTGTCCATGGGGTCACGAAGAGTCGGACACGACTGAACGACTGAACAACAACAAAAATTCCTGAACTCAGCCATAAGTTGTTCCAGTCTGACCACAAAAGTTCCTCAGGCATTTCGAAAGAACTCCCCCTTTTCTCACCTACTGACAAATGTTATCAAACTCCATTTTTCAGACACCCCAGAGCTTTAAAACTTAGGCTAAGCTGATTGACCAAGTATTTCCAAGCAAATATTTGGATAGGCATATCTGAAATTCCTGCAACATTAAGTCCGTTAATGTCAGTGGGTTAATGTCGACTAAAACTAAGTTGCCCACAACTCTGGCTTTCTATTTATAAAACACACAATAGGTACCTAGGACCTCTGCAAGGTCAGGTTATTTGTCTAGTTAGGCCAGCATTGTCTAGCCTAGATGATTCTCTAGGGTCTCAGGCAAAGAAAGGCATTTCCCAGCATCTGTAAGCTGATGCTTTTAATTGGATGCATGTGCCCTTGGCCTATGGGTCCTCCACACACACTGTCTCTATGTCTTAAATAAGGTACCTATGTTTTCTTGCTTTTGTAGCAGATATTACAACTTTGCTGGCATAAGCAGAGTTTGAAATTTCCAAGGGAGTAATCCTATAGACAAGAAGCCATCAAAAAGCAAGCAAGTGTTAAGTTAAAAGTTACACCAGATCCAAACTCTGTTCACAGCGGGGCTACCGCTGGCAAAGGCAGTCAAAGAGGAAGGACGCCTTTATCTGGCCTTAAACATTTCGGACATTTTAAGTTTGTCATTATGGGACATTTAGGGAGCAGTTCTGTGCTCAGAAAGCTGGTGTAAGTTACACCATCATTTTTGCCAGCTAAATTTACAGCAAGTTGCCAGGTCAGGTGACCGAGCTGGGTGGGATGGTTTTAACAGGTATGAGATTTTAACCTGAGTGGGTGCTGTTTTGTTTGGAGGGTGGGGTTGATTTAACGCTACACCAGTGTGGTGTAGTGGTTAACAGCGGTAGACTTTAAAATTCTTTATTGGGAATGAACAATGAAAGAAAAATACAATGTATGGTTGATAGATACAATTAAAATACATCAGCACTATATGTAAGAGATAATGGAGAAAAGTGATAACAACTACGAAATGATTATATTTTTTATTGGGAAAATACAAAGGAAATAATAAGGCAATACAATGTATAGATATCAGCTATAAATTGAGTACATGGATATCTGAAGAAGTTTGCATGCACACGAAAGCTCATACCAAGAACAAACTTAGTTGGTCTCTAAGGTGCTACTGGAAGGAATATTTTTATTTTTTATTTTGTTACGGATATTTTATGAAAGACATAATGTTGAAAATATAGAAATGGCTATCTAGAAGAAGAAGAAGAAGAAGAGTTTGGATTTGATACCCCGCTTTTCACTACCCGAAGGAGTATTAAAGCGGCTAACATTCTCCTTTCCCTTCCTCCCCCACAACACCCAGCAGCTGCATGTGGAGGAGTGGAGACACGAACCCGGTTCCCCAGATTACGACACTACCGCAATTAACCAATACACCACACTGGCACAGATTGTAACTACTGCAATAGCATTTGTAAAATGATCAATTGAATAAGGAAGGTTCAAACTGCGCAAATTAAAAATGACTACAAAAGTAACAGAAGAAGGAAGTGGGAAAGTTTTTTTCTCCTTTTTTCTCTCCCCCCCCCTTTTTTCCTTTTTTTTTTTGAATAGTTCAGAAACCATCTGTATAATTATGAAAAATAAGATGTAATAATCAGGTGTGTAAATAATATGTCTATGTGAAAATCCAATAAACATCATTGCAAAAAGAGAGAGAGAGAGAGCGGTAGACTCGTAATCTGGTGAACAGGGTTCACGTCTCCGCTCCTCCACATGCAGCTGCTGGGTGACCTTGGGCTAGTCACACTTCTCTGAAGTCTCTCAGCCCCACTTACCTCACAGAGTGTTTCTTGTGGGGGAGGAAGGGAAAGGAGAATGTTAGCCGCTTTGAGACTCCTTTGGGTAGTGATAAAGCAGGATATCAAATCCAAACTCTTCTTAAATTGTTGTTAAATGTTGTATGTTCATTTGGATTAATACCATGCTGGCAAATGCTAATGTTGTAGATGTGGGGGCTGAAATGCCAGTTTCTGCATGAAGCTAAAACCATGGATTACCTTTTAAACTGATCCATGATTGGTCCATAACCTTGTTCTCCATTTAACTGAGAATAAGCCCTATTGAACTCAGTGGGACCTAATTCTGAGTAGACAGGATTGTGCTATTAGTCATTTACAATCACATGTGGTCAGCTGTAGGCACTCAGGAAACATTTGTGTTCTCCATTGTTTTCTACATCAAAAGGTCTGTTATTCTGCATTAGATCTCATTTACCAGTCCAGCTAAGAGGCATACCAGGAATTAACATGACTGTCTCAATGTACAGTCGTTAATTGGTTATCTAGCTGATCATCTCCTTCTTAACTGATTGATCCACTTATTTTTAAGTAAATTCACACATCAACCAAAGTTCAATTTAGACATTTTTGAGGCCACTGGAGAGAGTGTGAGATCCTACAAATTTAATACACCAAAGCTAGCATTCATTACAACAGTTTAGGAAATGTCACCTCTGATATTTTTCTTTTGTGGTTACAAAAGATAAAAGCCACAATCCAGCACAGAAATGGGCATTCTAACAGCCTGTGAAATAAATTAACTCACAGCTCAAGCCCATGCTTGCCTACTCAAAAGACCCACTGATTTCAAGAGGGCTTACTCCAAGGTAAACTGATATAAGGATGTTGCATTAACCAAGACAGGCTCTGTGTTGCTTTGCGTCTTACAATCTCGCTAAACCTGCACTCCTAAACTCTATTACTAGTGAGTAACACCCATTGAGCATAGTGGGTGGGACTTATTTCTGAGCAAAGATGCATATGACTGCACTGCAAAGCTATCAGTTCAGCTAATTTAAGCTTGCACCCCAACTTCCAATACACTTCAAAGTTTAGAAAATGTAAACTGGGGTGGGGTTGGGGTTTGCCTCTGGCTGTGCTCCAAATGGTTCCAGATTCTGAACTAGCTAGAAGTGCATTCTGCACTCAGAATAAATAAAACGCTTCCCCTTGTTAGGATAAACAAACAACCAAATCACCTCTTAACCTCCTTAAGCCCCCCATCAGAGCCAAGTCCTTGAGCTTTTCTCTCTACAGCTGATTTGATGCTCTCTAACACGCTGCAAACTCCTTTATCAAAAGGCTCAAGGGACGTGGCTTCTTGTCAGATAAAGCAGTGTTTGGTTGATGGAACTGCAGACAGCTGTCAACTGTCATCCCTTCAAAGTTCTGCAAGCCCCAACAGCCCTTTATTATACTACAAGCTGCAAGTTTCAACATTTAATCTAACTGCATTTTATAGAGCAGGGAGTGTTTTCTGCTTTAAAAGTGACTGGAATCCAGCTCAAATAACAGTAATCTTTGAGATGCCCTGTTAAAATGTTTGGGTAAGGGTTTTGGGGGGGAAATGGATAGAATCATAGAGTTGGAAGAGACCACAAGGGCCAACCAGTCCAACCCCCTGCCAAGCAGGAAACACCATCAAAGCATTCCTGACAGATGGCTGTCAAGCCTCTGCTTAAAGACCTCCAAAGAAGGAGACTCCACCACACTCCTTGGCAGCAAATTCCACTGTCGAACAGCTCTCACTGTCAGGAAGTTCTTCCTAATATATAGGTGGAATCTTCTTTCTTGTAGTTTGAATCCCTTGCCCCGTGTCCGCTTCTCTGGAGCAGCAGAAAACAACCTTTCACCCTCCTCTATATGGCATCCTTTTATATATTTGAACATGGCTATCATATCACCCCTTAACCTTCTCTTCTCCAGGCTAAACATACCCAGCTCCCTAAGCCGTTCCTCATAAGGCATTGTTTCCAGGCCGTTGACCATTTTGGTTGCCCTCTTCTGGACACGTTCCAGCTTGTCAGTATCCTTCTTGAACTGTGGTGCCCAGAACTGGACACAGTATTCCAGGTGAGGTCTGACCAGAGCAGAATATAGTGGCACTATTACCTCCCTTGATCTAGACGCTATACTCCTATTGATGCAGCCCAGAATTGCATTGGCTTTTTTAGCTGCTGCATCACATTGTTGACTCATGTCAAGTTTGTGGTCCACCAAGACTCCTAGATCCTTTTCACATGTACTGCTCTCAAGCCAGGTGTCACCCATCCTGTATTTGTGCCTTTCATTTTTTTTGCCCAAGTGTAGTACTTTGCATTTCTCCCTGTTAAAATTCATCTTGTTTGCTCTGGCCCAGTTCTCTGATCTGTTAAGGTCATTTTGAAGTGTGATCCTGTCCTCTGGGGTATTAGCCACCCCTCCTAATTTAGTGTCATCTGCAAACTTGATCAGGATGCCCTCAAGCCCATCATCCAAGATTGATGAAGATGTTGAATAAGACTGGGCCCAAGACAGAACCCTGTGGCACCCCACTAGTCACATCTCTCCAGGATGGAGGGGAGCCATTGATGAGCCATTGATGAGCTCAGAAGGACTGGAAAGCAGCTGGGAGAGAAGGCCATGCCCTTCAACAACAGTCTTCAGGTGAAAATAGGGATCTTTCTCATGCCCTGCAAACTAACCCGCCTCAACCCCCCATTTTTTTTGTCCATGCTCCTCCCTGCAGAGCATTTCCTATCAGAAGAAGGGTGAGTGCCACCCCCCGCCTCCATAACAATGGGACACAGCACACCCTTAATTCCAGTTTTATTTCATTTTATTCTTTGGCAAATTTATAAATCGGGTCCTCCCTTAAAGAGGGCACGCATTGCGCATAGCTGTCAACTTTTCCCTTTTTTAAAGGGAAATTCCCTTATTCCGAATAGGATTCCTCGCAAGAAAGGGGAAAAGTTGACAGCTATGACTGGCAACCAAATCCCTGTGTTGTGTGTGGGAGTGATTGACAGCCACAACACCCAATCATTAGGTCCCTCGATGCAGGGTTCAATCTGGCCAACGGGACGCAAGCTAAACAGATCAAGGGACCTACAAATACCCATGCATGTGACCCTGAGCTTCCTCTTTTAAGCGCATGCATCGGAACACCCGCCCACCTCTCCCTACTTTTAGGGCTTGTGCGCTTGACCTTGCTATGCCGTCGTGTGTCGTCTGTCGTTGGGACAGGGGCACGGCAGGAATTTTCCCCACTTGGCTGATTGGTTGTTGCCATTTGGGTTTCAACTGCCGAGTAGCAAATCGTCACAACTTGTAAGGTTGCAGATAGGCTCTGGTGATAGGGATGGGAGAACCATCCCTATGTGAAGGGTATTCTGTTAAAGGAATCCAGGGACTCGGTGGTTTGGTCAACCCCTGAGAGGGGGTTGTGCCCATGCCTGAGTCCAGGGGGACATTTGGACGGCGGATAGAGCAGGTCCCTGGCTTTCTGCTATCCAGGTGTTCACCCTTGGCTGACCTATGCTGGGAGCTAGTCAAACCAGAACCTATGCAACCAATCACTTGCTGTAATCAATAAAGTTGTGGCCTAAATTCTGCCAAAAATCAAACCAAAAGTTGAGTCATGTCTGAATTTATTTAAGGGGGAGGTTTAAAGGTCTGAACACGCAAAGAAGAAAAACATGCGCCAGTAAATAAATTTTAGAAAAGGGCAAGATTAGATGCGGACACACAAAGCATTTAAAAATAAATAAATTAAAAAATGACTCCTTTGGTGTTACAAAATCAAATTGCCCAGTCCCAGTTCACAGTCTTGCATCTCTATTCTGGACTAACTGATGTTTCTGAATCATTACCCCCCTCTGTTTTACAATTTAATTTTGTCTTGAATTTCAAAAGCTTTTACATATTAACTTCAACTTAAATATTAATTCCCTTTGACATTTTGATTTCCCACCCTTACCTCCATGGTGTTTTTGTTCCCATGCTTATTCCTACTGTGGGATGTGATCCATGAGAGGCAGTCAAGTACAACATTCCTTGTAATGCTAGAGAAGACATGCGAGGGAATGTTTGATCCAGCCAATCAAAACTTCCTGTTCCTCCTGCGCTAGAGCATCCTTCCTTTTGCATGTGATGGAAGGTGGGCGTGACCTAACCTGTCCAGGTAACAAAAGACGAATCATGCAGCACACTTCCCTCCTTTTGACTTCCTTCTTTGTTGGACCAGCTTTTAGGTAGGACTGCTCTGCTAGGTCTCAGCTACCAGAAGCACTGGGATTATTCCTCCATATGAGATAGATCCACATGTACATATTTGTAACTTAAGTCTGCCTTCAGGAATCCAACTGTGAACTGATGTGAGTAAACTTATTTTATTGACTTTGAATAAGATTGTGGCGTCTTCATTCTTTTAAGAGGGATTCAGGGGAACTTACCAGGAATGTACAATTCAATCTGAGACAGACTGAATTGTACAATAGTGAGAGGCTCACACAAACCCGCAACCAGTTATCTGCTATGCATGTAAAAAGGGGAATATAAACTCTGCTAAGTAAAGGAACTTGCTAGCGCAAGTTAGGAAGGATATTAATGAACAATATATCCTCTCCTGCCACCCTGAACATTCCCACATGTACTGCATTAGACATCATACATTTATCCAATATTTAACCTGTCTTACATTTATCATCATTTTGTTTCGGCTGCTCATACTTCTAATCCTGATCGCAACTCCATCTGACTGTCATATTTTCTCAGATAGTCCATAAAGGGCACTCTTTGCTTTGATCTCTTAACTGTTGCTGTCAGCTTTGTCATTTCTGCAAACTCTCATTAGTTTTAATATCCGTTCTTCCTTAGCTGGAACTTCTCTTTCTTTCCATTTCTGTGCATATAAAATTCTAACTGCTGTTTTTGTGTACATAAATAATTTTACTGTCTTCTTTGGGACACCTGTCCCTATTCTCCTGAAGGAGCTTTCCCCCTCCATCATCCAGTCTGGACACTGAGGTCCAGCTCCAAGGGCCTTCTGGCGGTTCCCTCCCTGTGAGAAGTGAGTTTACAGGGAACCAGGCAAAGGGCCTTCTTTGTAGTAGCACCCATCCTGTGGAAAACCCTCCCATCAGATGTCAAGGAGATAAAGTAACTATACAACCTTCAGAAGACATTTGAAGGCACCCCGGTATAGGGAAGTTTTTAGTGTTAAATATTTTATTATGTTTTTATTATATGTTGGCAGGCACCCAGAGTGGCTGGGGCAACCCAGTCAGATGGGCGGGGTACAAATAAATTATTATTATTATTATTATTATTATTTTGGGGGGAATAACAAATTTTAACATCTTTTTCATTTCATTATGTATCATTTCCCCAAACTCCTTAGCTTTTCCTCTGAATCATTTTCAGAGGCATCTCCACATACAAAAGCACATCGTACTAATATCTGCAGTAAGTTCCCATTGTGTTGTCTCTGTCCCAGTAAGGTCACACTTGGCTTAGGAGCTTGAGCCAGCCTTCGCTAACCTGTTTTGGACTACAGTGCCCATCAGCCCAGCCAGCATGGGCCCCAGGTGGGTGAAGGCCGGGCTAAACTGATGGAAGGTGCTCAGAGCTATAATTGCCATCTGTGCCTGTAGTCAGAATGAGAGTATCTTGAAACTGGGAGCCTGGTCCTGTTTAGGGGAAGTGAAAACCTCCGAACTGAGCAGACAAACCACACACAAACAATATAGTACCACTTCCTTTTCTGGATCAAGTTTCAGATTACGGGGCCTCATCCATCCTAATGACTGTTTAAGGCACTAATTCAGATAACACTCACTTGTTCGCTTGATTAGGAGGACAGGTGTATTTTGGTGGCAACCCAACCCAACTATCTGAATGTCCTCAATCCAAGTATCAGTGGTTTTAAGTAGATGTTGAAGAGCATGGCGATCATCCCATCAGGTGCACAAAATGGCCTGTCCCCATCCGATGTTGACTGGAAGGAGGCATGACCAAAACAGTGACTCATACCGAGACACAGCAGAGAGCATCTCTTCTGCAAGTCAATACTTTGGGCTCACAGGAGTTTTGAATAATGTCATCGCTTTATTTCCTGAAGCACACTAGCAGATCCCTAGTGGCCCACAGGGAATTAGCAAAGCAAATACGAAAGGTGGTTTGATCGTCTTTGGGGCATAAAGATTATTGCCATCTTGCTTTTTTAACATAGAAATAATGACAGGTGCATATGAACTCCCTGTCTTGAAATGGTTAATAGTATCGTGTAAGCATTTCCCATACAGCATTGACATATAACTGTACAGTTTTGATTACACGCACACACACAGCTCAAACAACTCAAGGCAAGCTGTCAGTCAGGTGGATATTAGCCTAAGGGCTTATTTAAGGTACATAGGAAAGAAAACAGGAAGAGGTTTAGGTTTAGGGTTTTTGGGGGGTTGATAATCTCTCCTGTTTCTCTTCTGCTAGAGCTTGAAGGACTGGTAGGAGTTCAATACATGTTGAAACAAATTGTGGTCCCTTTTGTGAATGATGCCGTTATTTGTACAAACTGCCCTACATGACCCAATCAATTCGGCAGTGCAATAAACACCAATGGCTTACTAAAGAATTTAACCTGAGAAACACGGCATCTGAAACAAATGTCATTTGACCTAGATTGGATTTCTCTCTCTCTCTCTCTCTCTCTTTGTGTGTTCATTAAAACCGTTTGTGGAGCTCCATTTCCTGAGGCGACTTAGCGGGGGCAGGCTACAGCCCAAAGAAACAGAAAGCGTATGAAATGTAAACTTTTGGGGATCGCGCCCTTCATATTTCCACATGCTGTTAGAGAGAAGCATCCTGTTCTGTACATTGCAACCTTTCGTCTAAATATTATAAATAATGAAGGCACCTTTTGTGTAGATCTTGCTTCCTGTCTTTATTTACAGTGCAGCCCTGTAAGCCCGTCCATGAAGTGACCAGCCTGCAAATATATTACCAGCCATCTGGGGCTTGGCCTAGGAAGGACAGAGGGTTCTGTTCTTCCTACAGAAGGGCCCATCTCCAGTTTGATCCCATTAACCCATCAAGACTACCCTACAGTTCTGGGTGCCCTTGCCCCCATCAAAGTTGCAGCATGGGTCCCAGCTGAAGACTAGAGTCAGCCCAGATGCAGGTTTACCTCTCAGGCTGTGTACACACCATACATCCAAAGCATGTGACATCCCCAAAGAATCCTGGGAACACATGCATGCACACAGGGTATGCCCAGCCATACCATAATGGTTTTTTTTTTTTTTTTTAAGGGAAGGTCATGGTAAGGAGGAGAGAGTATGGAGCAGCACCCTGGCTCCCTCAGCCGCCACAACCCATGGGGAAATAGGGTAGGGGGGAGACAAAGGGAGGAGGTGGAAAGCAGACAGACGGAGAGAGATGCAGGCAGAAGAAAAAGGCTGGCATGGCTCTGGAATGGGACTGCAGCTTCTGCCTGCATCTGTCTCTGGAAGCAACACAGTCAGAATCTGCAGATCCATTCCAGCCTTTTTCTTCTGCTTGAGTCTGTCTCTGTCTCATGGTTCTTCCACCATCTTTTGCTCAAATGTGGTGAGGTCTCATTCTCTAGGACAGAAAGATGAAGAAACCTTAATTTGTTATGGACAGTTTAGGTTAGCTCATTATATTGATGGATATGGATTGAGGATTAAATCTGTAATTTAAAATTTAAACCTGCTGCCCCACATGTTTGGGAGAAATATGAAAGTAAATAAGCTGTGAAGCCCTTTTAGCAGAGTAAAAACACTTATGCGCTTTTGCGGCTTACTGGAAGATTAGGTAATTACACTTTTTATCCCTGTCTGCTTTACCTTTCCCCTCTCTGTCCCCTTTGCTAAGAATGAACCACATGTTTTAGTAAAAACAAAAGGTTTACTTACATTTCAATGCAGGCAGCAAATATATCAAAGTAGTATGCATGTAGAAATACTTCTTAGTTACAAAATACAAAATTAGTTTGCAAAATGGAGTCTGAGCTCTGAGCACAGCCCAGGCATGTATGTCTGTTCACTTTATTGGGTTGAAAGGAACAGAGACTGGGGCAAAGAGGAAGGAGAAAAGATTAATATCCTTTGTCCTATTTTCCACTGCAGGAAGTAGAGGCTATAACCTGTCTTTTCTAGGAATATAGAAACTCTGTGAGTCTTAACCCCTTTATAGGCCTATTTAGCAAACATAATTGTCATTCTGAGTGCATATTTTCCCACATACCCAGTTCAAGATAAAGATTATTGACTATAACTTTGTATACACTTGGTTATCATTGCAGCAAAAATCTGGTGGTGTCTCTCATTTTTTAAAGTTTGTATTTTTAAACTAAAGGTTTGTTTTTTTTAAAAAACTAAAGTTTAGTTGTTAATTAAAAAAATAAGATTGCAGGTAGTTAAGCTTTAGTTTCTTTAGTTTGATGACTAAATATAATGTCCTTTATGATTAATAAATGTTTCCTTAAAAAAATATGAAATGTGCTGCACACAACGATGCCTGGGAACTGTATCCCTCCAAGAACTAAAATTCCCAGTAACCTTAGCAAACCACAATTCCCATTATTCTTGGGGGGAAGTCCTGTGTTTTAAATGTATGGTGTGTACACAGCCTAAGTGAGAACTAGGCCTATATGTTTTTTACAGAAAAGCCAGTCTGTTACAGAGACCAAGAAACAAACAGTGGTGAAAATTGGGGGGGGGGGCCCACAGGTTTGATTCCTGAATTCAACAGGGATCAGGTATAGCCTCTGTCCCAAATTTTCTTTAATTTAAAAATATATTAATTAATTTATTATTTTTAATTTATTATTTTTAATTTTAATTTATTATTTTTAAGCTATAATTTCCAGATGGATAGATTAGCCTGTGTTAGCAAAAACAACAGAGTCCTTTCGCACCTTAAAGACAAATGTTGTATAGCATAAGCTTTCATGGACTACAGCAGCCTTATAAATAAGCCCACAAAAGTTACTAGTCTGCTAACACAAAAATGAATAACCTATGGGAGGGAGATGTTGTCAGGAGAAGGATGGGATGCTTCTTCCTTCCTGCAACAATCCACATAATTTCTATGCTAAGGATGGAGTGGGGCTTATCTTCTCTAATATCCCACTTGATTTCTGTGCTGGGTCCACTTGCCTGCATGCGATATCATCTTCTTGCCTATGGCTACCAGGCCAGTGCTTAAATGCAAGGCTGGATTAGAGTCCACTTCCATCAGTTGCACGAAGTGTATCCATACCTGCAGCTGAAGAACTTCATGCACCTGATGGAAGAGAGCCTATGCCACGAAAGCTTATGTTATAAAAAACGTGTTCATCTTTAAAGTGCCGCAAGACTATTATATTTAAATAATGTTTTCCTTGTTTAAAAAATGGAGGGAATCAAATTAGATTCAATGAATCTAAAGAAATGCTCTCATCACTGGGTTACAGTCACATTTAGGAAACAATCAATATTAACAGTTCTATACATAAATGTGACGATGGGAACACTGTAATAATACATTTGAGAGAGAAAATAGGCATGTAAAACAGAGAAGATCGATGGCATGTAATCATGTGGAAGCACTGGAGCGGCTTTGAAAGAGGACCTAATATTTGTTTAACTTCTTAAGAGCCATAATTAAAGTGGGATATGCCAGTAGGCGTCTGAGGAATGATGCCTAGCTCTCTTGACTGATACACTTTAGAAAGCAGCAATTAATAGGCAGCAAGCAAGTTCTTTAATATCCCTAAAACAAAGTAGGATTAAGCAGGATGAAGCAGGGATGGGAGTTTATCTGATTAGTCTAGAGAAGAAAGGAACCAAATCCCCTGGCATGCCTGCCAGTGTAAATCTGGAGTAGGCTAACGTCACCGACTTGCCTGGGATTCTTTAGGCTAGATGACCATCAGATTCCATGCATGGGTGGGTCAAATAAGTAATGAGTGCAACAGTCTGGTAGTAAATTACTACTTGCGTTTAGGATTGCCAACTGTAGCACAGACGCGAGCAACCCTATCCTGACCTCAAAGGCCAGAAGCAGCTGTGTAGAACGAGAGTAGTGAGGGCAGGAGCTACGGGAAAAGGAGATTCGGAAAAGAAGTAACGGACAGAAGGAGTAGCCCAATATCAAGCTGAACTCTGCTTGTCTCCGGGGAGGCACAAGGTGCCGTAGACCAGTGCCAGATTTATGTATAAGCTAAACAAGCTATAGTTTACCCCCCCCAAAAAAATTAAAGGGGAAAAAACTGGATGTACATTTCCAAAATATAAGATAAAAAACAAATAAAATAAAACTTACATACAGCAATAGTGTTTTGTGTTGTGTAGGCTCCTATGGTGTAAGTAATGGGCCCTGCCTGCTAGCCTGCTCCCTAAACTATCACTGGTTTGCTCATTTCTATATATAGGGTACCTACATTCTGCATGGACTGGTTGCATGGCAATATATGCAAATGGGTTGAGACACCTAGTAGGTCCATAAATTACCATATAGCATAAAGTGGTACCTCGGTTTACGAACAGTCCTGTTTATGAACTATTCGGTTTACGAACTCTATAAAACCAGAACTAGTGTTGGCGAACTTTACCTCGGTTTACGAACGGAAGCCTAACGGTGGGAGGGCACCGGCGGCGGGAGGCCTCATTAGGGAAAACACACCTCGGTTTAAGAACGGATTCGGTTTAAGAACAGACTTCTGGAACAGATTAAGTTCGTAAACCGAGGTACCACTGTATAAAAACAGAGACAATTTGTTGTTGACAAAGGCAACATGGACATCTAAAGGGCCCCATTACCTTCAGTAGCTTAGGGAAGTCACGAAATTAGAAGACGCCTGCTTCTTGGGAGAAAAGCAATGACAAACCTAGACAGCATCTTAAAAAGCAAAGACATCACCTTGCCGACAAAGGTCTGTTTAGTTAAAGCTATGGTTTTCCCTGTAGTAATGTACGGACGGAAGTGAGAGCTGGACCATCAAGAAGGCTGATTGCCGAAGAATTGATGCTTTTGAATTATGGTGCTGGAGGAGACTCTTGAGAGTCCCATGGACTGCAAGAAGATCAAACCTATCCATTCTCAAAGAAATCAGCCCTGAGTGCTCACTGGAAGGACAGATCCTGAAGTTGAGGCTCCAGTACTTTGGCCACCTCATGAGAAGAGAAGACTCCCTAGAAAAGACCCTGATGTTGGGAAAGATGGAGGGCACAAGGAGAAGGGGACGACAGAGGATGAGATGGTTGGACAGTGTTCTCGAAGCTACTAACATGAGTTTGGCCAAACTACGAGAGGCAGTGAAGGATAGGCGTGCCTGGCGTGCTCTGGTCCATGGGGTCATGAAGAGTCGGACACGACTGAACGACTGAACAACAACAACAAGCTTAGGGTCTCATCAAACCTAAATCCAGCCCTGCCATAGACACATCTGCCCCTTCTAGGTCACCCTGTTCGTTGGCTCATGTGTCATATTTATCAACTTGTGCGTTGATTTATTCTTTATGAAATTAATATTGGTTAAGGATACACGGAAAGCAATTTTAAAACAATGGAACAATAAAAAATAGATTGTACTTTAAACTACAAGCCAGGCCACAGCAGCCTTAACAGATCGAAAGCCGTCCTGAGCTTCTTGCCATTCTTCTGAAGAATATGGCTGATGCTGAGGTGTATAAGCAGATTCAGATCCAGCTCCCCCTTGCAGTCTGCTGCCTCACGGCCTTTGCAACTCATATCCCTTTGAAGCAGGGAGTGCGATGGGCTTAATTCTGTTAACGTTTGCCCCGACTTCTGTATGTGTTATGGAATAATCTTTTTAAAAGCTTCCACGATTAATTCAAAGCAATGGCGTGGATGAATCCTTTACTGCTGCATGCATGTATCTGAAAGCAAAAGAGAATTAAATAAATGGCGAAGCTCATTATGTGAATGAAAGTGAGTTCTGCTGAAGTCAATAGAACTTTAATCCGAAATAGATCTCCCCGATCCACCAAGGCCGTTCTGAGTTCTGCATGCACAAGCAACGTTGCATATGTGTGCACCGGAAGCAGAGGCACATTCACTCTGAACTGTGCGCTTGGACTTTCTTTGTGATGCTCATCTTAGCCCAAAGTGGCTCGATACGGTTTTTTGATACATGTAGCATTGCGCCAAACTAAGATCATGGCCACTGGTCCCATCACCTCCTGGCAAATAGAAGGGGAAGAAATGGAGGCAGTGAGAGATTTCACTTTCTTGGGCTCCATGATCACTGCAGATGGTGACAGCAGTCACGAAATTAGAAGACGCCTGCTTCTTGGGAGAAAAGCAATGACAAACCTAGACAGCATCTTAAAAAGCAAAGACATCACCTTGCCGACAAAGGTCCGTATAGTTAAAGCTATGGTTTTCCCAGTAATAATGTACGGAAGTGAGAGCTGGACCATCAAGAAGGCTGATCGCCGAAGAATTGATGCTTTTGAATTATGGTGCTGGAGGAGACTCTTGAGAGTCCCATGGACTGCAAGAAGATCAAACCTATCCATTCTCAAAGAAATCAGCCCTGAGTGCTCACTAGAAGGACAGATCCTGAAGTTGAGACTCCAGTACTTTGGCCACCTCATGAGAAGAGAAGACTCCCTAGAAAAGACCCTGATGTTGGGAAAGATGGAGGGCACAAGGAGAAGGGGACGACAGAGGATGAGATGGTTGGACAGTGTTCTCGAAGCTACTAACATGAGTTTGGCCAAACTGCGAGAGGCAGTGAAGGATAGGCGTGCCTGGCGTGCTCTGGTCCATGGGGTCACGAAGAGTCGGACACAACTGAACGACTGAACAACAACAAAGCATTGCGCCTCTTCCTGTCCAAGGCCACCACATGCCACATGCAACTAGTTGCCCATGACAAAATGTTTAAAGTAGTAGCTTGTTCCCTGTTCAGTAACAACCGTTCTGTGCTATTATATTTGAATGTGTGTGTGTGTGTGTTTTTTGAATGGTTCCTGTATTCTCTTTGCAACTTTAATTTCTGGCCATGAGATCTCATTAGGCCACCCTCTCAGCTACACTGAAGAATTTTAAAACGTGTACATCTGGACACTTACACAGAGAGAGCATACAATTTGTGCAGAGTATTTCATGTTTGTAAATTATTCTCTTGTTAAAAGGAGGGGAACCTTTTTGTGATGTGGGCTTCATTACATTTCCCACTTACTATTAACCTAGAGAGCCCTGAAGGAGCTCCCCTCCCCCCCCTCTTTCTTACTCAGTTGTATAATAGTGACCTGATGGAATCTGCCTGCAGGGGCAAATACAGTTATCTCTCTCTAAATTAAAATTGTAATTCATTTGGTGGAGTTTACACAAGGCCTCGGCTTTGACACATGCAATTACTATGAACACAGGGCGAACATGATTGCTGGGCGCCACCAGGAATAGAGTTTAATCAGAAAACATGGAGTTGTTCCAACAGATTTATGAGTCCACTACTTGTTATTCTTTTTGTGTTCTTGGGGTTCAGATAATTAGATACACTGGTTCTTGCTTCTCAAAAGGCCAGAGAGGGCAAGTCTGATTATTTGTGTGTGTGTGTGTGTGCATTAAAAATGATTAAATTATATTGCCATCCATCTACAACCTTTTTCTGTTGTTAAAGTGACAAATCCACCCTGTTTACTGCAATGCTTACAAAATATTACAAATCACTCACTTTATAGTATTTGAATATTTCACTCATTGTGGAAGTGAATTAATTCATTATACAAATTCATGGCCTGAGCCAGGAATATCCGTCACGCGAAAACTGCTAAGTTAGGCATCTATTCCATCTTTTTAATCAGGTTTTCACAAGTAGCCCTTTAAAAAAAGAATACAGTTCACAGCTTGCTGTAGTCATATATTTACCAAAGGGTTGGATCCAGACATGGTAAACAGACTCATTAAAAGCAGTGAGAGTGCTTTTAGCCAGTTCTCTCAGTTTCTCATATTTCCAATCTTAAATGATGTTCTCCGCATTTCTTCAGCAATTTGCTCATTTGTTTTGAACAAATCCTCATGAAAATCCTTCAGCATTTTAGCGTAACAGTAGCGTAATAAAAATATTTTATAAAAATGTGCCTATTTTTGCAATCCATTTCTCCTAGCATAATGCTTTTCTGCAGGTTATTTTCACCAATGCATTCTCATGCACATTTTCCCCAAAATATGAGCCTTTTTTAAAACACTGTTTGGTTGGAGAATGGCACCATAAATTTTGGAGATATGTGAATTTTGAAGGGTGCCTATGTTTTGGTTGCCATATTGTTTTGGAATGCAGCCCAGAAGCCATGTATTCCGGCCTTCTTCTGCACTCTCAGGGGCCACTTACATGTTACACAAACTTTCATTCAAAACTCCATATGTATTCCATGTGATTTATTGCTGGCTGGCTCCATGACAACAGGCTTCTTGGCACTCTCAAACAGGGGTGCCAACTTCAATAAAATATTGAGGCCCTGCCCCAAAAAATTTGATCACATTACACAGTGCACACACACCATTTGAATGGCAATGCCCATCAACTTTTTGGGGGGCAGCCCCCTCAAATATTTGGGGGGGGCAGAAGCCCCCACAGCCCCTAGACATTGGCTCTTACGCTCTCAAATAACTTGCAAAGTTTAGTGAGAAAGAAATTACCTTTTCTGAAGCTGTGTTAATTCTTCTTCAGCATGGCATATTCTGTTATGTGCTTGATAATTTTATCTTTAATAATGTGTTTTCCAGGAACAGAATTAAGTTAACTAGCCTGTAATTTCCTGAGTCCCTGTTTATCTCTCTTTTTTAAAAAAAATGGTGTTACATTGCTGTTACATCCAGTTGTTTGGTACTGAAGTCAGTTGTACAATTTCAAACTGCTGTGGAATTTGCTCAGCTTTCGTTTCCCAATGTTCATTTGCATCTTTCCCTAGGATACCAATGTAAGTAAGTTCCTGGGAACATGGATGAAATGACACAAAAAAGAATCCTGATGTGACGGTAACCACAATCACATCAAGATACCTTTCTGCAACATCAGTACCCTTATTACGCATGTGATCCGTTCCAGATCGCGCTACGAAACACGGGTGTGCTTAACACGAACGCCCCCCTAAAAAAGAAAAAACCCGGAAGTAGCACGATTTGAGCGCTTCTGTGCATGCGCAAAAAAGAAAAAACCCGGAAGTAGCACGATTTGAGCGCTTCTGCGCATGCGCAAAAAAGAAAAAAGCCGGAAGTAGCACGATTTGAGCGCTTCTGCGCATGCGCAAAAAAGAAAAAAACCCGGAAGTAGCACGCACTCCGGAAACGCTTCCGGGTTGCGGGCATTCTTAACTTGAATGTCCACAACCCGGGGTGTGCGCAACCCGGGGTATGACTGTATTTTACTACTGGGTTTTGGAACGAATTGTTTTAGTTCAGATCTTTATATTTTACCTCTCAGTGTGTTTTTGTGAAGAACTTAATTTGTGAAGAACTTATTTTGAGAACCACTTTCAGAGGGCTGCTGAAGGGCAGTACCTTGGTTCTCGGACAGAATGTGTTCCAGGAGTCTGCTCAACTTCCGGAACTGTTCAAAAACCAAGACGCAACTTCCAGTTGGCTGCAGGAGTACCCTACAGCCAATCGGAAACCACAGAAGCCACACTGGACATTCGGCTTCTGAAAATCATTAGAAAACCGGAACACTCACTTCCAGTTTTCGATCGTTCGGGAGCCAAAAAGTACGAGTTCCAAGGTGTTCAGCAACCAAGGTACGACTGTATAAAAACATTCAAATGGAAATGGAAAGCCCACATTTAAAGCTGAAGGAAGGCAAGTTAAAATAATGGAGCTGACTCGCTGATCAATAATGGAACAAAATGGAGCAAATCTGCTCATCCCAGCTTCATCTCTCATCACTGGATATTGCTATATTTGACTACTCTTGGCCGAATGTGTAAGCTGGCTCCATTGAAAAGTATTACACATCATACTGTCATGCAGATTGACTCTGAGCTGTCCTTGGGAGCTGCAAAAATTATATCTATGATGAACCTGCAATGACTCAGTCACACAGGCAAGTCAACTGTTGATGCTTCACCAAACAAGCAATGAACAGGCATGTGTCAACTAGGCCACAGTTGCAGTCAGTTTGATTAGATGCCCAGATCAACTGAAGAGAAGGTGAAGTAGAGGGGTAAAAAGGTAAAGGGACCCCTGACCATTAGGTTCAGTCGCGGACAACTCTGAGGTTGTGGTGCTCATCTCGCTTTACTGGCCGAGGGAGCCGGCGTACAGCTTCCAGGTCATGTGGCCAGCATGACTAAGCCGCTTCTGGCGAACCAGAGCAGTGCACGGAAATGCCGTTTACCTTCCCACCAAAGCAGTACCTATTTATCTACTTGTACTTTGACGTGCTTTCGAATTTATCTACTTGTACTTTGACGTGCTTTCGAATTGTTAGGTTGGCAGGAGCTGGGACCGAGCAACGGGAGCTCACCCCGTCACGGGGATTCGAACCACCGACCTTCTGATCAGTGAGCCCTAGGCTCAGTGGTTTAACCCACAGCGAAGTAGAGGAGTAGGAGAGCCGAAAATAATGCCAGCATATTTCACATCTGGCAACCAACACATCCCTTTGGTTTCAGATAGTACATGGGTAGATGAGTCTAATGACTATGGTGCCTCATTTTCCAGAAGTAATGCATTTAGCATTAACTCTGGAAGTGTATAAGCTAAGCCTCCAGAGTTAAATGAATTACTGAACGAATTTTCCATTGTGTGCATCCATGTTTTATCTCAAGATTTGCCCATTGTTCCACCAGTTCTTAAAAGCAACATTGATGGTCTAAACCCCCCTTTAAATCCACATCAACAAAAAGAAGAGAACTCACCCTCAAACTAACCTACTGGTGGTATCTAACGCCTAGAAAATCAGCGCTAATATGCCCAGGAACCTCACCAAAATGCTGGTGAGGGTTCACCTCCATAGGCACATGCTTCCACATGTGGTGGGAGTGCCCCAAAATCCAAACATTCTGGACAACAACCACACGAGAAATATGTAAAATAACCAAGCAAGTGTTAGAAACCACCCCAGAATTGGTCTTACTAAACATCTTCCAAGACAATAATGCCCACTCACAACACAAAGAACTCATAATCCATCTACTCTCAGCAGCCAGAAACATCATAACCAGACACTGGAAAGATCTGTCAGGAGTAAAAATGGACCAATGGTACCAAGTAGTATGGGAAACAGCCCTACTGGAAAAACTAACCAGTAAGCAGAAACTGACACGGGGACAAACAGAAGAAGACACCTTCACCCCGGTATGGTTCCCCTTCATCACACACACAGCCCAACAAGACAATGACAAAAATCTACCAACAGCATGCAAATCAATATGGCTAACCTGATCCAAAACACACACCCAACCCACTCACACATGAAAACAAAGAACACTACAGCCAACCACAAATGTACAACCAAACCCTACACCAACCCCGACCTCTCTCACCGCCAAAGAAGCACAAGCGAACAACAGAGAACCTACACAAACAACGCTGACACCAAACCCTACATATATTAAGTAAAATAGAAACATCGTCACCCCACCTCACCCATCCCCCCCACCCCACCCACCTCTTTCCCCCTTTTCTTCCTAATGTCTCAACAACAAAAACTGATTTGTAAAAAATGTTATGTGGAAAAATACGAGGGAGACATTGCACTACCTTTGTAAATCAAGAAAATCTTTAATAAAAAAATTTTTTTTAAAGCAACATTGATGGCGTGGTGGAACTGGAGCTCATTCCTGGCTTCTGTTTGTAAGAGGCAAAGCAACTCAGAAGAGGATCTAGCAGCAAAGATGAGAGCGATCTAACAAAGGCCTCAGTGGTGAAGGCTTAGGAGCCAGTACTGAGCTCAAATTCCTCCCCACCATCAATGTTGCTTTTAAGAATTGGTTAGCCTCCTTTCCTAGTTCCATGTGAGACAGCTGCAAGAAGCGCAGAGCACGTACTGATGGCATTGTGTGGGTGCTTTCTATCTGTCCCCATGGAATATTCACTCTGCCTCTAATGAGAGGTATCAGTGATTTAATTTGGAAAACTGCATAGCATAACCCAAGATTGGGCGTCCCTATCCCTCCTTTGTACTGTATTCTTCAGGTCTACCAATCTTATATAAGCCTTCCACATTGGGGGTGGGGTGGGAATGAGACAATGTTTGTTAAGAATCCTATATTGCCTGTGGTTTGTGTTCCTATTATACTCTGGATAGTTCCATTTCATTTCCTCTGCTTTCTGTTCTTTTATTCTATTACAAGGAAAATTAGATTTGGGGAAGATGGCAATTTGCAAAGCTCCCTCTGTCCTCATTCTTATTTTTAAAAAAATCAATACTACTTTTTCTTTCATTCATTCTTCTGTTATGTTAGCAATTGTCCATGATTGTCCGAAGAGAATTGCCAGCAATCCTGAAAGTTTATAAACTAATTCCCTTAATAATAGCCTTTACCAAACTTGTGTGCATTGCAATTTTCCCATTATTTCTATAATTTTTCTAATTAATGTTCTGATTTGTTTACTAAGTTTTCCTTAATAGTCTTTTTCGGGGTTTTCTTCCACATGTGAATATATTTACATAGCTATAATTTTCAAACAGTTTTGCGAATCTCTATCAGGTTGTAAACATATCAGAGGTTTTACAAAATTATGAACAGTGCAGAAAGAGATTATTTTCTCCTTCTCTCACAGTACCAGCATTTCTGGTGATTCCCAATGAATTTTACTGCCAGTAGATTCAAACATTGCATATTCCTTTATACAATACATAGCTTACTTGCGGGATTGATTGATTGATTGATTGATTGATTTAGGTGTTCTGAGAGAGGATTGGATAAATTAATAGAGAGCAAGTCTATCAATGGCTATTAAACAGAGGGTCTAATTGATTTTTACTAGCTGAATAGTTAGCGATACATCTCAGTTGGTGGGACATACCTCTCCCTAAACGTAGATGGTTCATATGTATTTACCGCACAGAATCACTCTGACAGGGGACACGTCAGGGATGCTCTGGTGGTACAGATGTCTAACTTTTCTTCACCCACACCCCACATAAGTCAGTTGTCCATGCACACTAATTGGCACAATTATTTTCCAAGATAGGAGCAACCTGACTGATTCATAGAGCTGAGTAGTGACTCATCCTGAAGCAGAACGATGGTGGCTTACTTTCTTGGGTCTCAGACTTAGGGCAGGAATGGTGTGTCAGAAGTTAAAAAATAAATAAATCAGGAGAAGGGTTGAGCTCTAAACATGGGCAGGAGATGTAGGTGGACAAGAGCTATTTTTAGGCCAATTTCATCACCAATGTACATGGATGGCATAAAGAGCACGATAAGGGGAAAACACAGGTCTCTTCCCCGGGGAGCATGAGATCTAAATTTTGACAGCGAGAGAGACAAATCTGGAAGAGTTAACATTTACTAAAGATTGAAAAACTCATAGTCTTTTGTGTGAAAAAGAAAATGAAACAGCATATGGATTTGGGGACTGAAGATAGTGTTGGTTTATAGAAAGTGGTTTTGTTGGGTGGATGAAGTAACTATTGTTTAAATATAGTGGGCAGATGAAGAATCAGAAGTTCTTTAATTGCTGTAATTTATCTCTTCTCTCTTCTCTTTTATGTTCTTTTCTATCTTTCTTCTTATCGTTTTCTCTCTCTTCTCTTTTCTCCTTTCCCTTTTCTTTCCCTCTTTCTTTTCATTTTTATTTTATTTAGAAAAATGTTGAATTAAGGAAAAGATATTAATACCAAATAGTTTTGTATCTCCCTTTATAAACTCTAATAAATTTTATTCAAAAAGAAGAAGGACTAAGAGAAAGCGGGAGGGGGAGGAGGAGGAAGAATGGGAGAGATGAGAACAAGTTCTGATACCCATGGTTTCATTCAGTTAGGGCACAGGAGTACATTCAGCTTGAGACCTGGGTACATTTAGGACATTTCATATATTCCTCTCTGCATGTTCTACTCAACAATTGAAGCCTTGCTTGGGTTTGTTCACTCATTTGAAGCACAGTGACAACCACTAGGAGCAGGGCATTTTTCTGGGGTGGCCTTCACCTTCTAGCACCACTTTGCAATATTCTATAATTAGGTTACTGTATGTGTTCCGAGGCAGTGAGAGATTTTACTTTCTTGGGCTCCATGATCACTGCAGATGGTGACAGCAGTCACGAAATTAAAAGACGCCTGCTTCTTGGGAGGAAAGCAATGACAAACCTAGACAGCATCTTAAAAAGCAGAGACATCACCTTGCCGACAAAGGTCCGTATAGTTAAAGCTATGGTTTTCCCAGTAGTAATGTATAGAAGTGAGAGCTGGACCATAAAGAAGGCTGACTGCCGAAGAATTGATGCTTTTGAATTATGGTGCTGGAGGAGACTCTTAAGAGTCCCATGGACTGCAAAAAGATCAAACATATCCATCCTTAAAGAAATCAGCCCTGGGTGCTCACTGGAAGGGCAGATCCTGAAGTTGAGGCTCCAATACTTTGGCCACCTCATGAGAAGAGAAGACTCCCTGGAAAAGACCCTGATGTTGGGAAAGATTGAGGGCACAAGGAGAAGGGGATGACAGAGGATGAGATGGTTGGACAGTGTTCTCGAAGCGACTGGCATGAGTTTGGTCAAACTGTGGGAGGCAGTGAAAGATAGGCGTGCCTGGCGTGCTCTGGTCCATGGGGTCACGAAGAGTCGGACACGACTGAACGACTGAACAACAACAATGTGTTCCGTTTGCCCATAAAGGTGAGCAAAAATAGCCTCCCAGAATTCTGAGGCAGCGAAATCTGAATATTTGGAATATTCAGCAGCAGCATCGCTTCTTTCTCCCTGTCCTGAGCAGGAACTGTATTGGCAGCCTGGCCACCAACCGCATCTCCTAAAATGACAGAGACCGAGCACTGTTATGGCCATTATGGGTTGCGGGGAGAAATGGTTGCTAGCAGCTACCATACACAAAAATGATCCTCTCTTTTCAGAAGGGGTCAAAAATAGAAATTTACCAGAAAAAAGTAAATTTTCTCTTCTGCACAGCAATTAAGGCTTCACATTTTAATAAGTTGTTGTTGTTCAGTCGTTCAGTCGTGTCTGACTCTTCGTGACCCCATGGACCAGAGCACGCCAGGCACGCCTATCCTTCACTGCCTCTCGCAGTTTGGCCAAACTCATGTTAGTAGCTTCGAGAACACTGTCCAACCATCTCATCCTCTGTCGTCCCCTTCTCCTTGTGCCCTCCATCCTTCCCAACATCAGGGTCTTTTCTAGGGAGTCTTCTCTTCTCATGAGGTGGCCAAATAAGTTAATAAGTTACACAACCCTTACACCATGCAGGGTGAGGGGTGGCTTGAGTGAGGGCTAGGTAGACTCCTGGCAGCTGGACTCAACTGCTGAGCCAGCTAGGGTGTGACACAGGGGTCCTCCCCAATCGTCCTCCCCACTACCACCTTCTGCTATGGCCACCATCATTAGCCACTGGGCTATGGATCCAGCCATGGCTGTGCTACTCGACAAGGTTTGTATTGCACCTTTCCACTGCAATCCTAACCATGTCTCCTCAGAAGTAGGTCTGATTTAATTCAGTGGGGCTTACTCCCATATAAGTGGGGTTAGGGTTGTAGCCTCAGGTATGTTTTCATGAGGCATACACTCCTGTGCGTTCCTTCTATGACAAGTTCCGATGTGTGTGTTCTTCCTTTATAAGAGGCCTTTAATGACTTCAGTCAAGCTTCTGAGTATAAACTCCATACAGTAGTACCTCAGGTTACAAACACCTCAGGTTACAAACACTTCAGGTTACAGACTCCGCTAACCCGGAAGTAGTACCTCGGGTTAAGAACTTTGCCCCAGGATGAGAACAGAAATCGTGCGGCGGCAGCAGTAGACCCCATTAGCTAAAGTGGTACCTCAGGTTAAGAACAGTTTCAGGTTAAGAACGGACCTCCGGAACAAATTAAGTTCATAACCAGAGTTATCACTGTATTGCGTCTGTATAAACTGCCTCTACAATTTTAGCAATTTTGCAGCTGTAGTCTTCTCAGACAAAATGCCCTCGGGGTAATAATATGAGTCATTTGTGAACGGCATGAGCGAATGGCATTAGCTTAGAAAATAACCTTCTGCTACCAGGAAAGAAGCAACAGGCAATGTTTTCTGGGAATCACAAAATGTGCTGGATATCACAAGCTGGGAGAGTGCTGTTGCACTCAGGTTCTGCTTGCAAGCTTCTCATGAGCCACTATGCCGTTGGCCACGATGAGAACTAGATGGGCCATTGACCTGATCCAGCAGAGTTCTTCTGATGCCTTCATGGCCAGCATTTCAAAGTCAGATGTGCCTCTTTAGAACTACAAGGAACTGTGCAGGACCAAGCCTTTGTAAGTGTGACCTCAGTCTAGAGCAGGGGTGGCCAACTCCCAAAATAGTGCTATCTAATCACAGAGTTAAAAACTGGCAGTGATCTATCCCCTTTTTTGGAATTTAGGTCAAAGTTTTTGAGTTTTTTTTAAGGGAGAAGGAAAGCGCCGTTTTGATGGGCTGCAGGGCGAAAATGTTGAGCTGTTTTTAGGGGAGCCATAGTTGTTGAGCTTCTTGGGGGGAAGGGGAGCCAGTGATCTACCAATGATCTACTACAGACTTCCAGTGATCTACCTGTTGGACGTGCCTGGTCTAGAGGGACACACAAACTCTGTCTTCTGTTTTATAGGATTTAACGTCTATGATATAGAAAAAAAATAGGGGTGGTTGGCTTTTGCTGCCCAACTCCCCAAGGGACTGAGTTCACCAAGTCCCCGATCGGTCAGAGATGAATGGATGGAGGCAGGATGCAATGAAAGCAAGGCAGATCTCCATTTTTCTGTTGCAACAGAGTTCCCACCCCTCCTAGCAAGGAGGCAAGAGAGACCCTGAAACAAGAAGAAACATCTCTTTTAAGGGTTGGCATTTTGGCATGGAGAAGGACATCCCCTCTGCAAACAGTCAGAAATTACATCACACATAAGGTGGGGTTACTGTGGCTCAGGCAAGCCAAGGTGTGATATTCCTGGGGATTTAGCAAGTTTCACATAGTTCCAGATACAGTTTGCACAAAGAATTAGCATTTGATAAGAGAGTCTCTAGGGACCCAGGTGGCGCTGTGGGTTAAACCACAGAGTCTTGGGCTTGCTGATCAGAAGGTCGGCGGTTCGAATCCCTGCCATGGGGTGAGCTCCCGTTGCTCGGTCCCAGCTCCTGCCCACCTAGCAGTTCGAAAGCACATCAAAGTGCAAGTAGATAAATAGGGACCGCTCCGGCGGGAAGGTAAACGGCGTTTCCGTGCGCTGCTCTGGTTCGCCAGAAGCAGCTTTGTCATGCTGGCCACATGACCCAGAAGCTGTCTGCGGACAAACGCTGGCTCCCTCGGCCTATAGAGCCAGATGAGCGCCGCAACCCCAGAGTCGGACACGACTGGACCTGATGGTCAGGGGTCCCTTTACCTTTACCTTTAAGAGAGTCTCTTAGACAATTCAGATGCCTTCAGACATCCCTCAGTGCAGAGCATCTAGGCAAACAATGACAATTAATACAAAGGAGGTTCATAGATATAGGAGAGGAATCCCTTCAGGAACTTCCCCTGATTGCTATCTGCCTACCTGTTCTCAGACAAGGGGGATTGAGGAGGCAAAGGAAATATTTTAGAGTATTTAGGAGAGCCAAGATGGTTTTTGGATTGCTCTCCTGTACTATTTTAGACATGAGGTTTATATACTTAGGTATGTGTGTTTACCTTGTGCAATTATCAACATTTATTCTGTATTTAAGACCTTAGAATTCCTATAACATCTACCTACCTGAACATGTGCTGGCAGTCTGTGGTCGAGATAACAAAGAATGTGAACAAAGGAGGCTTGAGCAACTGATACCCTGATCCCTGGGGGAAAGAGCCTGAGCAGAAGACAGCATCTTTGTGGGACAAGTTGAGGGACAAGAGCTCTGCATCCACCTGAAGTAAAACAATGACTCTGGTGCTCTTTCCTCCTCATCCTCCAACTCTCCATTTACAGTCTGGCCATTGAGGAATCAAAGCACCCCTGCAGTGTGTGTGTTAAGGTGTAGGTGGGTGCATAAGAGCTCACTGGTTTTCTGAACAAAATAGAAAATTCTTTCCAGTAGCACCTTAGAGACCAACTGAGTTTGTTCTTGGTATGAGCAAGCCTTTCTACTGGAAAGAATTTTCTATTTTGTTTTGACTATGGCAGACCAACATGGCTACCCACCTGTAACTGATTTTCTGAACTGAGTTCAGTAAATGTGGTGGTCTCACCTTTTCCCGCACATAAAAGTCTCACTAGGTTTGTTTTCATTTTGTTTATATTTTTAAGGTTGGACTTCATGCATAAAATTAAAGGTGCCCTGTTCTCTTTTGCACCTGGCCACCCTAATTGGGCTGTCTAAGACTAGATCAAGCCAACCTAATAAAATATTAGAGGAATATTCAACATAAGTCATAGTCAGATTAGTCCTGTTGAAATAAATGGGTCTGGTATGACTAACACTGGATATCACCCATACTCCATGAATGTGGGAAAAGCTTTTAAATATTCAGATGAATGTTATATTTGCTGTGTGAGGAAAATGTTTGCAGAGCAGAGAAGGAATATGTTGTTACGGACAGCAGTTTCACCAAACCAGACATTTACTACACAATTCAAAGCAAGCCAGATGTATTGCTAATGTAATTCAAAGTACTCACCAGTCACTCCTGTGCTCCAGAGTCATTGGCCAGAACCACAGGGAGATGAGAAAGGGCAATTGTCAATAATGACTTTTGGAAACGAGGGGTTCCAGGGGCCTTCTTAATATACCTAATTTGGATCTGTCCAGTTTAGCCATTTTGGAGGACAGAAATAATTTCTTCAGTAAATATAGTCCTTAATGATTTCATCAGAGAGAGGTTAGTAGTCCAACAAACTAGAGGCCATCCTGGCTTTTGTGGGCATTTTGATTGCTAAATGCATATTTTCAGGGGCGTAGCAAGGGACCGCCCCAGGTTCCATAATGGAGGGGGTGACAAATTATCAAGGAACAATTACTGCCTTACTAGGGCGGTTCATAAAAAAACTTTTTTAAAAAAAAGCCTGCTCCAAAGGTCTTATCTTACTATACTAGGGATTATATAGCTATATATGAAATTTCATGCATATCAGTTAATATCTTGACCCTCCTCCACCAAAATAGCTGTTCACTTGGCTGTTTTCCTATGTCACGAAGGCTGGAATTTCAGTTCAGAGAACACTTACTGTTCCCAACCCTAACCCTGTGGAAAGCCATCTAATTAGACTTTAATTTGATTTTGAGATGTTTTTAAGGAGTTGATTTAATTATTGTTTGATTTTTATACCAATGTTATGTATCTGATGTTAGCCACCCTGAGCCCGACTTTGGCCGGGGAGGGTGGGATTTAAATAAAAGATTTTTTTATTATTGCTTGTTATTATTCCTTTGTAAGAAGATATGAAATAACGTAAAACCATTTTTTGCGGGGGGGGGGGGGGGTTTGTCAATGGGGGGGGGGGTGACAAGAAATTTTCCTCACCTGGTACCACCTGACCTTCCTACACCTCTGCATATTTCTCTGCCATTGGAAGTGTAAACCTGCACCATAATAGGATAAATAGTTGGCAAACATGTAGCCTTTGTGAGACTGAGGAATCCAGATAAATTTAAAAACATAGGTGAGCTTCTGGATCTATAGAGTCCAGGTCATGCTTATAGAATCACTGCTCATTAATACTTGAGTGCATGCAGGAGTGAGGTACCCATGATTTATTCATTCAAATTATTGAGTAATCCACTTTTTATGTTATTTTTATTAATTTATCAGTGAATAAAATTAAAAAGGAAATTATTTTCTGTCTTTGTTTTCCCTCTTTTATGGCATCTTGACGTAATATTTGGCCCATCTGATTTTACCATGACAACCGTGAGTTATTGTTATGTATTACAGTATATGGTTTATTGTTTACTTTTAAGACTGGGTCTCATAAGGACTGTGTTTGCAGGTAAGATGGAAGGAGGAAGGTACTGATGATGGAAGGGAGAGCAGTATGGAGGAATTGTGTATTTCTGTTAAATGAATTCTTTTAGAAATAATAATTCAATTCATTAGAGATTTCTGAAACATTAAGCCATATATAAATGCTTTTATTTACAAATCAATTTCAAAATTGGGACTTGCAGAGCTCACTTATCTCCAATGATTTTGGCAGATGAAATCTATATGAGTCCCACACCAGTATTTCTGGTTACTTCTCGGTAACCTTTTAACTGGTTCTCAGGTTGTTTCTGATTTCTTTTGGCAAGAATGGGTTGCAGCAATATAGATACTGCATACCTGAGAAGCAAGAACTGAGAAGCTAATAAAATGAGACCAGAATCACCATGCTTTGTTCTTCAGTGATCTTTACAGTCTTCCTTATCAGCAGAAAAAAGGCAGAAGTATTGAGAACACCTTGGAGCAACAGCAACTAAAGGATATTTAAGTGTGCCAACCACTTTAAGTGTTTACTTTTTCAAATAGCTTTCTTGGTTGACTATTAGGACCAAAGAATGAGAGAATCAAAAAGTTTCAAAGTCGACATTTCTTCTCCTTTAATTTACCTGGAAGAAAATTTACTTGATTTGCTGAAGTGTGCTTTCAGAACAGCATTGACTTCATACCAAGAACAAACTTACCGGTAGTTGGTCTCTAAGGTGCTACTGGAAGGATTTTTTTTTTCCACTGAAATTGTCAGCAGAGGCCCGCTGCAATTTTAGAGGAAAACATTCATTTTAAGTAACATCACTATGTGTGGGAGGAGGAGACAGTAATAGCCATTCCCAAATATTTTGGAATTAATATTTTATTGAAAAGTTTACATTTATAAAGAAAAAAGTGATACGAAGAAAAAGAAGAAAAATAAAAAGCCACAAAAATGTGTAGAGGACAAATATATACACACAATAAATACCCTAACCAATACATTCTTTTATAAGTTTGATATTATTATACATATGTAGATATTAATAGGCTACTACATTTTGTATAAACTCGTTCCAAATATTGTTATATTTATCCGAACAAAGTGTACATCTGTAAGCAATCCATTCATAAGTTGCGAGTGTTATCACATTGTCAACTTTATTGTGCTATTTTAAGAATGCATGGAACAAGTTTCTATTCCAGTCATGGAAATATCATGGACAATGGTAAAAACAACAGAAAACAGAATTTTCAGTGAAAATAAGATGATTACTGTGGTTGTCTTTGCTCTGGCGACTGGGAAACAACAGCAAAAGCATTCTAATTCACACATTCATCTAGGTGCCTTATGTACATAAGCAGAATCACTGGGAGGTACATTTGTAGGTTGTTAGTATCACAGAGGTAGTAATACTATTGTTTGGCAATAAGCCACGACAAAAAGAAATGGGGCACCCAGAGTGCAGCCGTAAATGTAGCTCTCTTATCTCCTGGCCACCAACACCAACATGGAAACATACAAGGTAACATAGTTTTCATTATCAGGCAGCAAAATAAGGACAAAACCATACAAACTCAGAAAGTGTAACAAAGTAATTTTAGATACTAAACTCAGGCAAATATTTTTAAGTATCACAGTGTTTTAAGACATTCAGAATGGAATCTACAGCCAGAGGAAGATGGTTTCTACATCGGAAGATGGGTTTTGTAAATATGGGGGGTTACCTTCCCCTCCAGCCACTAGCATGTGCTACACAACTTGGCTTCTATTGACCAACCACCTACCCTCCTGCTCAGGAGAGGTTCAAAGAGCTCTGTCAGGGAACATCATGGTGGGTGATATAGATGTCTTCTTTCTCATTGATGGGGACATGCCCACACCATCTTGAGGACCTGTGTCTCCCCCCCCCCCCGCCGCCCTGTGGTTAATAGATGTGGCAATCATTTCGTTTTATGCCACACCTTCGCGGCAGCTGTACTGTGACTGGCACCCACAAAAGCTTCTCAATATTGTGTCCATCGTCCCCAAAAGTTTCCCAACCCCTACATTAAGGTACAGGGCTGGGCTAGGAAGGCTGGATTGAAATACGCGCATAACTAGTTGTCAGGTCCAGGCACATTCACCATATCTCGGTCAAAGCAACTCAAAACATTGTGCTGAAAATTGGGGAAATGCAGACATGCCTAAGATTAGACGGTGAATGTCAGAATGTGTAAGTGCCTAACAGCATTGGAAAAAGCAAGATCTAAGGGTAATATGGAAGCCTTTGTACATTCTTTCCATTTTCCATAACCTGTGAGATTTTCAATCACAGCACATCTTCAAATAATCTTTAACAGAAAGCAGGAGAAGGGTGAAGTGGTCATTTGCAAACCCCGTGCTTCTTTCTATTTATAATATATATGCATTGCTTTTCTGCCCGATAGGGCTCCGATGTACTGTACAACTAATACAAAACATGGTACAATATTGATAATAACTATAATTTTCAATAGGCAAAGTTTTTTTATGTTTTGCTATTCCTATCTCCACCATGCTCAAAAATCTTCCTTTGATGTAGGTTTGGGTACAAGGAAGTGTTTCTAGTACACACGCAGGGGAGAAGATTTGTCTTTGATTTCTAGTACTCCCCGTTCTCTATGGTAAGTGGTACTTTGCTTCTGGAGTAAGGGTGCTCAGATCCAGAAGTGCGCAGTTTCTGCTTCTCAAGGTTCAAGTGCCACATGTTCCCATCACCTGTTCTTGAATCATAATTAAGATCTGAATGCACAGGTGCAGTTTTATGACCGTTTGTGTAAGGGTACCCTGCCATAATAATTAGATATGGGGAAAGCCTAATGATCTGGCCCTGCACTGTGATATATCAGAAGAGCTACTGCCTGTCTACCAGTTAAGTTTTAACATATCCAGCTGAAAGGATCTTTGTTTTAAACGATAGTAAAATATTTCAAGCTATGGTGTCTTTAAACATGTTAGATATGATAGCACAAACTATATATGGGTGGCTAAATCTAAGGTTACATTTTAGAGGTAATCTACACATGCAGAGAAATCACATGGTGCTGAGAGGAACTATAATCTCTCAAACTTGCAAGGGTTAGTTTGAGTGCTGCCCTACAAAAACATCACTCTACCAGGGGAAAAGTGTCCCCACTCCAGGTTGAATTCCTCTCAGGAACTTGCATGTCATTCCCACGCATGTGTCAATTCACCCTAAACTAGGATTGCCGTATTTCAAACTGTGAAAATCCGGACAGAAAAGTTGAGCTTCTGGGTCAAAAATGCAAACAAAACAAAACAAAACAAAACAAAAAACCCCACAATTTTCCAGCTAGTTTTATAGGAAAACAGCAGAAACGGCACTGCTGCCATGGGCTGCCATATCCCTGGATTTTCCCAGATATTTGACCGATTTCTGCCCACACTGCTGCCAACTGCAGTATTTCGAGTATGTCCAGGAAAATCTGGACGTACGGCAACCGTACCCTAAACTGGGGAAGTTACATTTTATATGTACACCACCAGAGAACAAGGTATGGTATAAATAAATATATAATATTGATTGGTGGCATCTGCCTGTCTCAGGAGACAATGGAAGAGTGCACCATTGGGGGGTAAAGTCAAACCATTACAGCGCCTGCTGTGGCTGTAGAGACTGATATGGGAGAGACATGTTTTGTTGCAGTTGGGGCAGGTGAAAGCATCTGGTTTCACGGTTACAACAGCCATTCCTCCTCCCGTCATTGCTGTGGATACACGACTGTCTGTCCCCCAGCCATCCAGTCGAGGGAACTGCCCGCTAACAGCGCCCGTCTTAACTGGATTGAGCTTCAGTTTGTTTTGCCTCTCATTCAGTCCGTTACCGAGACAAGGCATCAATAAATTAAAACCTCTTCTAACTCTGGATTAAGCAATCCAAAGTATCCACCACCATCCTGGGGTCGGCACTCATATCTCCAATATGAATTGGGAGCAATGGCCACCTCTTTTGGTGCACGCTTTTGCAGGCGTAATCCCAATTTAAATATAACCTAATTTACTTGTGGGTAACTCGCACCGGATTGTGAGCAAACTGCAGGGCCTATTTTCTGTTTTGGCCACCAGTTGCTGTTTTGACCACCATTTTCATTCTAATTCCACTGAGTCTCATCCATTTGCACGGAGAAGCCAAGGTTTGGGCGAAATCGACACAGAGAAAAGAGAACCTCTCCAAGGTTCACAAGTTCACTGAATCCTGCTGGCGACCCTAACAAAAGGTCATAAATGCCAAGTTTGTTGGGGTTATTTCAAGCAGGTGGCCTTCCTGGGGGAGGAGGGAAACCGAGCGACCAGAGGTCGCCTCACAGCATTCCACTGGGCCCCGCAGAGGCCTTCCCTTCCCGCGCCCCTCAGAGTCGCCAAGCGTCGCCGCCGGGGGCTTCCCGACCTCCGCCCCCCATCACTGCGCCCAGGACGCATGCGCGCTCCGGAGGGCGGGGCTGAAGCCGGGAGCTCGGCGGCGGCAGCGGCAACAGCAGCGTCTGACACAGCCGCGCATCCGCCTCCTTCCCTCCCTGCCGGCTCAGGGAGACCAAGCGGCCGAGCGCTGCTCCGACACCCTCGCCAGCCCCCGGCCTAGTTGATTAACCGCAGCGCCGAAATTGCCTCCCTCTCCCTCCCGGCCCCTGCTTCAGAGGAGAGGAATTTCCCTCAGCTTCACCTCATCCCTTCCTCCTCCTCCTCCTCCTCATTTCTCCGTTATCCCCTCCCTCCTCTTCTGACCCAGCGCGCCCATTTTCTCGCTCGGCTTTTCCTCCATTCGCATCCCTCACCATGAGGCTGAAGAGCCGGGGATGCTGCGCCCCGGGCGGAGGCAACGGAGGCGGCGGCGGGGAGGAGGAGAAGCAGCAGCAGCCACAGCAGCCGCCCGGGCCGGCCCCTCCGCCGGTGCGGAGCCCCTTCGCGCACCACCTGCGCTTCAGCGCCCTGCAGAAAGCCAAGGTGGGTGTGCGCGCGCTAACCGGGGCATGTCTTCTGTCTGGAGGCGAAAGGGGAGAAGGAAACCGCCACCCATAGACATAGATAGGGGAGTGCGCGCGCGAGCGAGCGGCGCTTCCTCCCCCCCCCTCCCCAAATAAAGTGTGTATATGCTCCCGCGCGCGCCCGCGAGACAAGACCCGCTCTTGTGTGCGCGAGACGCACGCAACGAAGGGGGTTGAATTGCACAACATGTGGAGACGCCGAGTTGCGCGCCCGGCGGAGGGGAAGGAACGAAGGGCTCACGCTACGTGTGCGACACTGCAACCAAATCGCACCAGTTCTAGTCTCCTAACCGCTAACGCAGATGGGTCTTGAAGTCCCCCCCCCTCCTCCTCTCCATCTGCAGGTGTGCGCCTGAGGAGGCCTATCCTTCTTCACCTCTCCGCTTTCTTTCAGCCCCTTACCATCTTCCTGATGCTTCTCAGTACAACAGGTGCCTAAAGCTCTGAGGCCTGATTTATTATTTTATTTATTATTATTATTTATTTGGCCTGGCCTCCCTGGCAGAGCCAAAAGATTGCAGTAAACTGGCACCCTCGACTCCCTCAGGCATACCTAGCAAGGGTGGATCTAGGGAAAAGAGACCGGTTCGGTCGCGCTGGACAGCGGAACTTGTGAGGCGCCACAGCAGTTGCCACTACTATGAAGTCCAACAGAAGGGGCGCGTGTCAGGTTATGGTATCGCACTGGGCATCGCGGATATTTGAGACGCCAAGGTCCGCCGCTGTATGTAGTGCCCCTTGCACCCTTAACAAGGAGCTATATTGGCACACACATAGGGGGGTGTCACTTTACCGCAAAAGCTGTATTAGAAATTACTACGTTTTACAACTACTCAAAGCATCCATAGTGAGGGTGGCGAGGCGAGGAGGAAGGATGAAATTTTTTGTGTGAGAAAGATGGGAAGCTTCTGTGTTCGATGACGCCATGACAGCAGCGGCACATCACCACAAACATATACTGCACATTGTGCGCTCCGTAGTGTGGCAGGTGATTTCTGCAGCCCTTCTGGGCCTGGGTCCCAGCGGGACCGGTTTCCCCAGCCCCTAGGTACACCTCTGCCCCTTCTATTGGCAAGTGGCCTCTTCCCAAGGAAGAGCTGGTAGGACGTGCCTTAGGTTGTGGCTACTTCTTAAAGGTACCCAGAGAGCTTTCTTCCAGGGGCACCCAACCCTTCCTTGCCTGCCTTAATTGGTCCGGAGTGGGAAAGACAGATGGTGGGAAGTTTGCCTGTGTGGCTAGGCTATTTAGGCACCTTGGTGGCTGCCAGTGCCAGATAAGCCCCAGACTCCCTCCAACCTTTGGAGCTGACGAGGTGGGGCAGGGATTGGCATGCAGTTACTAAGACAGTCGCCCACCTTTGCAACTTCATGGTTTGGGAGGAAGGCTGGCTGCTCACAGTCTCCACAGGACAGCACCATGCTTTGTCATAGTGAATGTGGCAAGTGGGAATTGCTGAAACCTGCTAAAGCCCACTCCTAACTAAGGTTCTCAGAAATAAGGCTCATTCATTTTCAGCACAGCTGATTTGTAAGCATGCTTAGAATTGCAAAGTAGCAATCCTGGAGTTGGGACTGGAGAGGCTCTGGTGTTCTTCACACCTCCTATTCCTTGTTTGTATGATGAGAAAGACCATCTCGTGTCTTCTCATTTGTGTCAAGGAAATAAACAACTATCTGACTTTTAGAAGACATCTGAAGGCTGTTCAGGGAAGTTTTTAATGTTTGAAGTTTTATTCTGTTTTTAGTGTTCCGTTGGAAGCCGCCAAGAGTGGCTGGGGAAACCCAGCCAGATGGGCAGGGTATAAATAGTATTGTTGTTGTTGTTGTTTATAATAGGGACTATTAGTGTCCAGCCCCAGCCTCACTTTAGTGCCCTTAATTTTCCTGCACTGTCCAAAAACAGAGACATGAGGTTTGATAAATTCTTCTCGCTTTATTGAGGTGCCCATATCAGAATCTTCCCTGTGCCATATATGGCTTTAAAATTAAATATGATATCTAGCCACCATAAACCATAGTCATATCTGATCTTAAAAGTTTTTGTTACATTGGAACAAATTGGCCTCATTTAGATTCTAGTCTTCTGTCCATAATAACTAGCACTAGATGTCCAGAGAATGTGCACAATGAGCTCAGGAGAAGTTATGGTATTCTGCTGTGCCAGAACAATAGTAGAATACTAGTGCTGAAAAGAATTGCCCCATGGCAATGTTCACCTCATGGGACCAATATTGCAATATTTGGGCAGTCCTCTCAGCTGCTAGGCATGGGGTTCCCCACCTCTCTTCTAATCAATGTTTGTGCTATGCACACTGATTCCCACTTTCTGCAAGCCAGTTGTGACTGGTGTGTTGACCCATACTCCACTTGCAGAAAGAACAGCAAAGTCCATACAGTTATACCATGCAAACTTTCCTGTAACCTGGTACTTTTTCTTAGGCACTGTTTCCCACACTTCCAGCTGAAGGATAGAAAATGGTAGTGCAGAAGTGAACATAGAGAGGAAAGAATTGTCCAGGATCACTTCATTCGTAGCTTCTGGCATTTGCCTTCCTCTGACCAGAGGATGCACTTTTTAAACTTTGGTAGTATGTTGCATCAGGCATCCTTCATAATCATGTCTTAACTATGTTTTGAACACACACACACAGAGAGAGAGAGAGAGAGAGAGAGAGAGAGAGAGAGAGAGAGAGAGAGCAACCACTTTAAAAACAAACAAACCATGAATGACACCTGGAAAGCACTATATAGACTTTTTTGATCTCTTGTGGCAGTGAATTTTGTACGCTAACGTTGCATTGCATGAAAATGTAACTTCCCCCCCATCTTTAAACACTTAAAATTTCCTTAAGTATTCCTTAGTTTATTGTCAGATGGAGAAAACTTGAGCAATAGCTATTCACATTTTCCTTGATTCTTGGCTATACTTCTTTCATTAGTGCTTTTCCCCATTGATTTGTTTTTGTTTTAAACTTGCTTGAAAGATACAAAATCTTACCTTTCTGTGTGCCCTTTACTAGTTCTGCTGGATGGCAGCAAGACTTACACATGGAATTAAAAGGTTTGTCGCCAGTAGGAACGCTCTGGCAGTTGCTCTGACCACTTCTCATGTGGGCTAGGAAAGGGGTGACTAACCTGTGTCCCTCCATATATTGCTAGGCTCAGGGTCCCATCAGCTCCAGCCAGCTTGCATGGTCAGGGATGGTGGGAAATTCTAGTTCTGCAACATCTGGAAGGCCAGAGATTATTCACTCCTGGATTAGGGCAAGAAGAGGATGACAATTAGCAGACTAAGCCACAACATAAATGGGTGAAGACTCCCCACCCCACACCCCACACATGTGCTGGAGGGCTGGGCCATGGGTGCAAGCAGCAACAAAAATATATGGCTAATAAGCCAGGTAAAAACTTACGGACTTCTGTGAATGCCCCAGTTTTGGTTTCCAACAGGCATCCGGTTGGCCACCATGAAAACAAGTTGCCATGACCTGATCCAGCAGGCTGTTCTTATAGAACCACTATATTTTCTCTATTACACCACAATCCATGCTGGAGAAGTGTAAGCAGAACTCTATTCATATAGCAGTGCCTTCTCCCCTCTCCATCCCTACTGTAGCCTTCTGAGCCCCCTGAAAAGCTGCTTTTGAGGGTTAGGGGCACTCTCCCAAATTTCATGCAATGATGAGACCACAGTAACCAGGGGGTGGGGGGGTGGAGGGACAAGTGGAAATCAGGATCCCATCTTCTGCCCCCTTCCCAGTTGCCTAACCGATGTTTAAGAATGATGCGTTTAGCAAACTAATTAATTGTTTACTGTGTACTGTATAATGTTTTTTAAACCACCCTGTCTTCAACTGAATTGATTGCCTGTTTGTAGAACAGGAATTCTCAGAATATCTATAGAGGCAGAATGCACTGGTATAAATCACTAAGAAGAAGCATGGTTTAAACCAGGTTTCCCATTGCAACTTCATGTGGTTTCTAAACTGTTATGCATACTAATTGGTTAATAGATTTTGGTTGGCATCCGTCTGTCTCGGGAGATAATGGAGAAGTGCATCATTGATATTGAAGCACATTTATGTACCATTCCGCAAAGTGTTTATATTATCTGGGAATGTATGTTTTGTATATGTGCACACACACACACACACACACAAACAAACAAACAAACAAACACGGACCCAGTTTTCTTGCAGCTGCCATAGTCTGAAACAAGCAGTGTACTTGTGCATGCTGCTCAGTCAAGCCCACTTTGGCTGTTCAGTTTTGAGAGCTGGGAAGCTGGTTTAGCATTACATACAAACTAGCGTTCATGGTTTGTTCCTCCCAAGCAAACCATGAGTGGAGAAGCCCAGGGTCTAGAAGGCAACTTTAAACCATGCTTTTACATTCTGACTTCCTTGGAAGCTATTAGCCAGTTTCCCAGTTCAAATATAAGGAGAAGCTATGGTTGACTTCTGCTACGCTCATTCAAAGTGCACAAGGCTTGTGCACGCATTTGTTTATTAAGTCAAGGTTCGATCAAATTCAAACACAGTCTCTCCTTACCCAATAGCTACCACCAGCCAAATCCTACCATGGCTTGGCGAGGGCATAGAAGAGAGAGGGGAGGAGGAGCTGGACACGGGCTCTTTGATGGAAGTTAGTGGCCAAGGCATAGAGAAAGTTACTGTAGCTCCACATGCAGCTGCTGCGTGACCTTGGGCTAGTCACACTTCTCTGAAGTCTCTCAGCCCCACTCACCTCACAGAGTGTTTGTTGTGGGGGAGGAAGGGAAAGGAGAATGTTAGCCGCTTTGAGACTCCTTTGGGTAGTGAAAAGCGGGATATCAAATCAAAACTCTTCTTCTTCTTGGTGTAATAAGAATGCATCAGATGGATGGCTATCTCAGATTTCTGTACAGTACTATATTTGCCAAATCTTATTCATCTTAAAAGATCTATTTGTGTTCCCATGGCTGAATCACTTTGGTTCATAGTCATCTTGTGACCAAGACCCCAGTACCATGTTTCTCATCTGTGGTTTCCAGCTGATGAATCCTCAGCAGACAGGAAAAGTAATAATTACTAGCTTCCAAATGCACGTTGGCATTGCTCATGGGGCATTATCCAGCATCAGTTAAGTATTCCTAAAACCTATACTTTATAGTGGAATAGTTGACCTCCTTCATTTTAGGTGGAGTGTACTTGGAAGTTTCCATCTTAGCTTCATTGCTGCCCCCTCTACACATAACAGTTGGCAATGCTCACAACCTTCTGGTGTACTAACTGATACCTGTTGGTTTCTGGAATTCTTGCAAAGAATGCTAGATAGCTAAATCTAGGGTCATCCTATGTGCTTAAGCAAGACTGTACTCCTTCTCATCAAACATGATTCATTACGCCTTAGCTAATAAGAGATCCCGAGCATGCTGTCTTGATTTGTAAATTTAGAATGCATTAGTGGACAGTGTGGAATCTAGTGCAGAAAAAAAAATCACACATTACTGAAATCCGCTCACCCCTATTGTAAAACTTCAGCCACTAATCCTCCGTATTTCTGAAAAATACTGAATATAATGGATCCTAAAACTTGTGCTTGGTAGAGTATTTGTTAAGTCATTTATGTGGGTTATGTTTTCTAAAAAAGAGATTTCCGTATCACAATAGTCGCTCCCTCAAATAGTGTGTTCAGCTGCTGAGTGCTGACAAAATGGAGCCAACATAGGGACGCTGAGAAACAAAAGGAAAGTATTAGGGGGACCAGAAAGTATCAAGAAATAACAACAAACAAAGCAAAATTTTGAAACAGCAGGGTAAGGGGCAACCCTCCACCCACCATAAGCCCAATAAGCAGATACTATGTATCAGATTTTGTTATATTTTGCCTTCTGTATTGTTAACTTGATTTTTATGTACAGCACTCAGGATTCGCACTTTGGCTGAACATGCACTTCATAAATTTTCTAAGTAAATAAAATGAAAATTAAAAACTGGGAAAGGGCTGCCTGCAAGAAGAAGTTGTGGCTGCCTGCGTCCCTTAACAGGTGGGAGGTGATAATACATTGCATGTTACATTGCAGAGGTATATGGGGAGGGGTAGTGCCTCTGATGGGGGGGGACACGTGCTCCTTCTGGGGTGGTTTGTCCAGCTTTGTTCCCCACCCTGCACTTGGCTCTCACCTGTGGCTCCTGGAAGCTGTCAGCATGTGACAGCGGCCACACCATCGGAACAGCTTTGACTGGCCAGCTAAACCAGGTGAGGGCAGCTGATGGATCTCAAACCCTCATTGAGTTAGGGACTTCCCTGCATATGAAGACAAGCTCTGGCAGATTAAGCGGGTAAGAACAGTAGTGGGTCCAGTGGTCAAGAAGGCGGTTTCTGCACATGCTGTAGAGGGATGTGAGGGGTAGATGGGGCTCGTCAGCCTGGGGAGGTAGCCCGTCTAGGAGAAGGAAGACTCTGATCCTAAACCTCTGCTGCCTTGTGGGACATCTTTGGGAGAAGAAAGGGCTAAGGAGCAAACCTTACACAAATCCGGAATGGAGTCTTTGTACACCACGTTTCAGAAACTCTTGCAGCCAAGCTAGTGCCAAACGTATTGCTCTGCTTTCCTTTGCACCACACCAGCGAGGCTGAGAGGGGAGTCTTGCCATCTGGGCAGCCCAGGACCTCCATACACACTGTCTAGGCTTGTGCCCCAGGTAGGTCACTTAAGTGCTGCTAACGCAGCGGTTTGACTTCACCCGCAGAGGCGCACTCCATTTTCTCTGAGAACAGACGGATTGGCAGCAATACATCGCAGCACTTTGTTGCAAGTTCCACTTGTTCCCTCGATAATGGCCAACTAAACCAGTTGATGGACCCCCCCCAAAAAAAAAAATCAGGTAGTTTTTTTTTAACATACTCCTTAGATCTGTAATGGGGTGCCTCTAAGCACCCCATTGGCCAAGACCTACTGCCCCTCCCCGTTCTTTTAAAATGGGTTTTCCTGGTTCCTTTTACCATGAGTGCTGCTGAGCTGGCTGGAAAGGAAAGTGCAGCCACTCGTCCACATTCATCCTCTTAACTTCTTTTCTTCCAGAATGCCCCATTTTGGGATGCCTTGCTTCCATTTTTGTTTGTTTTGTGGCAATTGTTGCTGTTATTATTAATTTCTTCTTCTTCTTTCCTTTTTTGTGGGTTTGCCTACTTTATCTTTTGAGAGGGAATGGATTTCAGCTGCTTTTTCCTTTGCTTGGAAGACACTTTGCCTGTTGTTTTTTTGTGGGGGAGGGTGGCTCACTTTCCCTTTTTTTGAGAGCATTTTGTATATTCTTGGAGTGTAGATGTGTTGCCTGTTTTGGGGTCTGAGTTTCACCCAGTTATTTCCTGTTAAATGGGTATCTTGTGGTGCCCATTGCAGTTTCTTAACATTCACATGCATACTCCCAGGTGCAAAATTGACATAGGAGTTCATAAAGGTAAAGGTAAAGGGACCCCTGACCGCTAGGTCCAGTCGTATCCGACTCTGGGGTTGCGGCGCTCATCTTGCGTTACTGGTCGAGGGAGCCGGCGTACAGCTCCCGGGTCATGTGGCCAGCATGACTAAGCTGCTTCTGGTGAACCAGAGCAGCACACGGAAACGCCGTTTACCTTCCCACCGGTACCCATTTATCTACTTGCACTTTGACGTGCTTTCGAACTGCTAGGTTGGCAGGAGCAGGGACCGAGCAACGGGAGCTCACCCCGTTGTGGGGATTCAAACCGCCGACTTTCTGATCAGCAAGCCCCAGGCTCTTTAGTTTAACCCACAGCGCCACCCATGTAGGAGTTCATATATGCATGTAAATTAAGAGAGAAATATATTTGTTTCTCTACTGCCAAATCATAAAAAGACCGTGGTGGTGTTCAATAGAAGCATTAAAACATTACAAAATCCAGAACAAATGATTAAGGCTGAAACAAATTAATTCTCTGAAAATACTTGTTGAAACAGAAGCCTTTTCAGCAGGCGACAAAATATCAAAATTCTTTCTTAATTCATTAGAAGCAGTGTTCCAAAGTGCCACTATGCTAAAAACAGGCACCCCCAACCTTCGGCCCTCCAGATGTTTTGAACTGTAATTCTCATCATCCCTGACCACTGGTCCTGTTAGCTAGGTATCATGGGAGTTGTAGGCCAAAACATCTGGAGGGCCGCAGGTTGGTGGTGCCTGGCTAAAAGCCTTAATTTGCATAGAAACCAAACAATAATGTGATAACTGTGGAGCAGTTAGGAAGGTTTCTCTGGGTGATCAGTGATCTGGCCAGTGTATAAGGAACAAAGTGGTTCTTCAGGTAACCTGGTCCTAGTTCATTTAAAACCTAACAGTAATAATCTTGAATTTAGCTAAGCAATGTATTGGCAGCCACTGCAATGCAATATGTCTCTATTGCCCAGTTCTCAGATCATCTTTCATAACAGCCTCAGATGTAAAGAACTCAGCCTCCCCATATATTTTCTTCTCAGAGGCACACTCAATTGGCATTTATGCATGTAAAACAAGATCAAAGTACATTGGTGTTCTGCCTATTTCTCTTCAGTTTTCCCTTTGTACTAGTAGTGATGAATATCTTCTTCCCAGCGCAGGTAATAATTTTTATCATGAAGTATTTGAATCCTAAACTGATTAATCTGGCATTTATTTTGCCCAGAGAGCCAGCTGCCATTTTCAAAGTTATCCAATTAGTCTTGGCACCTTCTACATGTGATGAACCCATGCTGCAGTACAGTCTGTTTGTAATTTCCTGCCACATCATTAATTAATCTTTTCTCTGATATCCATTCCAGGGCCTTGCATACTACCAAAGTTAGCTCAATTGGCCTCTGATCATTCGAATTCGTTCTATTTCTGTTTTTGGATTAGATTAAAGGTACAACATTAGATATTTCCTATTTCGTAAAGTACCATTGCTGACTTCTCCGAGAACCTGACTTTATGGGCAGGGTCATAATAAAATGTTTCATTCTTTGGTTCCTCCCTCATAAAATGGGCTTTGCCAAGCAGGAAACAGGATATGGCCAATTTCCTTCGGTGTCAAAAGCACAAATAACATTTCTTACCCCTGCCTCTGCTGCATGGTCTCAGTAGAGCCATTCTAGGTTATGGCCGTGGTTTCAACATTTAAGAACAGCCCTGCTCAACAAAATTTAATCTAGCATCTGTTTCCAACAGTGACCATCCAGATGCCCCTAGACCAGGGGTCAGCAACCTTTTTCAGCCGTAGGCCGCTCCACCGTCCCTCAGACCATGTGGTGGGCCGGACTACATTTTTTTTGAGGTGGGGGGGAATGAACGAATTCCTATGCCCCACAAATAACCCAGAGATGCATTTTAAATAAAAACACACATTATACTCATGTAATACACCAGGCAGGCCCCACAAATAACCCAGAGATGCATTTTTAATAAAAGGACACATTCTACTAATGTGAAAACGTGCTGATTCCTGGACCGTCCATGGGCTGGATTTAGAAGGCAATTGGGCTGCATCCAGCCCATGGGCCTTAGGTTCCCTACCCCTGCCCTGGACAACGTAAGAACACATGCCTCCTCTTTTATAGTAGCATAATAGAGGATCAAGCGCACATACCCAAGGGGTCATCCTGCACAATCAACCTTGCTCATAACTATTATAGGATGGTTGTGCTTTGGGAGGACACCTGCTGTATAGTTGTGTGGTGCAGAAGTATTGTCCAAGGGTAGAAAAGCTTGCTTGAATGAGGTAAGAAGGGAAAGGGTAAGGGAAGCCACCACGAAAGGTTCAGTGGGCTGGGCCTCTCCTGACTCATTCTCATTCAAGCATTGGGTAGGATACCAATAGTTTCTTGTGGGAAATTCTAAAAGCACGCCATAAAGGTCTTCAGCACATAGTAATAACTGCACAATCCTATGTCAACTGTAGCAAAGGCAACCCATCTTAGTTCAAGGGAAGCTGGATAAGTCTACATGACTTGCTCCTTCACAATGTGCTCCTCAAACTGTTGCAACATAGGATTCTGTTTAGGACTATTGTGTTTAAGTGTGCAGTTTTTATGAGCCTGGTTTTTTAAAGGTAAAATAAGGGGTGAACATAATTTCTATACTTTCAGTTTTAAATGTTTAAATGATTTCCTGCTCTGTTATATTTTACTCCAGGAAGACCCATTTATTGCTGCAGAAGCAATCACTCAGATCACTTTTAAAATAAAAGACTGTTAAGTATTTTGCAGTCTCTAAGTGTATCTAATCTCCCTGTCAGTTTTAATAGTGGCATGGTGACTTCTTGTTTTAGAATTTATTCACAATACATATTTAAAATGTGCACTCAGGAAGTTGATTCCATGTCTAAAAACATAATGTGATCAGGGTTAATAGATGTCTATAATATGCTGAGAATCTGAGAGCAGGTCCAGTATACATGTATGTAAATCATTTCTTGTTTACATATTAAATGTGGGAGTGTTTTGTAGGAGCATTTGCAAATTGTAAAGAAGGAAGTCTCCCTGAATATAAACCATGCCCTGCAAGCAATAATTTCTCCAGTCAGAAGAATATTTGGCAAGGACAGAAAGTAAAAATATAATTTTTGGGGGGTGGGGGATGACAACAAAAAGTTAATGGCTAGTGCAAAACCTTTTAACATAATAAAGCATTGACTTTAAATCCTACTCAGTAAGTCCTATCTTTTTTGGGGAGGGGAATACACTGAAAAACTGTTTTAGGCCAATTTGCCTTCATATGAGGTTTGAGAGGGACCTCTAGTCTTTCTTCCATTAGCAGGAATTATTGGTAAAAGCTGTTTTTTACTGCATCATAACTATCTAGGAAGATTTAGGCCATTTAGACAACTTAAGTGGTTTTAAACAAAAGTTGTGAAGAAATGTACTCAGAATTTAGGGATTCTCGTTCATTGCACTGAAAAAAACAACTGTACTTTTGGTGAAAGGCTTAATTTTCTAGTGAGAAAATCAAAGGTTTGTCTCGCAGTATTGGATACAGCAGCTGAGGCATTTTGCTGATAGTTCTAAAGGTTCGCTGCAGGTCCCATATATCTTAAAGAACATACTTACTGCTTCAGAGTGAAGATGGTTGATTTATTTTTCTGGTTCCAAGCAACTTGACGTAATCCTATTTTTCACAACTTTCTATTGCTGCTAAAAATAACTTCAGTATGCCATGTTACTTTTCTACAGAATATACACTATACAAATTCTATTTTGTTGTTGTTTTATATGATGTAGTTTTGACAGTGTGCGTGGAGAAAGTAGAATTGTTAGGTGTTTCTTTTTTAACCTGTGAGAGCTTACATGCCTTCATCCTTTTGATAGCTGGTTTTGCGTGTTGTTCGACTGAGATAGCATTTTAATGCCACTTAATCAGTCAGGCAAACTGATCCTCCGGGTAGTTCTCTGGCATGAATATTGAAACGAACGGAGTTTGTTAACAGATTCCTTGACCTTGTTCATTTCAGGTAACATAATTCTGAAGCCCAAATCAGTTCTGAAAGCTTAGTCAGATAATTCTTGTTAATGATCAGTATCTCATAATCTAAATTCTTTCTTGCGTATCTGAATAAGGCTACAGTCCTGACCTCACTTATCTAAGAGTAAGCCCCATTGAATTAAATCGGACTCAGACTGGAATAGATGTGGTTAGGATTGCACTGTTAGTGTAATGTATTTTTAAAACAATCTTGTGTTGAACCGAGCACATATTTGTAGCTGAGGCAGTTCATATCAAGGTCCTTAATTGTAAAGTTTAATCCTGTGCAGCTGCTACTTCTTTCTTGTTTAATGTGTTTGTAAACATACATGCCAAGAGAATAAGGCTGCATACACAGTATTCCTTAGAAGCACATTTTTCTCTCCCCCAGCCCCCAAGAATTCTAGACACTGTAGCTTGATAAGAGTTGCTGGGAATTTGTAGCTGTGAGGAGTAAGCTACAGTATAATGCCTAGAATTATTTGAGGGGGGAAATGTGCTTCACATGATCTTTAGAGATATACGTGGTGTTTCTGCAGCCTGAAAAACAGTTGACTGCATTTCTGTCACTTTGTCTAAGCTTGCAGCCTCGAATCGGAAGAAGTTGATATTAAAATTAATTGTGCTATCATTATGCAACTACATATGTAAAGCCGTTCAGCTGAATATGCTACAAAAAATAGTCTGATGCATGCCAGGAGCCTCAGCCAGCAATCTTCTTCTGTTTGTTCTTTAATGGCCTATTGTCTTGGGTATTAACAGTCTTACGACTGGAGTGTACTGTACAGTTCTGTGCTCAGCCTTTTACCACTGTTCCTAGTTATTGCAAGACACCACAGACTTGCTGGAGGAACTGAAGTCGAGAAATGCCATTCTGGCCACCACAGATATATGTAGAAGTCCCAAACACACATTTCCCACGCACAGTTGGGCTATAAACCATCAGAAACACTAAGCCGTGGCAAATCTAGCTACTGAGCTTAATTGCTTTGTTTCACAGTTGCAGGTAGTCTGCATCTTCAAGTTAGTGGTCTTGCTTCAGTGTTGCCCCATTTTATACTTATTGCTGAATTAGAACAGTATTTCCTTAGTTCCTGACCTCAGTTGCCTCTCTGATACCTGAACTGCATTAGTAATGACATCATAATCTAGTGCCATAAGCACACAAACGCAGTCTTATACCATATTGATGGCTTCCATCTGCCATCCATAGCACACAGCACAATTCATTGTCTATAACTAGCCCCTAAGACGGGTGCCACAAACTCATTAGGGCCTGTGGGACATTTGATAATCTTAAAACTGTTAATGTTGGCACTACAGAGTACCCAGTTTGCACAAAAGAAAGCTGCTGATGCTCAGAATGCCACCCCCCCCCCAAAATAGCCATTTCCCAAAACAAAGAAAAGACAAGAAGCAAGTGCACACACACACAAAACCCCAACCACACAACCCCCAAAAAGCAACAGTGACAACCCACAAACCTTTTTTTAAAAAATGGAAGGAGGCCTTGGCAGGCACCAAAGGGGAGGCTGGCATAACAACAACAACAACAACAACAACAACAACAACAACAACAATTTATTTGTACCCCGCCCATCTGGGTGGGTCTCCCCGGCCACTCTGGGCGGCTTCCAACAAATACTAAAATACATTAAAATATCACAGATTAAAACTTCCCTAAACAGGGCTGCCTTCAGCTATTTTCTAAATGTCAGGTAGTTGTTTATCTCTCTGACCCCTGATGGGAGGGCGTTCCACAGGGCAGGCGCCACTACCGAGAAGGCCCTCTGCCTGGTTCCCTGTAGATTTGCTTCTCGCAGTGAGGGAACCGCCAGAAGGCCCTCGGCGCTGGATCTCAGTGTCCAGGCTGAACGATGGGGGTGGAGACGCTCCTTCAGGTATACATCAGGACTGTCAGGATTTACATCAAGTATTATTGAAATTACAATACTAGCTTGGGCTACAATACAGCAGCACCCACACACCCCAGCCATGCTAGAGGGGGTTGCATTGGGCAGAAGCATCCCGTGTCACTTTGCCAGCACAGAACTGCCTGTTCTGCCTGCTGACTAGGTGGACGGAAATGGCACTATAGTAGGATCCCTGCCAGCAGCAATCTGCAGAGAATTGCAAAACTGGGCTTCCAGGGAGGGGCTGAGGCAGCCTGGGATCTGCTGGCTCCCAAGCTGCTCCATCTTGCAGTCACTAGATGGCAACATGCGCAATCCAGACTGGCACAGCAATTTGCCTGCCTTCTCCCCAGGCCAGCATCAGCGCACTGCTCTCCAGCCAGGTTTGGAGTACAGTATGTTGTTGGTTTCCTCCATTGGTTATTGAGTATTAACATTTTGTATGGAACAGACGCCCTTGGGAGGTGGTTGACTCTCCTTCCTTGGAGGTTTTTAAGCAGAGATTGGATGGCCATCTTTCATGGATGCTTCAGTTGAGATTCCTGCATTGCAGGGGGTTGGACTAGATCACCCGCAGGGTCCCTTCCAACTCTACGGTTTTATGAAGTGTCTGATTTGTTTCTGTGTCTGTGCATTTATCCTTTTGTCCAGACGCAGTCTGGTTTGGTCTGTCAAGAGTTTTCCTTTGTCCATACTACTGGTAGTCTTCACCCTCTTCCAAGATGTGAGTTGCTTGGTGTCCTCATATTCTGTTTGATACATAGGCAGTGATGTAACAGCTGTTTCTCAGTACATATATTACATGATGTGTCACAATGCAAGAGGTGGTTTTTCTTTCATTTCCTCATTCCATGCAGCTATTTCTCTTTTAAAAAATTTGTTTACTTAAAAACTTGGCCAGGTTGCAGCCCAGCAGTTGTTACTGGTGTGGCATAGATACAGAGAGCATAATCCTACAGATCTATAGGCAGAAATGATATTAAAGCTCACTTCTTCTTCTTTTTTTGTCTTTCCTTCCACTGCCAAAAATAGCTTACAATCTCTTTACTACATGTAGTTCCAAGTACTGTGATGTAAATAATATGGGGGTGGACAGAGACAGGAAGGGTAACTGAATTGTAATGGGAAAACAGACAGTGCTTTTCTATTTGTATTAATTATATAACAGAGTTTTTAAAAGATGCCATGTTCATGCCGCAATTCATTAAGATCGTTCATAGTGTGTTACTGCCGTATGTGTTCTCAAATTGTCAATCTTTTACTCAGCTAGAAACAAATTCAGGCTTCTTCCTGGATAGCAGACATACAGCTTTCCGGGTCAATGAAGCATTAGTTCATCTGTGTTGTGTTTGAGCTTAGGATGCAATTAGGTGAAATTACAATGGCTTGTAATATCAGATTTCTGTTGGACTATGACTAACATTGGATATCACCGTGCATGCCTTTGCTTGTTAAAAACTTGCAGAAGCTTATTGGAGCAGACCAGATGTGCAACTAGACGTGTTTGCAATTTATGTATTAGCTACGAGCACACTAATACCTTGTGTCTAAGGAATTTTGGGCAGGAAATTGAAAATTAAGATTTGGTCCCTCCAGGAGGTTTCTCAAAGTTTACAGCAACTGTACCCAAAGTTCTAATAAATGTTGACTAGGAACATAAAAGCCACCCAATACACAAACCAAAGACAGTAGTCACCATTGCTAAAGTAGCCATTTGTAGCTTTATGATCCACGGATTTTAAGCCCTTTAAGCTTGTGGGATCACATTAGCCCATACATGTCATATACCCAACCACTTCAGTCTGCAGAACTGGCAACTATAACAGGTGCCACGTAATATTTCCACAGTTGTAAGAAATCCATATTTTAGTGTGGCAGTGCCTGCACTGTGGAACTCCCTGCCTATTGACATCAGGGAGGTGACTCTGTTGTACTATTGTCTATGCCTTCTTAAAACATTTTTTTAATTATTTAGTCAATCCTATTGGGACCTGTAGGTGTTGATGTGCTTTTATTTATTTTACTGTTGATTTTAATTATCTTTATTTTTTTATTGATATTTTTAATATTTCTTGTAAATCACTTAGAGGTTTTATTACAGCCTGGCAGTATATGCATTTTGCTAAGTAAAACGAATTTTGTCTAATAATCCTCTTTTAAAAGTCATCCCGTTTGGTGATCATCACTGTGTATTGGGAGAGCGAATTCCATAACTATGCGCTGTGCAAAGTGATAATTCCTGGTACAAATGAATGAAATCAGGGTCCTTAGTAACTTGGAGTGGATCTACTCTTAAGAAGCAGTTATCATCATCACTATGCAAGGCAGCAGAAGGAAAGGAAAGCTCTCAGTGCTCTAACTCTGTTTGGATTATGGCACCAACCACAGTTATCTGATTTTAAAAACTTCTCATTTCCCCACATGCAAACCCCATCTTGAAAACATTGCAAACCCCATCTTGAAATTTGACAGCTGCCCTGTGTGCTTCATTTGAGTATAATGGCGTTTGCCGGGATTTCTTCATTCCCGGTTTGGACAGCGATACAGTCAGGGTGAATGGGTGCCATAAAAACTAAGGTGTGCAAAAGCATGGCTGCATAACTATTCAATCTAGGTGCAATTTCAGATTCTTTCTTCAGCTTATTTTCCCTTACAACCTGCCCTGAACCTCTTGGAATGTGGGTGGGGGATGGGAGCGTGGGGGGGGGGAGGGAGGAAGAGTTCTTGTGTGATACTTCCTGCTCGCTCTTTTAGTCCACAGCTGGAGAAATGCTTTTGTCATAGTGTTCCATGTGTGTTTGGCTGTGTATTCCTGCTTAACTAAATCAGGGGTCAGCAAACTTTTTCAGCAGGGGGCCAGTGCACTGTTCCTCAGACCTTGTGGGGGGCCAGACTATATTTGTTTGGGGGGGGGGAATGAACGGATTCCTATGCCCCACAAATAACCCAGAGATGCATTTTAAATAAAATGACACTTTCTACTCATGTAGAAATACTCTGATTCCCAGACCATCCGTGGGCCGGATTTAGAAGGCAATTGGGCCAGAACCAGGCCCCGGGCCTTAGTTTGCCTGTGCATGAACTAAATCATCCTGGGGAATACTACAGGCTTTTACTAAACCCAGAATTGGGAATACATCCAGAACTGTCAATGTCTTCTTGCTACTTCCAATTACTTAAGAAGCATTTTCCAGATTTGGTAAGAAAACGAGTGTTTCAACCACAATTTTAAGCGGTGTCTACCGTTTGGGCGGCTGTCGTCTTCATTATAATGTGTTAGATTTACCTGATCATCAGCAAAAAAGCAACCATGTTTACAAACGTTGTTTGCCTTGTGTCTACAGTCCAATCTTAAAAGAACCAAATTCCTTGGATTTCTGCAGATTGCCTTCATGACGCTGACCCTGTTCCCCATCCGGCTGTTTTTTGCTGCTTTCATGATGTTGCTGGCCTGGCCTTTTGCATTCATCGCATCCATGGGACCTGCTGACAGAGAAATAGAAAAACCCCTCTCCTGGTGGCGGAAGTAAGTCATTGAGCCCATTTGGTTGTGCTAACATCTACTTGGAGTATAACGCAAGAAGTGAAATTGGCACGGGTTACTAATTTGATATATTTCTCCTCATAGTGGTCAAACTGACATATTGCACAATAGAAACATCATTTCCCCCTAATGATGAATCACGTGTATATTTAACCCTCAGCGGCAGCTGCTTGTACTGAAAAGCATATTGAAGATAGGCTGGCATTAAGCAGAGAAGTAAGCTGGTGGGGGAGGAGGCAGCGTTAACCTTTTTGCAACCTTTCCCTTCTCTGCTGCCCAACCTTCCCCTGGAAGCATTTTAAAGACTAAGCACATTTCTGGAACATCGCAAGCAGAAATGAGTAAGTGAGGTTTTGCAAGAGGAAAAAGGGTTAATCATGCATGCCTCTCTCACAGCTTCTGCGCTGAAGCTCTCCGCCGTCTTGAAGCTGGTTTTCACTACAGAGAACAGCCACCAGGATTTAAATAGGTCCAATGTGAATGTTGGTCCGAAGAACACTTTTATTTCTCCTGGCTGAAGTGTGTTAAGTTCAGCGTCTGTCCTGATTCTTTTTGACTGCGTCCCCATTCGCATAAACTGCTTAACTGCTTTATTTGGTACCCAAAGATGAGTTGCCGGAAGTGTTTACAAGATCTTGAGGGTGCTTCTTCTTCTGGAAGATTTTCCATTATCTCTACGTGCTGTGCTGTGCAATGTTAATCCCAGGATTAACAGAGGGTACATCTGATTGGTTAGAAACACAAGGGAGTTGCTGAGCAATGCTGTCTTTCTGTACCCATGAATAGTCATGAGAAACAACAGTATAGAAAACCGTGCCCTGTTATCTCCATGGGATGGTTTGTCAGCTTGGGAAAGTACCTTAAAAGGGGAAGGCGACTGGTTAAATGTCTCATCCTGACAGGTGCCTGTTTTGGTATACCCTGGAGAGATATCCGCACAGCTTTTGCAAATACTTCTTCAGCTGCGGCCAAAGAAGTTGCAAGCATTTCCCCAGCATGTTGTTTCCTTTTCTCTTAACCCAAGATATGCTTTGTGGGGCAGGAAAGCTTGAAGGCACTAAAGCTTCAAGTTACAAATAAATGTAGCAAGGAGGTTATATAACAGCTCACAGAATACTAAAATTTATATCTTTAGGCAGCAGGTGAAAACGTTTCTCTTTAACCAGACCTTTAGCTGACTAACCTTCTATGTCCTTTTAAATGGAAGGGGGTTATTGGTTTCTTTTTCTTTTTGTTCTCTTTTTTGTGGTTTTATGTTGTGAACTGCCCCATGATCTTCAGAGGAAAGGTAGTATACAAATTTTATAAACAACAACAACAACAACAAATTTCCTCTGCCCAAATTGTTGGGAGTGTACACCCAAAGTTAGTTCATTTCAGATTGTGCCCATTAAAATTAATGGACATAATTAACTTAGGTCCATTGATTTCAATGGGTCTAATATAACTTGGACCTCATGAAAAGAGAAGACTCCCTAGAAAAGACCCTGATGTTGGGAAAGATGGAGGGCACAAGGAGAAGGGGATGACAGAGGATGAAATGGTTGGACAGTGTTCTCGAAGCGACTAGCATGAGTTTGGCCAAACTGCGAGAGGCAGTGAAAGATAGGCGCGCCTGGCGTGCTCTGGTCCATGGGGTCACGAAGAGTTGGACACGACTGAACAACAACAACAATATAACTTGGATAAAACTCTTTTGAGTTTATAGAAAACCAATATTGTATTTATGGTTGGAGTGTATACCCATCTTAGGATATCATCATAATTGGAGATGATAGCTTAATAATTATAAACTATCCTACAGCTAGCTGGGGGAGAATGAGCAGAGAAAAATAGTCACCCAGCTCTTGGCATGAGCGTCTATTTAATGAGAGTGCACTCTGTGGATATACAGTGGTACCTCGGGTTAAGTATGCTTCAGGTTAAGAACAGACCTTCGGAACGAATTAAGTACTTAACCCGAGGTACCACTGTATTTGTTTTGGGTTGTTTTTGCCTGCTTTGGCCCACCCTCTGTGATGTCCATTGATGAAGATAGACAGGTGACAGGCTGCCTTTCTAAAGAGACAGTTTGAACCTGTTCTGCGGTGATGCTCCCTTTCGACCTTTTGAGGTAAAATGAAGTAAAATCTGCTATGGGGTTGCTGACGGAACTGGTTAAACTGATACTATTTAGCCACATTTGAACTCCCTGACATAACAAAACCGTGTTAAAACGCTATCAGAAAACGAGGAAGCAAAGTGCTTTTAAAAAACAATCTTATTTTCCCAGTTTCCTTGGAAATAGCTTATGTAGTTAATCGCGCATTAACACTTCTGCATTTGTGCTATCTAATTATTTTCAGGTTTGTGGATGTCATGCTGAAGGCCATCATGAGGACCATGTGGCTTGCTGGGGGATTCCACTGGATAAATGTGAAGGGCAGGCAGGCCTTGCCCACTGAAGCAGCAATATTGACTCTGGCTCCCCATTCCTCGTACTTTGATGCTATACCCGTAACAATGACCATGGCCTCCATTGTTATGAAAGCAGAAAGCAAAGATATTCCTGTTTGGGGAAGTAAGTCAAAGAAAGCTTTACTTTCAAATAAGGTCCACGGCGATTTGTTTCTGGAACGGAACGTATTCTTGGAATGTGGGAACCACCGCAGAAAAGGGCCCCTTCCTGGTTGTTGGCAGAGGAATATCTGCAGCTTGTGAGAAAACTAGGAGGGCCTCTGGTAATGACCTTAGGGGCCAGACAGATCCAAATGGGAGAAGGCGTTCTCTCAGGTAACCCACTCCTGAGTTGCTTGGACCAAAGCTGAAACGGCTTGGTAGCAGATGGCGGGCAGTTCAGTTCTTTCAACAAAGGTACTACATGACATCAGATTGACACATCTCTCAACAACCTACCCATGGCACTCTTTGCTTGTGCCAGCTTCTAGACCATGCATATGGGCAGCTAAACATAGAGTGCCTACCAGTATGCCCCTTTGCCACCCCACCAGGTGTTTTCACAATGTTTCCATTTCTTAATTTTATGTTCCTTCCTTCAGTAAGCACTGCATTCCGCATAGATTAGATTATTCCATTTTATCTTTGGCAGTCATACAGTGAGGTGAACCAGATTGAAAGATAGCAAACTGCCAAAACATGTTAAACAATGTGCAACATCAGTGAATTAACAATTAAAAAACACACACACTAAAGCTCAGGTTGACGACACGTGTCATCAAAGTTGCTGGTGTGTCTGCAAGAATAAAAAAAATGTTTCTACATGGTGCCAAAATGGTAGCAAAGTTGGTGCCAGCCAGATCTCTTTTCCCGCACTATGCACAATGCCCCATTAACTCTTTCTTAAGGAGCCAACACTTCTATTCTGATATCAGAAGGAGTGTAATGCGGGGCCATGAGGGAGGCTAAACATGATGCAGCCCTGCATTTATTTCAGTAGCATCCAAGGGAGTTCAATAGCAAAAGGTTTTGAGTTAAACTTTCATCACAACTCTGTACCCACAAAGTTTTTATTAGTGCAAATGTAACTCCGTAGTTACAAAGCAAGGAAGTGCAAAAATGAACTACTCCAGCTGTTACCACGCATTTCCCCCCGATTGCGTTGTGTATAATGTAGCATGATGTGGTATCTTAAAACGAAGAAAGCAAAACCTCTATGGGAGTGAGTGGGCATGGAGTGAAAGGGTCACCCCACCCCTGTCCCTCACTAACTCTTTGCTCTTTATTTCCCTCTCCTGCTTCCCAAAAAAGAAATAATCAGGGCACAAGTGCATGTAATTATTAGTTCCTTGATTTTGTACATTTGTGTTTTGAAAACATCGATAAGTTGAGGCGGGAAAGAAAATGATTTTTGGGTCACTTTGCCTGGTTGTAGTGCTTTTCATCTTGTAGCTATTGCATTTATGAATTTGTGTATGTATGGTTTTTGTCTGGCTGTGCATGTAAATGGGTGTATTTAACCTGCTTTTGCCCATTTATAAACGGATTGCTAGACATTCTTTACTCTGCTTGTAATGCAGAATATCACTGTGGAGGATTATGCTTTGGGTGAAGTATTGGTCTTCCTCTCTTCTAGACCTAAAATTCAGTGGGATGATTTTTGTTGTTAACATTTTGACATTCTATTGCTGCTTTTCTGTACCTCTGAGGGATTTGCATACACAGCCCTTTAATCATGTGTACATGACCTACATAAATATAGGAATTTAGTCTGCTGGTCATCTGTCTTAAATAAACTTGGAAGTTTTCTGGAGATTCAGCTCAGTGGCAGATTGTGGGACTTGATTCTTTACCACTGTTGATGGGGGCAGGGGGAGAGAGAGAATTTTTTTTAATTCACTTGAACTTTTGGGGCATGGAATCATTGAAAGCAGGGAGAGCACATGCTATGAAATGTGACATGTATAATTTCACTAGTGTTATTTGGGAGTGGAAGACGGACCCTTCAACAGGTGGCAAAGATCAGGCTGTCCAAAGAGAATTTAGCTGTTTCCCTCCAGCATTTTCCAAAGTTTGCAATAGTTTCTATGGAAGACTATTGCAATGCAGTAAGGCATTGCTGCTGCTGAGTGATAAACGTCAACAATAAATTTCAGCATACCACCAACCTGTCTAACATAGTATCTAATAAGGTAAAGGTAAAGGGACCCCTGACCGTTAAGTCCAGTCGCGGACGACTCTGGGGTTGCGGCGCTCATCTCGCTTTACTGGCTGAGGGAGCCGGCGTTTGTCCGTAGACAGCTTCCGGGTCATGTGGCCAGCATGACTAAGCCGCTTCTGGCGAACCAGAGCAGCACATGGAAACATGGAAATAATGAGCTCCAAATTGCTGAAACCTCAAATCTACAACATTCCCACGACTTTCCTTATCTGGGGTTGGATATGTGATTAAGGATAACCTGTTTGTACCATTAGAAGTGATCTGACAGAGGTAGAATTGCTCCAGCCCCAACCTTTCCACTTAAAATCCGAGGGCTTCTCTTATACCAACTGGCTTTTGTTAGTTATGTGATTCGCACAACACAATTCAAGATTCAGTGGTACTATAAGAGCTCTTGTCAGATTATTCATGTGGCTGGGGAAAGAGTAATCTCACAACCATGTATATTTAGAACATTCAGGTGATGACACGCAGCTTGTCATATGCATTTGAGGTGATGAGCAGCGTTCACAATGACCCCAGGGAAAGTGAGCTAGAAATGCAGATGTCTAGCAGTGTCTCCTTTGAAAAGATCCCTCCCATTATTTCAAGGTTGTCAGTGGTGATGATAGTTGTTGTTCTTAGGAGCTTCTCCTGAAAGGAACAAATAATTTGATTGGCTTTGAATGCAGGCCAAAATGGTTCTAGTCTGGCTATAAAAGTTATAAATGTGATGTAGTGGAAGCCATGTTCTTCAGTAGCAGAACTGCAAAATTGCATTGCATGGATTTTATTATTCTTTATCGCTGTTTCAGTATTAGATATTCTTACTCTCTCTTTGTTTGAACTTTACACGAGTGTTAAACTCATATCCCATCCCATTTGTAAGAAATAAACAATTGTCCTGTCTAGCTTCAAACAGAATCAAGCTAACTGAGGAAATTATAGAAATAACAAAAAGCATGGCAGGTAGCTTTAGTTTATGTTTTAAAGGGGCACTTTCAGTTTAAAGTATCCATAAGTGGGTGACTGTATTTCTCAATAAATGCAGGGCTATATTTTATTTTAAAACGTGTCTTAATGTGTTCTGCTAGTTACTTTTTTCCACGTATGGCATATTTTGTTATGAAATGTGTTTGCTCATAAAACTATTGATTGTCTCTCTATGTAGCATGTCATACACTTATGCTAATCTAAAGAAAAATGAAGGAATATACTTAGGAATACGGACATTTCTGTTTCTTTCCAGCTCTAATCAAATACATTCGACCCGTGTTTGTATCTCGATCAGATCAGGATTCCCGCAGGAAAACTGTTGAGGAGATAAGACGGCGTGCTCAGTCAAATGGCAAATGGCCACAGGTACTGGTAGAACGTCTTGTGATTTAAAGGTATTTGTTTTCTGTAAAGGAATATCTATTTCCACCTAAAGAGATGCTATTTTTGTTCGAAAGTAGACACACACTCCTCAGGTTTCGGTTTCTAATATTTGTGGGGCTAACAATCATCTGACTTCTGAATTCTTTCGAATTCTTCAGGTTTTCCTTCAGCTATTCCTCTTGATTTAACATTGGTACCACATCCAGGAAAAGATGAAGAAAAAATGTTTTGTTGGATGATACCATGGTTCATTTAATCCATTATTCTGTTTCTAACAGCCAAACGTCTATGGGTGTTCACAAAGAAAGGCATGAAGGTGACAGCCCTCCCCAGTTGTTGCCGAGGAGGATAAAATCCATGATTTGCTGTTAATTTAATTATGTTTGACATGTGAAACAATCCTGATACGTTAAGGAAGCAATCCTGTGGGAAGATCCTGTGCCACCTTAACTCCCTCACCGTCAGCTCAGCCAGAGATAGGCTGCATATATCTCCCTCTTCCAGGCTCAGCCGTTAGCAGTACAGTTTCCTTTTCTCGGTCCTGATCCTAGTGTCAGTCATTCTCTTCTAGAGTTATGAAAGATGGGGGGGGGGGAGTACTTTCCCAAGATGAGTTCTGCTTAATCACCTCTCCTTTCTTTCCTCCACTGAAAACAAACAATTGCTTTACGAATAGTGAATTCACCTCTTGGCAATTTCGTTACCCCTTTGAAGCTTATACAAATTGTGCGATGGCACTTTTGGGAAGAAACAAGTACATAATACTGAAATGTCACCGCAGCATAAATTTGGGTAATGGTGTTTTAACGTTGAGTTCTTTTCCTAATAATTTACAGTGCTGAGTTCGTTGCTGCTTAGGAATCTCTTAAGCTGTGCATAGATAAGTTTGCCACCTCTTCTTTGTTTGCGGGCGCCATGCTGGTGAAGGAAGGTAGAATAACACACTGTGCTGCCCCCTTCTGCCCTTTGCTGCTATGTGTGAGAAACTTCAGTGCCTTGATTTTAAAAGAACAGGGTTTCCTACTACTAATATTGTTCAACTTTTATTGAGTACTGATGGTAAGTACAGTGCAGAACATAGAACTTCACAAGCTGGAACGTGTCCAGAAGAGGGCAACCAAAATGGTCCCAAGGCCTGGAAACGATGCCTTATGAGGAACGGCTTAGGGAGCTGGATATGTTTAGCCTGGAGAAGAGAAGGTTAAGGGGTGATATGATAGCCATGTTCAAATATATAAAAGGATGTCATATAGAGGAGGGTGAAAGGTTGTTTTCTGCTGCTCCAGAGAAGCGGACACGGGGCAATGGATTCAAACTACAAGAAAGAAGATTCCACCTAAACATTAGGAAGAGCTTCCTGACATTGAGAGCTGTTCGGCAGTGGAATTTGCTACCAAGGAGTGTGGTGGAGTCTCCTTCTTTGGAGGTCTTTAAGCAGAGGCTTGACAGCCATCTGTCAGGAATGCTTTGATGGTGTTTCCTGCTTGGCAGGGGGTTGGACTGGATGGCCCTTGTGGTCTCTTCCAACTCTATGATTCTATTATTCTAAGTACTGTAAAGCTGGGAAGAAGCTGAATCTGACAATTTCGATGTGCATTAGTTCCCCTTCTTTGAATATATGAGCAGGGAGGGATCTTCCGGCTTCTCTTTCCCCATTAAGGTCGGGGTATTTAAATACCACCTGATATTTAGTGCAGTATCGTTGGAATTTGGTTACACTGCTTTGCTGTTTTTATTTCATTCCACAACACTATTACTTTCTTTTTCTCTGTTGCTTACTTGTCTCTCCCCCCCCCCCGTATCTACACGTTTTCATATGCAACAGTAAAATTCAATAAAAAGTTTTTTTTTAGAAAAAGAAAACAAGTGGTTTAACCCAGGCTTCAGAAGTCTTGGAGCCTACATAATTTAAAAGGCAATGGGTCAGGAGGTCATTGTTTGCTTCATGCGTGATTAAAGGAGAAAAGAGTTACCCTCCTTGAAATGAACACAAGGGTGGGTGAGGGTGGAGGAACATTATATTATAACTGCTACCTCACTCATTCAGAGGATTTCTGGCCCTCAGTGTTTGCAGTTCCAAATGGGAGAGTGCTTCAAAGATTCCTGGGCTGCGTTCCATACATTCTTTCACAGATCGCACTCCATTTGTAGAACACCTTGGGGAGCAACCTGAATGCCTTCTTGAAATCAGATACCCGTGGTGAATTATTTATTAAATGCTAGCAGCATTTAAAGCAAAGCGAATTTGAACGCTTCTAAATTCTGAGCTTGAAACGTACTTAAAGATGCAGAAAATGTACAAAAATAACTTGTAATAGAGGTATCTGAAGAAGTCTGCATGCACACGAAAGCTCATACCAAGAACAAACTTAGTTGGTCTCTAAGGTGCTACTGGAAGGAATTTTTTATTTTATTTTGTTTTGTAATAGAGGGTTTTTTCTGTTTCTGTTTTAAGATTATGATATTCCCAGAAGGAACATGCACTAATCGATCCTGCCTAATTACCTTCAAGCCTGGTAGGTATGATGTCCATTCTTCTTTACCTATGTAACATCAGTATAACTTCAGATTTTGAAATTCAGTGCTCATGATTGCGTACAGCCACTTCAGGTGTTACAAGAGGCATGTGTGTGTGTCCCCCACCGCCCCCCAATAAGGGCAGCCTTTGCCCTTTCTGTAACTTTGGCATGCCGAGAAACCTGGGGTTGTCTGTCTGTTCGAACAGTTGCAAGTAACTGTCGTAACTTGCAATCAAAGTACATGCAAAAAAAACAACCACCCATCTGAAATCCCTTCTTCATACATAGGTCTGGAAAGCAAAGTGCATCATTGCACACATGTGTTGACCATTACCTGGAAAATGCTGGATGCAAATAAAGGTGTTTCCATCTTCAAATCTAATTATTTAGTTCATAACAAACAAACAAGAACCTGAAATAGGGCATTCAGTCAGTTCATCATTCTCTGTACAGTGGTACCTCTAGTTACAAACTTAATTCGTTCCGGAGGTCCGTTCTTAACCTGAAACTGTTCTTAACTAGAGGTGTGCTTTCGTTAATGGGGCTTCTTGCTGCCACTGCGCCGCTGGCACACGATTTCCGTTCTCATCCTGGGGCAAAGTTCTCAACTCAAGGTAACTCTTCCAGGTTAGCGGAGTTTGTAACCTGAAGGGTTTGTAACCTGAGGCGTTTGTAACTCGAGGTACCACTGTATTTTGTCCAGTCTTGACATTTGCTGACTTTCATCTAATTCAAGTTGGGCATACTGTAAATAATATTGCCAGTGTGCATCTCAGGGCTCCTTTAGGATATTATGTGGTCTAGAATGTTTAAACCTAAAACCTCTCTATAGCAAAATAATCTTTTTTGAGGATTACTGCCATTAGCTCAGTTCTCTTACTGTTTCCTGTGGAATTCAAAAAAATGTTTCCAAGTAAGTTCAAAAAGGCTTCCTTGCAGAAAAAGGTGCAACTCTCATGGTTTTGCGCCCTGATTTGATAGGTGAAGGGACAGTGTCGGAACGGGTTGTTTTCATATTTCTAATGTCATATTCAGAGACATCATTGGATAGTTCCTTCCATGCTTCAGTGGTCTTCATTTCATAGAATTGTAGAAATAGTTAATGGAAATTATTCTCTTTGCCAAAGACAATGGGTAGGGGTGTTTTGCTTGTACCACAAATTGCAGGAGATAAGGTTATCTTACCCTGTTTTGCATTCTCTAAAGTTTAGTCAACACATTGGATAATGAGAGATTTATGGTAATACCTTGTGCCCTTTTCATTCCTGATTTGATGCCAGGACGTTTCCTCAGATATGTATTGGTATGGCTCTTGTGTTGTGCAGCACTTTGCAATCTTTTTCCTAGGATCTGTGTATTTGCACGATCTCTGATTTTCTAATCAGGTGGATATCATCCTGTTCTGTATCTGAATAATTTCATGTTGATAGCACATGTACAAATCCATGCATACTTGGGAGCTATCCAACAGAATAATGCGTCAAAGAATGCATGAGTAAAGATTTGAATCATGTGGAGAATACTACCTTCAGTCTGGGTCCAAATATATATTTTCCTAATAGCATTTAAGCATGTACTACTAATATTCAGTAGTATTGGAGCTTGGCTGTTTGTAGAATGGAGCTTCTAGCGCTCATCTGTCAGAGCCTTCTAGAAAAGATTGCTTCAGATTGTCTAAATGTCTAGTCCAGTTTTCTGTGACCAGGTGTGTATGTTCAATAGGAGATCTGCATTTCAGAGATCTTCCCTAGAAAATACAAGTTTGTGTCACCTTCCCCTGATGTCAAGATAGAGAGAGCAAGGAATTAAAAAATAAACACCAACAACACCTTGTGGGCTCCCTTAGTGAAAGAAGCCTTGACCTGGGTTTCTGGTTCAACAGGTTCCTCTAGTCCATGAGTAAACAATAGTTACTATCATCAGTACCTGTGGGAGATAGGGTTGAAATGAGAGGTTGCTGCTCAGGGCTTCAAAGAAAAATCCCAAAGGCCTCTTTCCCTGGAGCCTTGGCAGAGTGCATCATCATGCTGAGAGGGATTCATATGCCGGGCTGCAAAATCTAGAAAGCACAATTGCTCAACCTTTTGGGAAAGGGAGACATCTAAATTTGTAAATGTTGGTGAAAATAGTCACAGACTGACCATAGAGTTGGGAAAGAACTGGGTGTTCCAGAAAATATTTTGATTTATTGCTATCTTTGGTTGTTGGTGAAAGTGCAAACAAAGAAGACCAGAAGTGTTGATTGCTTCAGTTATCATTCTTTTCTTGTTCCCAGTTAGAGATTTGAGTTGATTCTCAAAAAGCTGCAAAACTTTTAGCTGATCCTCAAAAAAACAGGGCTTTTCCCTTTGCAAAAAGCTGCAAAACTTTTAGTTGATCCTCAAAAAGGGGGCTTTTCCCTTTGCAAAAAAAGCTGCAAAACTTTTAGCTGATCCTTAAAAAAACCACAGGGCTTTTAGAGGAGGCAAACCAGAAAAAATTTTTTTCTTGTTTCCTCCTCTAAAAACGAGGTGCACCCTATGGTCCGGTGCACCCTATGGAGTGAAAAATACGGTAGGTACTTCTGAAGAATTGCTGGCTACTAGTTGCTTTGACTAACTATCCATTCTTCTTTTGTCATCTTACCTGGAACGAAGATCCTGCTTATCAAAGGATTGAAATTAAATTGAATGAATCATGCTAATGCTTCCAATGTAATACAAAGTTTTCCAGGAAGTAAGCTGCTGGGAATAAGTCACAATGGTATACCCCACTAACAGTAAACCTCTGAAGGTGGCACATTATGTTCACTTGCAGGGAGGAGCTTGGGCCATTTATTATTTGGGCAGGAAATAATCAGAATCTATTTATCTTTAGATGCTTGGATTACTATGTTGCTGAGTGTTGTTGCTTAACCTTTAAAAATAAATTATAGTTGCATCTTTTTTTGGCTACTTGGGATGGTGGAACTTCAGAGAATATCAGAAAAGCCAACTGTTACATAACAGAAATGCACAAGCAATACCTTCAATGCTCACAGTGTCATTGATAGGTGGTAATTAGAAAGTCTTGTAATTATATGTATCCCGTATATCTTGTAGGAGCATTTATCCCTGGAGTCCCTGTCCAACCTGTGATTTTACGTTATCCAAACAAACTGGTAAGCTCTTGAGTAGGCTCCTACGCCAAATACATATATGAACCTTAAGTAGTTGTCTGAAGTATATTCTCAAACTTTTTTTTGAAAAGCGGAATGATAGTAAATCAGGTGGGAGGTGACATGGCCAACGATTGCCCTCTTGCTGTTTCTTAGATATGTACATTTGTTTCAAGACAAATGCTGCGTGTTTTGACTTATTTTTCCCCCAAACGGGAAAACATGAAGTATCCCCCCAAAATAGTCAAGTTGCTCCTATGCTGATGGGACGCGGGTGGCCCTGTGGTCTAAACCACTGAGCCTCTTGGGCTTGCCGATCAGAAGGTTGGCGGTTCAAATCCCCGCGACGGGGTGAGCTCCCGTTGTTCAGTCCCAGCTCCTGCCCACCTAGCAGTTCGAAAGCACTTCAATGCGCAAGTAGATAAATAGGTACTGCTCCGGTGGGAAGGTAAACGGCGTTTCCGTGCGCTGCTCTGGTTTGCCAGAAGCGGCTTTGTCATGCTGGCCGCATGACCCAGAAGCTGTCTGCGGACAAACACCAGCTCCCTTGGCCTATAGAGCAAGATGAGCACGCAACCCCAGAGTCGTCCGCGACTGGACCTAACGGTCAGGGGTACCTTTACCTTTTTACTCCTATGCTAGCTAGAAAGATGTAAATTTGATATGTACACAGCCCATCTTTTCATCTAATAGCCGATCTGTTAATCTATCAATCTGTTACTGCAGAATGCAAGATTTGTTTGCTAGTAGTATCTCATTGTGGTAAACAAACTCAGTTCTATCTATGAGAAAGCAAAAGTGAGCTTGTGTCCTGTTGTTCCTTTAACTGAAATGCTGCTTCTGTATCACTAGAGGGCACTGATAATTCATTTGTCAGTACAGTATGTTGTAATCTGGAGGGATTCCTGAAACTACAATAAATTCATCGGCATTTCGTTTAATGTCTTTCCCACTTCATGATTTACATATTGCCAAATGCAGTAGTAGACCAAACCCTTACAGGGGTAATGAGATATAAATAACCTACTGTCACATTTTTCAAAGCAATGCTGTTTTTGTGAAGCCTATTAATGTGGTAGGGCTGCTTATATATGTGAATGCATTTCTTTTGCTGCATAGGATACAATTACGTGGACATGGCAGGGTCCAGGAGCGTAAGTCAGCTACATATTATTTGAATTACTAATTGCCGTAATTAATTGCTTTTCTTTCTGAGGACTAGTGTGTTAAATAATGGGAAATAATAGGCACACGTCAGATTATCTTCCTTGCCAATTACTTTTTTATGATCAAACAGGGTTTAATAAGTTCTTCAAACCCCAAATCACACTATTCCTAATTTGAATGAATAGATTAGCCTGCCAGTAGATAACCTTTGTCTATAGTGTTTGGAAGCACTTGAGCAATGGCCTTCTTGTTGTTCTTTAGCTTTTTCATACAATTTCAAATTGATTAAGTATTTGATAATGTTACATAATATTTCATTATCATTCAAAGCTAAGGTACTTAAGTTTACTGCGCAACAGTTTTTATATTTAATTGCCAAGTAGTGTTCAGTTCCCCTATTTTACAGAGTGATGCCCATCTGCTTACACAACATAAATCCATTTGTGCAATGGGACTTCTTTTTCTTCCTGCTCCTCCAACTCCCCCCCCCCCAGCAGATTCTCTGCTTCAGAGAGTCCCCCAACCCTTTAGAGTATATTTGGGGATGTGCAGGGGGGAGGAGAGGAATGATAAGTCCTGTTGCAGTTTCTACGATGCTGGATCTCACCCAAAGTTAGTTTTTGTTTCTCTTTCTCAAGATGCATTCGTGATGTTAATTACGGAACTAATAATCTTGTAAATTAAAATGAGCTTTTCATTTCTCTTTCAGGTTGAAAATTCTGTGGCTTACTTTATGTCAGTTTCATAATTTTGTGGAAATAGAGGTTAGTACAAAGTTACCAGTGTTTTAGTCTGCAATCCTATGCTTGAGACAACTAAAAAAAAAACCTACAACCCATTTTAACGGTATCCTTTAATGTGTATGAATAGTTCAGCTCTGGAACAGGGGAGACCACACAGACTTCAGAAGAGTACCCCAATAAATAAAGACCCTGTACTGCAAGAGGAAAGCTTAACTTCATTCTATTTCTTTTTCATTTCCGCACTTTGCAATAAGGAATAGCCAGTGCTATTTTTCTAGAAAAAGAGGTACCGGGACTCAGCCATGAACACCTCCCCTGTTCTCTTACAATGGCAATGGTGCCCACTGAGTTCTGGTGAGTCCCAGCTGAACATAAACCCTGGGAATAGAACAAGTGCTTCCACTGGTCTTCACAAGTCCATGCATTGTTAACCTCGAGTTAGGCTACTGTAATGTGCTCTACGTGGGGCTGCCCTTGGGTCTGGTTCGGAAACTCCAGCTGGTGCAGAATGCAGCAGCCAGATTGCTGGGGCGAGCTTCTGGTCGAGAACATGTGACACCATTGTCATGGCTGCCCATCTGCTACTGAGCCAGGCTCAAGCTTCTTATATTGAATTACAAAGCCCTGAGCAACTTTGGGTCCAGGATACCTTAGGGATCACCTTAACCCTTATAATTCCGGCTCTGTTACTGAGATCATATGCAGGAGTGGCTTGGGTGAGTTGGTGAGGCTCGTTTGACAACAAAAAGAAATCAAGCTTTTTGTGTCATCAGCCCAGGGGCACCTTCTGTGCCAAATGTCTGCTGAAAAAACAATTAAGAGTACATCCCCCACAATGGTCTATTGATGCTTGTTTTTTATTTCTTTTTGCTTTCAACTTCCTTTTTAAACTTTCTATTATTTTACTGTCTGGTTTTATGGGTTTTTCCCTATTGTAATATAAAATAAATAAATAAAAGAATAGAGCTCCAAACGTCACAGGCATATTGCGAGGGGGAATTAATGTCACTGATCACCGATAATGCTACTATCCGTATGCGGTGGTACTGATGACCTTTGCACAGCCGCATTTCATACCTGCAGTCCACTCTTAATGAGAAAAATGAAGTTTTTAGATTTGCTGTTCTGAACTGTGGGGAAATGAGATAATTGACGCAATTGGAAGCACAACGTAGAAGAAATGTGCCTAATCTGTATCCCACACAGCTGCTCATTTGTTGCACTATAAGTATCATTTACTGTAGTTCCTTTAAAAAAAACCAAATGAATAAAGGGAGGGAGGTTGGAAACAAAAAAACCCTGAAATGTTGCTACTCCTTAATGATGTGTGTAAAAATTCAGGGTTGTGTTTTTTTTGTTTTTATATTTGCTGATGAACATTTGATCCTGTTGCTATACTTAAAAGCAACATTATTAGTGTGTGTTTATACTTTTGCCTGGGAAATAGGGTAACACGTTTGTGCTGAAACCATTTTTTTCTACTTGCAGTTCCTGCCTGTGTATATACCCTCTGAAGAAGAAAAGAGAAACCCATCTCTGTATGCAAATAACGTGAGACGGATCATGGCACAGTAAGTGAGCTGCTGTCCAAATAGCACCATGATGGTATCCGCTTATTTAGATGTTTGTACCGAAATATTCTACTTATTTTAATGTGTGTGCCAACATGGTGGACGTTGCAGGAAAAATATCATATCAAACCTAACAAAAGCTGACTGCATCACAAATGTAGACTGGAATCTGAACCTGTTTTTGGGGGAGAAATTACAACCCCATTAATGACAAGAAAATCTGTTCCTTCTAAGATCTGACCAGTCCCTACTAGTGTCAACTTTGACTTGTCCAGGTTCATTTTCAGTCTATTAATCCTTAATTACCATATTTTTTGCTCCATAGGGCGCACCGGACCATAGGGCGCACCTCATTTTTAGAGGAGAAAACAAGGGGGAAAAAATATTTTTCTGGTTTTCCTCCTCTAAAAACCCTGGTTTTTTTGAGGATCAGCTAAAAGTTTTGCAGCTTTTTTTTGCAAAGGGAAAAGCCCTTCTTTTTTGAGAATCAACTAAAAGTTTCTTTCTGTAGCTTCTAAAGGAAAGGGAGCCTTTTCTACAGTTTCCAGACAGATAATCCAATCAGCCAGTCACATGTCGCTGGGGAAACAAACAACCTCCCTCTGCAGCACATTCAACAATGGAGGCCTGGGCAAGAGGGCGGGGCTGAAAGGGAGCCGGGGACTCTAATCTCTCTCCCGATCTCCTGCTGATCAGCTGCTGAGTGGGGTCCTTTCAACACCCCTTTTTCTCTTCGTAAAAGAAGAGGCATGATCCTCTTTTGGCCCCTGGGCAATTCAGCTCCAAGGACCACCATTTGCTCCATAAGACGCACAGATATTTCCCCTTACTTTTTAGGAGGAAAAAAGTGTGTCTTATGGAGCGAAAAATACAGTACCTGCCCAAAACTTCCAAACACTGATTTTATGGCTAATAGAGTAGCTGGATGTTTGGGGAAAGTTCCTCCCTCCAAAACAATGGGCGATCTCTCTCAGTGGCTTTATATAGATGATCAACTGGATTGGTTCCGATACTAATCCCTGTAGGAGTACATAGACCAATTTTCAAGAGCTGAAAAATCAACATCATTCCTAGCAACTATCCTCTATATCTGACTGGGAAAGAATACCAGAATTTCTAGGGAACCAAACCTATCATTCAAACTGAAAATCGAAGCAGGTGCGTTATGGTTGTAGATTAAGTTGCAGTTTAGATGTAGCAAGAAAACAATTTAAAGGGATTTGGCTTCTATACCTAATGTACTACCCACCAGAATTCACTGGCTGCTAATAACTGTAACTGAACATTTTAAATACATGTCTGGGGGAAGTTTTTTTTATAGTGGTTTTAAGATGCATAAATACACACATAAATGTAACCAAACAGTTGAGAAACATGCAGGAGGGAAGGTCTAGTGGTTTAAGGGTTTTAGACTGATTTAAATGCACCCTCCCTTTTCTTTGTCTCTTCATCCCCATTTTTAAATGTGAAGTACTCTTGATGAAAGCTGTTCTCCTCGACTTGCCAGATCACATTGTGAGCTTTGGCATAGTCAAAATGTAGCATTTAGATTGTGTCTGCTTTATAAGCCTGCTGTTTTAAATAAAGTGTGGTGCTGTTGTGTAAATTCCTGCTTTCCCTCCCCCCCTCAAGGGCTTTGGGGGTTCCAGTAACGGACTACACTTTTGAAGATTGCCAGCTAGCTTTGGCCGAAGGACAGCTTCGTCTCCCTTCAGACACCTGCCTCTTAGAATTTGCAAAGCTTGTGAGAAGCCTTGGGTGAGCAGGTTGATAAAAGTGTGGAACTGTACGACGGAATGTGGTCCAGTGTGGTGTAGTGGTTAAGGGTGGTAGACTCGTAATCTGGGGAACCGGGTTCGTGTCTCCGCTCCTCCACTTGCAGCTGCTGGGTGACCTTGGGCTAGTCACACTTCTCTGAAGTCTCTCAGCCCCACTCACCTCACAGAGTGTTTGTTGTGGGGGAGGAAGGGAAAGGAGAATGTTAGCCGCTTTGAGACTCCTTCGGGTAGTGAAAAGCGGGATATCAAATCCAAACTCCTCTTCTTCTTCTTCTTCTTCTTCTTCTTCTTCTTCTTCTTCTTCTTATCGCTTTGTAACTTTATAAAAGCAGGGGTTTTTTTTTAAAAAAAAGTAAAGCATCTGGGAGATTGCAGGGGCAATGTTTTGCAATTTTGCAGGAGCAGACCAGAATCACAGAGGTTTCAAAAGCTTAACAAATTTGACATCTGCCAGTGTTGTGCAAGATCTAGTTATAATAGGCTTCTTGCCACTTAATTCAGTTGTGGTTCTGATAATTAGGAAAGTCATAATTTGTATTCCTGGGTGAACTTAGCATATTATAACTTATGGTAAAGACAAAAAGGAAGAGCCGTCTGTATATCACTTCCCCCTCACCTCAACACAAGTTAGATGCAAGGGTTGTGGTTTGCAGAAATCGGAGTCAGCATTGCTTAAATTTATATTAAGTTAACACACAAAAAAACCTTTCAGCCTAACATGTTATATTGGACACTTGCCATGTTCACTCACATTTCAAAATGTCAAGAAGTTACAGCTGTTAAGTCCCCACACCCTTAACAGATGCATTGTTTATGCAATATTGACATGGTATTTAATCCTACCTTTTTAGATCCAGCTTCATCACTGCCTTGAAGCTCAGTGGTTTTCAGTGGTAGACGAGAATCTGAGATGATGATAATAATACTAGTAATATTTTTAAAGGAGGGCTTTTTCTATAACTGCAAATATAAATTTGGAGCAACTTTTTCCAGTTTGGGGTATTGCATTAGAACTTTCATCTTCTGAAAACTGAATTCATCAGAATGCTCCCATGTTGTTTTAGAGCAAAACTGTATATTCCGATTGCATGTTGCAGAATTCCTGGAACTCTGTCATTCAGAATGAAGAGTGAAGAGATTGCATGTCTGAATGATCCACCACAGGAAGAAAAGGTGTAGAGTTGAATTGTAGAGTTGGAAAGGTTATCTGGTCCAACTCCCTGCAATGCAGGAATCACAACTAAAGCATCTGTGATAGATGGCCATCCAGCCTCTGCTTAAAATCCTCCAAGGAAGGAGAGTCGAACTCCTCTCTTGGGAATCATTCCACTGTCAAACAGCTCTTAGTGTGGGGAAGTTCTTCCTTTCTTGTAACTTTAATCCATTGGTTTGGGACCTAGCCTCTGGAGGAGGAGAAAACAAGCTTGCTCTATCCTCCATGCCCTTTAGATATTTGAAGATGGCTATCATATCTCCTCTCAATCTCCTCTTTACTAGGCTAAACATACCACACATCAGGGATAAGTTTTTAGCATTTATCCTCTGTTAGTGGATTGCCAGGAAATTACAAACTGACTGGTTTGTCCTCCTCAACACTCCTGTAAGAAAAAAAAAGAGAGAGGATTGCCTACAATTTCAGCCTTGGTTGTTTTCCTCCCATGTTTAGATTAAAGCCAGAGAAGCTTGAAAGAGAGCTTGATGCATATTCAGGAAATACCAAGAGAATGAAAGACAAAAGGGTCAGTCTCAAGGAATTTGCGGAATACCTAGAAGTCCCAGTTTCTGACACATTAGAAAACATGTTTGCACTTTTTGATGAGGTAAGAAATATGACAGTCTTGAAATGTCTAAACAACCACTTTTGTTATTTGAATTAAGGCCTTGGGCATTCTTTCGTTAGGAATGCAGTTTTCGTTGTGAGTATGGTTAACATAGCTGTAACATAGAAAGTACTTGTTATGTTACGAACAATAGTTTCGAAAAAGTGATTACTAAATTCAGAAGATCTTGTGGGCATGCCTTTTGCCTGCTGCGTGAAGATTTGTGGTCTGAAATTACGCACCCTATTGGCTGCTGCTCATCATTTTTACCATGGAGAAATGTAGCACAAGGGATACATGGTGACTATGGCTTATTTTACAAATTAGACTACAGCTTTCTATACACATACATATATATAGCAAGCATCACGTAGTGTTGCATCAAAGAGAGGATACCAAAATGGCAACTGAATTAGTTCTTATCCGTGAAGCACCCTGTGCTTCTTCAGACCTCTGCAGTTTGAAGGAGAGAAGGGGTGGCCCATGAAAAGCTCTCTGTAAACATCCACATGTGAGAACTATTCCAAAGCCCACAAAGGGCTGTTGAAAGCCTTGTGGTTCTTTTTGAAGTTTTGACAATCAAGGGCTCAAAGGGTACATTAACTGATAGCGCTATGATGCCAGGTGATTGGCAGGTGGGCTCCCTGCCCAACAGGGGTTGGGGAGAGAAAGATCTGGCCGGAAAGGGTTCCTTGCTGAAAAACAACTGAAAAAATATAAGATGTTTCAAAAGCTCAGAGGGGTTAGTCGCCCTTAGTTAATTGGAGATGAGCTGGTATTTTAACACTAGTTTCTTTGTTTGGAAATCTTTGTGCTGAAACCTCAATGTGAGCTTTTTTATATGTACTTTTCGTAATTTTCTTTTCTTCAGTGGGTTCTTTCTGTGAAACTGGTAATGCAGTTTTATTTATTTCTTTTTTTACAGAAGGAAGGTGGTCTGATTGACTTAAGAGAATATGTCATCGCTTTGTCTGTAGTCTGTCGGCCATCCAAAACCTTGCAAACGATACAACTGGCTTTTAAGGCAAGTAGCAGCTTTTATTAAGATGGTTTGTTGAAAGCCATTTTAAAAAACAAAGCCCTTTCTTTTCTTTTCCCATTTTTTTTGGGGGGGGGGGGGCAGAACAGGTCAGTTCATTACATTGACCACAACTTCTTCGCATCCCTGGTCATTCCTGGCTTTCTACAGGCTCTGTGCTGTGGTCAGCATCTAACAGTAGCCATATTCATTCACATGCATTTTGGCCCGCAAAACACAGCAGCAATCTGTTGTGCCCTAGTTCCCCCCCCCAAAAAAAATCAGCAAGCAGGAGCATGAGACTGTGCAGGCAAATGGGTAAGAAAAAAGTGGTAGCTTGCATGCTTATCGCTTGATGAAAGCAGCATCAAGCGACAACTTGTAAATGTGAATGAGCCATCACCTATGCAACACCACAGAGACATCCTTTCTGGTAATTGTGTTTTATTGTATATTGATGCTTTATTTAATGAGCTGTGGCCAGAGAGGGGCTAACAAATTGGGGGGGGGGGGGAGAGAGAGAGTCACCTGATGATACCTGTTTATCAGTAAAGTCAATTCACATATTCACCTGCGAGTCATTGAGCACTGAGAAATCAAGTGATGTCAGTGAAAGCCAAGGTTTGTGTACCTTTTGAAAGCGCTGGATTTCCTGAGCTCTGTATATCCGAAGGACCACCTTTTCCTGCATGAGCAACCCCTTACCCTAACACATCTGAGGTGATCTTTGCTCTGGACGTGGCTAGGTCTTATTTTTTATTTTAAAATATTTATGACCTGCCTTTCTGTCCACCAGGACCACCAAGGCAGCTAGCAATACACAATACATTGCCTAACTAGCAAATGAACAGTTCCACAGAATAAAAGAGGCAGTAAATCAAGGGCGTATGAGCATTTGAGCTCCCCGATGCTCTCTTATCCCTCCGGCACTCAACTCTATCGTGGCATCACACCTGTGGAATGTGTTTCCTTATGCTGGCCCACCAGATTACAGCCTCAGCAGAATTTAGGTGACAATGAAGCCTCCTGTATCTGTTGCAGTGATGATGCATGATTAGTCAGTTTCCTGCAGCAGACCTTGAGAGAATGGGATTTTAACTGGTATTAGTAAACATGGTTGGCCTTTGTATTTTTATGTATTGTAATTCCTTATATTACCTTGAGTACTACTTTTAGTGGAGAGGTTATTGCATGTTTGATTATTTAGAGGCTAATCCCCCCCTTGCAGTACCAGGATGGCTGTTGTTGTTGTTGTTGTTGTTGCTGCCTGCTCTTATCTTTATTGTTTATTCAGTTTACACCCCGTCCTTCCCTCCCAAACGAGCACTACATTTGCACCACTCGAATCAGCTTACAGCAATTAAAATACTGCATCCACAAAAGCAGTAATTTTAAACAAACCAATGTAAAAATAAAAAACAGGCACAGCAGATAAAACCCCAAAGAGAGCTTACCATATAAAGCATCCTATGTTGGCAGGGAGGGACATGCTTGGCGCTGTGGGTTAAACCACAGAGCCTAGGGCTTGCTGATCAGAAGGTCGGCGGTTCGAATCCCCGCTACAGGGTGAGCTCCTGTTGCTCGGTGGTCCCAGCTCCTGCCCACCTAGCAGTTCGAAAGCACACCCAAAAGTGCAAGTAGATAAATAGGTACCGCTCTGGCGGGAAGGTAAACGGCGTTTCTGTGCGCTGCTCTGGTTTGGCAGAAGCGGCTTTGTCATGCTGGCCACATGACCCGGAAGCTGTACGCCAGCTCCCTTGGCAAGTAACGTGAGATGAGCGCCGCAACCCCAGAGTCAGACACGACTGGACCTAATAGTCAGGGGTCCCTTTACCTTTATGTTGGCAGGGAGGAGCTCCAAACAAATCTCAGAGGGCAAGGTATTCTATAGCCTGGGTGTACACCACTGAGAAGGGCCTTTCTCTCTTTCTTTATCTGTTTCTGAATAAACCACAGGTAGGTCACAGTGAATGCCCTCTCCACCAGATCTTAGACAGTGGGCAGGCTGGTACAGGAATAGGCGGCCCCTAAGATATCTAATAAATTGTATCAATAAACGTATTTGCTCTTGGGCTTCAGCGAAATTTGCAAACTCTAAATGGAAAATAAAAGGTGGCGTATCGATCAGCGTAGGGAAGTTGGAAGATTTATTTGGCTGGGAGGAAAGTGTCAAACAGGAATGTGTTTCTTTGCTGCTGCAACAACAAATCATACGTTTTAATTTTTCACAGATGTATCAGTCAGAAACTGGAGCTCTAACAGAAGAAGATTTAACTTGCATTTTAAAGACTGCCATGGGTGTTTCAGATCTTAATGTGTCAAACCTTTTCAGAGCTATAGATGTCGACGAAAGGGGGGAAATTACATACGGTGAGTTCCGTGCTATGATTTTAGAAAGCCGCAAACACTGGGGAACTTTTGTGTGGTGGCCAGGGATGTCGCACAGAAAAGAAGAGCACCTGAGCAGCTGCCTGGGGGCAAGTGTGACAGGTTCCCGGCCATTGTGTTGCATGGGAAGGGCTGTAGCTCAGAGCTTAAGTCCCAGCTTCAAACCTGAGCATCTCCAGGTAGGGCTGGGAATGCCTCTGTCAGAAACCCTGAAAAGCCAGTCAGTACTAGATAGCCTGGCTCAATATGAAACAGCTTCCTGTGTTCATTAATGGGCTTTCTGGGATGTCTATATATGGAGTGTAAGGCTTTTCAGTGGTTGCTCATGAGAAATCAGGCTGACGCAGAAGTTCTAAAAACTAAGTTCTTTATTGTGCAGTATTTACAGTGGAGCTAAAGTAAAGACATCCAGCTCATCCGTCTGCAGAGTCCGGGAATGTCTGTTTCCGGTTTTTTGCCCAACATAAGAGGCGCGGGATCCTGAACCCCCGCCTCCCCCCTCTACGTCCTTCCTCTCTGCCAAAACAGGGCGAAGGAAAGGGTTCCTCTCCCCCTCTTCCCGCTTGGTGCAGAGGCTCTCCATCCCTGCCACAGCCCCTGCTCCAACTTCCTGCCTCCATCTCCCCCTCCCCACTGGAAGAGCGATTGCTTCCTCCACTCGAGGAGGATGACGAACTGCTCAAAGGATACAGAGGTTCCCTGTACTGCAAACGCGGGAACGCTTCCTCTGAGGCGAGGGGGGTCTCCTGACATGGAGCATTATTATTTCTTGTTTATGTGCTATACCTTTACCCTACCTTTTCCTCCAGCTTGTATGGTTGGCACCCGCTTCACCCCTTTGATCCTTACAGCATCCCTGAGAGATAGTGGTTGGCACAGAGTAATCCAGAGAGCTTCCAAGTCAAATGGAAATTTGAACTTGGATCAGTCCAGTCCTAGTGCAGCACACTAATGCAGTCCATGCTATGGTTACTGGTAGCTAAAGCTTCCATTCTGTTCTATGATCAGTGACCTTATGCTGCAGTGTTAGGCACTGTGGTCTAAACCAGTGTTTTTCAACCACTGTTCCGCGGCACACTAGTGTGCCGCGAGATGTTGCCTGGTGTGCCATGGGAAAAATTGAAAAATTACTTTATATATAGTCAATATAGGCACAGAGTTAAATTTTTAACATTTTCTAATGGTGGTGTACCTCGTGATTTTTTTCATGAAACAAGTGTGCCTTGCCCAAAAAAGGTTGAAAAACACTGGTCTAAACCACTGAGCCTCTTGGGCTTGCCGATCGGAAGGTTGGCGGTTTGAATCTGCGTGACAGGGTGAGCTCCCATTGCTCTGTCCCAGCTCCTGCCAGTTTGAAAGCACACCAGTGCAAGTAGATCAATAGGTACTGCTTTGGCGAGAAGGTAAATGATGTTTCCTTGTGCTCTGGCTTCTGTCACGGTTTCCCATTGCATCAGAAGCGGTTTAGTCATGCTGGCCACATGACCCGGAAAGCTGTCTGTGGACAAACACCAACTCCCTCAGCCTGAAAGCAAGATGAGCGCCGCAACCCCATAGTCAGCTTTCACTGGACTTAACCGTGCAGGGGTCCTTTACCTTTTACCTTTAGTACCTAATGTAATAAACCGACTTGTCAAGAAAAGGCCAACACAAACGAACAAACAAACAAACCATTGCTTAAAGCTCAAGGAGGTGGGGGAGGGGGAAAGGAACTTATTAACGTGTAGTTCTGCAAATCATTTTGAGTTGTTAGCAAATGTTATTGTTACTCGGGGAAAACCCATTGAAACTAATGAAAATGACTATTCTGGGTCAGTGGGTCTACTCTAAATATAATTTAATTGTGTTCAACCCTTTGGAAAATGCTCTTAAAAGTTTGGCATGGGAGACTTAGTAACTAGTAGTCTACTTAGTACTTTTATTGTCTTGCAGTCTTTCATGATTTTGTAAGTAAAATGTCAATTTTAAACGCTTCAAATGTATGCTTGCTTTTTATTAATTTCTAGAGGATTTCCACAAGTTTGCCGAAATGTATCCAAATTTTGCTGAGGAGTATTTATATCCCGATCAAATGGAGACTGATAGCTGCCCTGCTCCTAACGGTTTCTGTACAGACTTCAGCCCAGAAACTACTGAAGACAGAAGAAATCACCTGCAGAAGAAACTGAATTAATGTTAACAATTCCAGCGTCCTCTTCTGGTGAGAGTAGCATGTCCTGTCCTTGGGCTCGTCATAGTCACACAACTATGTAATCTGAAGTATGTGAGGGTGTGTAAGACAGAGAGGAAGTGTGTGTGAGAGAGGGAGGGAGTGTGTGTGAGAGAGAGAGAGAGTGAGAGTGAGTGAGAGAGAGAGAAGATTTTGCTGCATTAATGAGCATCTTCAGACTTCCTATTTGGAAGATCTTGGTTTTTTCCATCAGCATCTTGGAAAGTAAAGAATGTAAATGAACTTTTAATTTGTGTACTTAAAAAAGAAGATGCTTGCATATTTATATTCCATTGTTTAGTTCCATGTACAAAGTGTCCTACAAAGTGTGCATGTGTAAAGAATACTGTAGCTCCTATGGTGTTAAGTGCACTTCGGTGATTAGCGTTATTCCTGTTTAGGGAATTGTTTGGGTTCAAGTTCCGCTTTCCTTCTTCATGTGAAGACACAACTATTTACTGCTGACTGTGGTCACTGGTCTTCTGAACAAGGCTAGCTCAATTTAGCCCTTTTGTTTTCATTTCAGTAAACGGCTAAAGGAAGAGAAGTATGCAAAAATATTTTTTAACTAAGGAATTTTTAAAATTATTTTTCTTGTAAGAGGACTTTTTTGCCATTCTGTTCACGGTAGTATTAAAAATCGGAAGGGTGTGGTTGTTCCCTAGGTTGTGTGCATTCTGTGCTAAAAAAAAAAAAACATGAAAAAATCTGCACCAAGTAACATAAATTCAAAGAAAGCTGAATTCCAAGGTTTATATAAACTAGATACACGTCCACATTATATATAGTTCTCCTTTTCCTGAAAGTGGGCAATGACCAAAAAATAAATAAATGAGGCAGGTGTGAGAGACACTGAGGCCCAGTGTGATGTAGTACTTGAGAGTGTTAGCCTAGTGCCGGGAAGACCCGAATTTGAATCCTGGGTCAGTCACAAAGCTCACCAGTTTACCTAGGGCCAGTCACACTCTCAGCCACACCTGCCTCACAAGGTTGTTGTGAGGATGAAATGAACAGGAAGGAACCCTTGAGTTCCTTGGAAGAATGGTGGGATACAAATTACCCCTGACCTCTGAAAAGTCATATTATTCCCACTATAAAAAGCTGCTGAGATTTCATAGCCCACATACTTTCACGTTTATCTTCACAGCTTAAGGGCCAGAAATATTCATTTTTTAAGAAAAAAAGAAAGAAAGCTAAAATTCTCAGGATGCTGAATACTGCCCTAAATTCAAATTTATTTAATTATTGGGTATGAACACAGAACACACACAGCCCTGGCCATATCCCTGCCTTTTCCTGTTGTATTTCACTTAGGGTTTTCTAGCAGGGGATAATTAAACATGGTACATTTTAAACAGCTTCAATGGATTTGGCTTTTTGCACAGAAGCAACACAATGCATAGTGGAGACTACTGAACAGGCATAAAAATAAACCATTTTTAACGCCAGAAAGCCATCAGTTCTTGTGAACTGCCCGGAGACCTGTGGGTATAGGGAAGTATACAACTTTAATAAATAATAATAAAATAGACCCTCATTAGCACTCACAGATATCATAAGATTTGGTTGTACACATTTTCAGAAAGAACGCATGGTGACATCTGACTCCATTTTTTAAAAACTATCTCTGCCTTAGTAACTTTTTCATTGCAAGATGCTTTTCAAATCAATGTACTTACTGCCTCAAATGGTCACAAAACCTCGTTGTTCTGAAATGTGTTCTCCTATAGTCCATAGCTTTTCTACAGTTAAAAACTGGACATAAAAAAGCTACGGTATAAATTACTGTATAACATCAGCTTTCTAACCCCCTTTTAATGTATACAGAGATTTTAAAAAGTGGGCATATTCACCTGGAGGCGTTTTATCTTTGAATCTGCTTCCTTCCAAAATGCTGTTGGGATCACATAATTTTGAGCAACTATTTAGGTGTTATACAGGTGAACTCGAAAAATCAGAATATTGTGGAAAGGTTCATTTCTTTCAGTAATTCAACTTAAAAGGTGAAACTAATATATGAGATAGACTCATGACATGCAAAGCGAGATATGTCAAGCCTTTATTTGTTATAATTGTGATGATTATGGCATACAACTGATGAAAACCCGAAAGTTGAAATTGTTAATTTGGGGTCCTCATCAGCTGTACGCCATAATCATCACAATTATAACAAACAAAAGCTTGACATATCTCGCTTTGCATGTCATCAGTCTATCCCATACATTAAACTCCAGTAGCTAATGAAAAAATTGCTTACATAAATGGACTTTTCTACGATACTCTTAATTTTTTGAGTTTCACCTGTAGGTTTGGAAGAGAATTTTTCCCTCCAATCAAAAAATTGCACACATAGTTTCAGTGAGACTTGCCATTATGTCAGTAAATGTTCCACTGGTACTCATCTGAACGGTGATTCTCCGTGGCCTGAGAACGGTCATTGGTTGGGCAATGGCTCCATCTCGGGAACAAAGATAGGAGCAGGACTTCAGAGAAGTAGACAGCTCCCACAATCCAGTTTGCAAATTTGTGTTGTCATAAAAAAAACAGCAGAATCCTTGGTCTGCATCAAAGTAGCCTCAAGTTAACAGAGCATTGAAGTATCTGAAGAAGTGTGCATGCACACGAAAGCTCATACCAAGAACAAACTTAGTTGGTCTCTAAGGTGCTACTGGAAAGATTTTTTTGTTTTGTTTTGACTATGGCAGACCAACACGGCTACCCATCTGTAACTAGAGCATTGAAACTTGATCAAAAGTGTATAACCTGAATGGCATTGTGGCCTATCTGAAATAGGACTGAGCAAAGAAGCAGGGGATTTTTGCTTGCTTCTCCTCACTGCAGTACTGCTTTCTGGACCCTTAAAGCTACATCAAACTACAGGGAAGTGAATCAGCTTTCTTTTCCTACAAAGCAGTTCACAATTTAATTTCTTTCGCCATTGCAAACACACATGCATGCCAAAATTATACAGGTCAAGTTTCAAATGTGTGAGCTTCCTTTTACATCTCATTTATTCAAATGTCAATGATGTTGTCTGAGAATGCAGTATTTTTTTCTGGCTTTCCAGCAGGAAAAGTCTTTAGGGTTGAAAAGTCTGCTTGGTGAAGGCAGGGCACAAAGTGCTGGATAGCAAATCGATGCTCACTGTTGCTTTCACCAACGGCCAATGGGCTTGAACATACTAATCCTAGCATTGCACACCCTATCACTGAAGGCTTGCATCCAATGTAATTGCCACTCTTGGCAGGTCTTTGAAGGGAGACCTGTACTTTTGAATCCAGGGTCCAGCCAACACAGAGCCAGCAGAAGACAGCAAGGAATGTGCACACAAACGTGTCTGTTATAGGCTATTGCCCACTGGAACAAGAGCAGTGCTATTTGAAAGCGGTGATACTGATGTTTGGCCCAGACTCTGATTTGAGCCATGGGCATGCAGAGGTCGAGGACTTCTTCCAGGAACATTACACCTCCCTTTTTGAAAGAGGCTAGAACCTAGGCCAGAACCTTGATCTTCAAAATGTAGTCTAGAGAGAGCACCTGTTGAGGTTTCAAGAAGCATTTCAAGATGGACCAGCTGTCGAATCAGAGACAGGTGATTCTTGCCTAGGTTTACAAGGAATCCCTGGGTCTCCAACCAAGGAGGAGTCAAAGCGATGTCTCAATGGGCCCAAGTCAGAGTGGTACAGCCAATAAGGAGATTTCCCTGGAAGCAGAGGTGAGCCACCAGGGCAACCATACTCTGTGGAGGTCTGAGGTGCTGTAGCCAAGTAGAAAGGAAGGGCCCAGTATTGAAGATGATTCTGGTCAAATGAAAACTACAGGTGCTTCCTGTGACTGCAGTGAATGGGGATGTACAGCTATGTTTCCTGAAATCTATGGGCACTAAGAAATATAGTGTTAGGATACAATCTTAGGTGGAGGCCAGAGATTCCACCCATAACTTCTTGTTAAGCGACCCACTGGTTCAGGAACTTGAAATCTATCAAAGTCATCCAGGACTAGCCATCCTTCTTTGGCAGCACAGTGAATATTGAAAGGGTGAGGAACCTTATTTGTTCTGAGCCAACAGTTGGGCAGGACTTCTCACCTGCCAGTCACGCATCATTATGATGTCACGTAATTGACAGTGTCCTGCCCACTTGTCAAAATTCTTATGCAGGGATTATGGAAGTGATGAGCAGGGGAGGAAGAAAGGATTGTTTTGCAAGCAAAGGCAATGCAGGAGACTTCTCCTGAGCTCTGTCTTTGCTTGCAAATCATACTTTTCTCCTCTCCCCCACAGGGGAAGGGGAGAAAGTTGCATTTTGCAGCAAAGACCGGATTGCAGGAGTAGTATTCAGCTGCAATAGGGATGAGGGGGAGAGAGAAATCATGAGAGAAAAACCTAAACTGCACCAGAAAAGATAGAAAGAATGGCACAGGTAGCTGCGGAGAAAATAAAGAGAAAAGATAATGAAGAAAGGAAGAAGAAACCAATGAATTATAACCCAGAGGAGAATAAGTGAATGGGAGCTCTAAGGAATGCATCCTGCTTCAACAAAGGTAGAAGCAAACGGGATTGTTAGAGGTGTCTGCTTCTACCAAGTTCTGCTCCTACCATTGTCCACCAGATGGAACTGTTTCTCAACCTGTGATCTTCTCAGGTCATGGAAGAATCTCCTGGTTTTTCATTGATCCATCTTATCTCTCACAAAGTTTCTCACTCTCTGATCCTGCCTTTCATATGCCTGACTGCACATCCAACTGCCACATATTTCCTCATCCTCCACTCTGCGTGCTTCCAAACTAGGGTTAACTCTAGAGCCAGTGTGGTGTAGTGGTTAAGAGCGGTAGACTCGTAATCTGGTGAACCGGGTTCGCGTCTCCGCTCCTCCACATGCAGCTGCTGGGTGACCTTGGGCTAGTCACACTTCTTTGAAGTCTCCTCAGCCTCACTCACCTCTCAGAGTGTTTGTTGTGGGGGAGGAAGAGAAAGGAGAATGTTAGCCGCTTTGAGACTCCTTAGGGTCATGATAAAGCGGGATATCAAATCCAAAACTCTTCTCTTCTTCTAGAATTGCCTCTTTTTGCCCACTCGCTTTTTAATCAGGCACCTGCCGTTAAAACGGTCGCGCTACCTTTTCTGTACTTATTCCATTTCCCTTTTAGGAGCTCACAAAATCCAACTTTTGGAGGGGAAGGAGCAAAACAGCAGAGCAATCACTAGCCTTAGAATACCTTTGTATTTCATTAAATTTGTATACCGCCCTTCCTCCATAGATCTCAGAACAGTTCACAGTATAAAAACTACAAGATTAAAACACAATGCTACTCTCCCATCCATTTCAAGAGCTGTAGATTTGACATGTGCAGTTAGGTTACCATCACATCACGTGGGCACACCTTCAGTGTTACTTTTCCAGTTGGTGCCATTTTAACAACATGGGTTTTGTTTTGTTTTTACTCTCTTATTTTGGTGCCGTCTTTTACTTTTAAAGCAGTTCAATGCATTTGTAAATAGTGTGTTTAGGTCCATTGTTACAACTCCGCTCAGAAGGCTGTTGTGATGTTCACAGTTGTGGACAGAACATAGCAGGGTACATGCACAGAACCATAGAATTCTAGAGGTGGAAGGACCCTGAAGACCGTCCAGTCCAACCCCCTGCAATGCGGGAATATGCAGCTGTCCCATACAGGGATAGAACCTGCGACCTTGGTGTTATCAGCACCATTCTCTAACCAAATGAGCTATCCATGCAAACTGTTCCACCCCTTGAAGTGTAGGAACCTAGGGGCAATGCTGCATGCAGAAAAGCAGTGATTGAACAATGCTAAAAGTTAACACTAGCTGTGTGAAAGCTTCCATTGTGCCGTGTAATTTCTGACTAATATACAACATGCACCATATGAAATGCAATGGGAGAAAGCCCCTTGCCTGTGAATGACTGGAGCAGATATTTGTCTTACCTCGATGGCAATACCATGAAGAACAGAAACATCGTCGTTGTCATATTTTATTTTATTTTTTAAAAAGATTAATTTCATTCTGAAGAGATATCAGACTTCTGGTTTATTTACATGCCTGCTCAATTCAGAGACTAAATTTCCTATTTATTGTGGGTAGAGATAACAGAGCCTATACAAAGCCTAAACATTGTGCAAATGGCCCTATTGAAGCTGGTGGGGTGGTGTATTTCAAAATTGGGACCAAAGAACCAAGGACACTTTTGTTGTCGTTAAGAGCTGTTATGATCACTTCAGCCTAGCTGCTGCTAGTGGGAACAGCTTTTGATACGTTTCAGCTTGTTTGTGGGATAATGACCATAATATAGAGTCCTACTTCAGTAAGTTAAGTGTCAACAGCATTTTTATACTGCCTACTGTCATTTAAATGAATTTAAATGTGGGATATTTTTCCCCCACAACTTTCAGAAGCATAAAGGTTTTTACATAGAGAAACGCCAGGAGCTGTTGTGCTATCAAGTTAGGTGGTTGTTGTTGTTTTTGTTTCGTTTCATTTTGCTATTGATCCTCTTCTGAAGAATTGCTTTAACCTCAGCAATCTCCAGGTCTTGCAAGGCATGTGGAGATGTAGGTGCTGTAAAGAACAAGAACAAAATAACCCTGTAATCCTCCTCCTCATGGAATGCCTTTAGAAGTTTCGCAGGTAAATTCCATATAGAGTCTGGAATGTGTAGTGTCTTTTATCTGAAAATTAGGCGGGTAAGATGGGATTAGGAAAAAAGGCAGACAAAGGCTATTTTCAATAGGTTCCCTATGCATTTAGCCCTGGAATGATGCCTATTCTCCCGTCTTTCCCACTTTGCCAAATTTATATAGGAATATGACAGCATGTGTAATCATTTGCGTAAATTTATCTTCATACGACCTCAGCCAATGTGTTTCATGTGAATTTGGGTCAAGTGGAGTTGCATTAGATCCCACTTCTCGAATTTGAAGGATAGGATTGCAGTGTTTGAGGCTTCCATTGTTCTAGGCGCATTTTGCGACAGGGAACTTCATTCGCGAGAGCAGTCTCTGAGCTCTGGGCGGATGCACCTGAGATTTCAGATTAAAACTGCAGAGTGGAAGGAAAGGAGGACCCTTTTCTGCCTCCCCACTTCCAGCTACTCTCTGAAAACTGGAGAAGAGACTTTCTTAAGAATATTAGGGAGGTGGGCAGGGGAAGGACTAGACCATGTGGGAAACGAACGTAATGTTTTAGCTGCAGTTCATTCATTTTCAGCTTTGTATTCTTGTTATTAAAAAGTGCACCTAGACATTCTGCTGTTGCACCCATAACCTAGGTTTAAGGTGCCATTTAGCTCCTAGCTTTCATATCTCAGTTTCTAACACTGTTAGATTGCCTCCTGAAAGCAACAAGCTTCAGGTTTTAGGGGGGAAAACCTCAGAGTTTCAGCTACCCTGAGAGTGGGGGGGGTGTGATTCCATGCTAATAGTGTTCTCTGAAGATCCTTAGGTAGCCAAATTAGCACCATACAAGCACAAGATGGGAGGGTTGCAGGAATAAAAGCAACAGGAACCTAAAGGAGGGTGTAGCATACTTGCTGTCTACAGAATGCTCTGCATTTGTGGTGGAACAGAGAATAGGGGTGGGTGGGATGGAGTTTGTGAAAGGGTGTCAGTGGCAGAAACCCTGAAAAGGAACATTCCATCCTGCAATGTTTTTCCCCGAGGTCCAGCTCATAGTTTAAAACACTGTAATAAGGTGCCAGTGCCGTTCTTCAGTAACACACTTTATCTCATTCCTTCTCCCGCCCTCCCAAATCTCCTGTTAGTTTCCCTCGGTTCTCTCCTCCAAAGGCCTGCTGGTTAAGCTGTTGGGTTTTTCCCTTTGCCTTTGGTTTAGTTTTTAAAAAGCATCAAGGCTCGGGCTTGCCTGGGAGCCCACCCATTCTGATCTGGAAGGTTGTTGCCTTCGTACCTTGTGTGAGATCTGGTTATGCTTGCAAATGTCTGTCTTTGAATAAAAGCTCTCAAAGCTGACACCTGGTAAGCTCCGGCTAAAAATAAGCAGAACCCAGAGAAAGGGCATTCGGGTTTAACATTGAGGGGCTGAGATGATGAAAAAGGCATTTTGCAGGGAAGTTACAAGCTGGAATGTTTTGTGTGTCAAGGGTCTGCTTGCAATACTTAAACCATGGGCATAGGCAAACTCGGCCCTCCAGATGTTTTGGGATTACAACTCCCATCATCCCTAGCTAACAGGACCAGTGGTCAGGGATGATGGGAGTTGTAGTCCCAAAACATCTGGAGGGCCGAGTTTGCCTAGGCCTGGTCTATTTGTGCATGAGTCTGGGCGAGCCTAAGTGAAGTCTCAAGCTCACACACTCTCCTCTTCCTCTCACATGGCTGGGAGAACAACTTCTGCTTTCAGTGTTCTGGTGCGTCATGATGTATGACCCAAGAGCCATGATTTTAAGGAAACTGGATAAGTTAAGCCAGCTAGCATCATAAACACAGCTTGAAGTTAACATGGCTTTAAACCACAGTTCCCAGTTCTTGCATAACAACAAGCCAGCATTTGTAGAAACAGAACAAAAGTTCTCTTGCCTGAACCAGGAGGAGGGCTAAGCTTGTGAACCAGTGTGCATAGTGCTAAACCATGACATAACGTTGCACATGAATCAATCCGTTCTAACTGCAACTTGGTTTTTTGGCTTTCTGTTTTAAAGGGGCGCAAAGTTAGATAGCTGGAGCTTTGTTTAGGTTGTGTGGAGTCATGCAGTCCTGATCTGTCCAACCTTGGCAGGTGCAAGTTTAACAGTGGAATAGAATTCATTGGCTCCTTTTGAGGCATCAGAAGAGCTTCCAAGTGTGGCTGACATTTAAAAACACTCCTTTCCATGCAAAGCTATAGTGAAATGGTAACTGAGACCCAACTAATCATGTTTGCATAGCCTCATTTATTCTAAAAAAATAAATTTTTAAAAATGCCCATATAACAAGTGTACAACATGACCACTTCTTCATGTGTTATATGTTTCCCCCATGATCAAAGGGTAGTCCTAATAAATTACTACTTTGCTTTGTAGTAGCACAGAAGACTCACAGTATCTGGAGTCAGAGGTATCCAAATATGGGAAGTTAAGGTAAAATAGTGCAATACAGCTATCTGCAAAATTAACTTGAGGCCTAACTTTCTGCAATTTTATTGATGAAATCACCAGTGTGGTTTATCAAAGGAATCGCAGTGTGCCTCACATATTTTTCTATTTCAGACTGGGGGGAAATCGATAAGGACGAATAATTAGATGAATAAGGCAAAATGTGTTGCATCAAGGTTTTCCAGTTATCACAACTGAATTATCTAATTGCAAGGATATAGTGCAAAGTTACTGTGGCATCAATTTCTCAAACATGACAATATCTATTTTACTTCTCTTTATTAAACATAGTTGTTGTAAGAACACTTTGTTTTCAGATCAAATCCATTATCGGATGCCTCCCTACTCAAGCCTCTTGCTAAGAGCATTATCAAACCAATTGAGGTAAACAAATTTAGGGAAGATTATCTCACAAAATGGAAGGATTAAACTGCATTCACTGCCCTTGCCTTCCTGCTATTTAATTAGAGGCTTGCTGCTTAAGGCAAAAAAAAAAATGTCCAAATAAAAGTGTGTCAATGGCAGTTCGTGAAGACAAACGTCAGTACTTAGAATCATAGAGTTGGAAGAGACCACAAGGGCCATCCAGTCCAACCCCCTGCCAAGCAGGAAACGCCATCAAAGCATTCCTGATAGGTGGCTGTCAAGCCTCTGCTTAAAGACCTCCAAAGAAGAAGACTCTAACACCCTCCTTAGCAGCAAATTCCACTGTCAAACAGCTCTTACTGTCAGGAAGTTCTTCCTAATGTTTAGGTGGAATCTTCTTTCTTGTAGTTTGAATCCATTGCTCCGTTTCTGCTTCTCTGGAGCAGCAGAAAACAACCTTTCTCCCTCCTCTGTATGACATCCTTTTATATATTTGAACATGGCTATCATATCACCCCTTAACCTTCTCTTCTCCAGGCTAAACATACCCAGCTCCCTAAACCATTCCTCATAAGGCATCATTTCCAGGCCTTTGACCAATTTGTTTGTCCTCCTCTGGAACAGGGAGAAGTAATAGTTTCTCAGCATTCCTAAAAGTGTAAAACCAATCTAGGATGAATTTCAGAATTTGGATTTGACTTTGGCTCTCTTGATTTAGAAGCTAGTTACTTTTCAGACAATCAAAGCTGATAGGCATTGACTCTCGTTGTGGTTTCTCATCACTGTCAGACAATCAATAAAATCTACCGAAAATGGATTCCTTCCTTTAAAAACAAATGAGCAAGGATAAAACTTTTAAAATATCTGTTGGCTTCTATTTTAAACTTGCAGTTTCTGATTCAAAATAGAAATGTTTCCCACGCTGAAGAACTTGGGGGTGGTGGTGTTAATATTTATGTACTTAAAAGAAATGTAAATATAGGTTTTCTGTCCACTGAGCTCATTGCAACCCTTTTATTTATGTCTTCTTCATTTACACCTCCTTTTGGTGCTGACATCTAAATATTATGGACCTCATCATGGACCTCTTACAGGCCCCTATTGACCTGTATGGCTTTTACACATTCTGCCCCCTTGAATAACCACTACATTTGGTGTGAACAGTAATAGTCAATGCAAGATTAATTCGAACCATAGTGGAATTGTCACAGATCAGCACCAATGAGTGTTCTGAACAAGCTATCCCTCCTCCTAGTTAAGAGTTTCAAATATACTCAGTCTAGCATCTTTCTCCTCTTGTAAGGGTTTGACATCTGGCTTTTTACAAGGTAAAGTTTCCCTGAAGTCCTTCGTTTTTTGCTCCTCCTGGTCACATGAACTCATGAACCACCCCTACATGAAACTTTTGATGATGGATCCTCTGTAGTCTTTATTAAGTCTTTATAAGATAGAAATTTCTGGAGGAAAGGTTGTGTAGAATTCTGTCACAAGGACACTCTTGCCGCCTCTCAAAAATTCAGAGAAGTGGGGAGCATTTTAATATTTGGTTTAGTGCATAGACGGATGCACAATGCATTTTTGAAGGGGCTACTGGTCTCTGGTCATCCCTCTCTAACCTTTGTTTTCAAAATTCAGTAATGAAAAAGTTCAGCAGTGCTTTTGGCAGCAGAAAGCCACTATAAGCTTCCCAAGCGTCTCGACTATTTGACTTTAATGGCTGTAATACCACATTGCAGCATTGAGGCCAAGGGCCAAGTATAGAGAGTGATTGGGAACCCTGAGCTCGTGTTGTGGGTTGTAAGGCAGATGAGGGAGCGTCCATCTTGAATCTGTTTTCTCAGACATTGCTTTTATTCCAAGTCTACCTCCTTTTCTGTAGGCATCTATGTTCTCAATTTTACTGTTTCTGAAAATGAGGAGGAAAATACCTCTGCTAAAATAAAAAATACGGGGCCTCGTCTTTAAGCCTGTAAAGGTTAAAGGACTCACTCAAGTGATGTTTAGAAACTGTTCAGGATCCAAATAATCTCATTACTAGTTCCACATTTATCCAGTGGCCTCTGGACTTGTGTTTCTTAGGCAACAGTTTCTACCTGCCTCATGCTGTCTGACAAATTGCTTTTGAAATTTTGAGTTTGTGATGTGATATTAGGTAGGTAAAGAATTTAAGTCACAGCCATGATTTTATATTTCTAAAAGCATCTAATGTAGAAACGGGACCAAAATTGAATCAAACTATGTCCATGCTGACAAACTGCTAGAAAACAAAATATCTGACTTTAGAGATCATTTCAAAACATGACATGTATATTTTTAATACCTATCAAACATGAAAAATGTCTTTCGGGTGGTGAAAGTGTAAGAATAAAAATCTTGAAAGCTGTTAATAATAGGTATTTTCCACATATCTCACCTTATACTGTGAAAATCAATCTGTACACTTCTTGAAGAGCAGAAGTATAAATAAGCCAGCATTAAGTTTGAACTTTCTAATAAAAAGAATGGGAGAACAAATAATATTGTATAGATTAGATTTCACAAGTAATAGGATACATTTAAGATGTCAGATTGCTTTAGCTGGTGAAACGTTTTTGTTTTCTGTTTACATCGACTACTGTTTTTTCTATGATTATTTTTAGGGGAGTAAAAGCGTTTTAAAGTAATAATTGTTATACCTTAGAACTTTAATATGTAACTAGCTCCTCTTAAACAAGCTCTGAAATTCATAATTTCAGGACCAAGGTAAGTACATTTGTGGTCCTACACATCTACTAGCTTTGTATGAAGTACTTTATAACTTACAAGTTACAGCAGTTTATTAAACTATCTCCAAGATTGTTGCAGTGGGGTCATTTTCTATATCTTTTTGTATCTCCCGATATCTGCATAGCCATTATGGACAAAAATTAATTTTGAGGGGGGCTTCAAAACATTGAACCATTATTTGATGTTTTTAAACCTTTTAAAATTGTTGTGAATACAAAATCAAAACTATAGTGTCCTGTTTATATATATTGTCTAGCATTACTACATTTGTGATATTATTATTTTTAGCATAATTAAGTTTGGAGAAAAAATACTAGTCTCTTGAACAGGTCAGTTTGGAGACTGCTTTGCTACTGTGATACCCACGGGACTCTAATTGGACCAATAACCTTTGCTGATATGACAATACCTTTATCCTATTTGTGCTATTTGATGAGGAAATTAATGCGTTTGACTTTAGTAGCAATTAAATCCACGCTGTGGTCTAAACCACTGAGCCTCTTGGGCCTGCTGATCAGAAGGTCTGCGGTTCGAATCCCCGCGACAGGGTGAGCTCCTGTTGCTCGGCCCCAGCTTCTGCCCACCTAGCAGTTCGAAAGCATGTCAAAGTGCAAGTAGATAAATAGGTACCGCTCCGGCGGGAAGGTAAACGGCATTTCTGTGCGCTGCTCTGGTTCGCCAGAAGCGGCTTAGTCATGCTGGCCACATGACCCGGAAGCTGTCTGTGGACAAACGCCGGCTCCCTCGGCCTATAGAGCGAGATGAGCGCCGCAACCCCAGAGTCATACGCGACTGGACCTAATGGTCAGGGGTACCTTTACCTTTTCTTCAAATCAGCGATATACATTCCATGGCAATCAGTGCTACTGAATCAAGTTTTTTCTGTATTCAAAGAGAGATAAAATAACTCTGGGGGCAGTTTTCTAATGCTGTATCTTTGCGTATTCCGCATGATGTATTGTACTGATTTAAGCTAAGAATCCTGGAACCAACATTTCTGATACAGAAGTACCTTTTCCACTTGAGTTTCTGTTGTGTACATGCACAAAGGCAACTGTTTCCATGATAAAATAAATGGCAATTAACCATAGTTCAAACAAGAACATACAGTACTTTGCCTAGCTGGATCTACAGTTACTTGTTATGTCAGCAAATAAATGCTTTGGATGATGACAGTATATCAGCTGTTTACATCAACACAATGATGTCATGTAGCCATTGGATTGGAGTGGAAGCATAGACATTTCTCAGTGCTGAAATGTTTCATTTCATTGTCTACTGAAATCAAAGAATGTTACTTTTTTGTACAATGTCTCAAGTTTATATAGTCTGACTGTACCTGATATCAGTACTATTCACCAATTTCCTAAAGGAAATACCTCACTTTGAGCAATCTCTCTTTTTGTAACTGTCAAGTGAGTGGAATTATGTGTCTTCGTTACTGATTGTAAAGTGCTATAAACTGAACCAAGCCAAGGAACGAAATAATAATGGCTTTTAATGGTTTACCGTTATGAGACATGCTGATTTCCTTAAAATAAATCTGGTGTTTGTTTTTAAACATTAGGAAAGTGTCTTATTTCAAGATTTTGTCTTTGCACTATAGAATCACTGCTCATTTTGCCTGGTTGGGTTCCCCCCCCCCTTTCTTCTGACTGGCTTTCTGTGGGTGCCTGTCTTCATTTGTAACAGAAGCAGCAGTATTTCAGCTTGCTGGTGCCACTACACACTAAGTCTTCATTTGCATATAAACTAAACAGATGGAGATAGCCAAGTGGGAAATGGAATTATGCAAGCCACTGAATTTTTGGACGATTGCTGCAGGTGCATATCAAAGCCTGTCTTTATAGTCATGACGACTAAAAACTTGCTTTGAAACAAGCAAACCTCGTTTGAGATGTCATCTATTTTTTAAGGTCACTGGATTTGGCAGCCCATGCAAAAAAAATAATAATAATCCTCTCCAGTCAGTCAAGAACCCGTAATTGGGAAATTGCATCCGAGGCAAGCCTTCCAACATGTATTGAAAAATCCGCTCCATCAGAGGCCAAGATGCGAGTGGGCGTAACCTTGTCCACAGACACACAGGTGGAAGGGGAAGAAATAACACCTGGTGCGACCTAATCCTCTCCCCCCCCCCGCAATGGGCGAGCATTTGATGGGTTTTTAAAGGGCCAGCAGCGCCGACTTCCGCCCCAATATCCCGAGAGCGGAGGGAAAAGGCGCGAAAAACCCTCCCCGCCGCGCCCGCTCGAGCCACAGACAGGCCACGCCTCACCGGAACCCGACGACGGCCGGGGGCGGGACTACACTTCCCGGCATGCCGTGGGGCGGAGCGCGACCGGCCTCCCGCTGCTGAGGGAAGAGAGAGAGAGAGAGAGAGAGAGAGCTCCGAGCGTGAGGCGGAAAGTGGGCCGGGGGTCGGATCCTGCCGTTTCCCGGGTCGGCGGAGGCGGCGTCCGCGTTGCTCCCGGTGCTCCCGCGCCTGCCTTAGGGGGCCTCCTCCGCGTGTGTTCCGGGCGGTCGATGCCGGCGGCGGCCTCCGCGTCGCTTCTCGGGGGCGATGCTGCCGAGGCGCAGCTCGCTGACGGGGCTGGCGGTGGGGCTGTTCGCCGTCTACGTGGCGCACACCTGCTGGGTGATGTACGGCATCGTCCACACCCGGCCCTGCCTAGCCGCCACCCGGGGCAACGACGCCAACGACGGCTGCATAAGGCCTTACCTGGCGCGGAGGCCCAAACTGCAGGTGAGGCGCGGAGGGGGAGGGGACAGGGAAGGGGGCCAATCAGTGGGCGGGGGGGGGAGGAAGGGGGCAATAATTAGGCGGGGGAGGGGACAGGGAAGGGGGAGTGGGGCAATGAATGGGCGGGGGGAGGAGGTAGGGGGCAATCAGTGGGCGGGGGAGAGGGGCAATCAGTGGGTGGGTGGGTGGGGGAGAGTACGTTTGTTCGTTTATTTATTTGAGTAAATTATATGCCGCCGTATGACTGAAATATGTCACCGCGTTTTTGCAACCATGTGGGGTGGGGGGGGGGGGAAGAAAATTCTGTGGAGTCACCGGGAGGGAAGCATAAAAACTCCGCAAGTTCTCCCCTTTCTCCTTCCCATCTCCTTTCCGAGGCAAATCAATTTGGGGGGTGTCGGTTTGTTCATGGAAATCGTAGATTTGGAAGGGACTCGGAGGATCATCTAGCCCAACCCTCCAACCCCCCTCAATGCAGGAATAGGCAGGGGGGATAGAACCTACGACCTTGGTGGTGTTTTCAGCGCCAACGGAGCTACCCAAGTGGCCTCGTTGGTTGGTTTATTTGTTGGTTTTGAGTGTTTATGCATCAAAGAAATATCTCTTGTCAGCAGTTCGCAACAATGTAAAACATATTTTTTTTTTATAAAAACCTTTTAAGAGGCAAGTTCATATCCCCCTCCCCGTCTGACCCACTTGGTGCCAAGGTGTGGAGGGACACGTCACCTAAAAGGCATAGACAGCTGTGTGTGAGCAGACTTCAGCCTTGCACAATCTGGTTTTTCTTCTTCTTTTATTCACAATCCCCCACCCCCGTGTGCCCAACAGTGTCTGTACTGTGGCATATTGTATATTTGCACTGCCTCTGCATTCTTCCCTACCCCCCAAGGTTTGCTGTAAGCTACTATTGGTGGGCGAAGCTCATTGTGCAAAAGCGGCATATAAGTAAACTCTCAACCAACCAATCAATCAATGTGAAACTTTCAGAGCAAGGGTCTCATTTTAATATAGCCAACCTCTGCTAAGTTATGAGGAAGCCCTTTTTTCTGGGTTAGGCCAAGGCCCATTTGGTACAGTATGCTTTGCAAGGAACGTGGAGCAGCCAATGGACAGTGCTAGGTGGTCTGCTGCAAACTGACCAGTGAAGCATGGTGTGCTACATAAGCTCTTCAGCCTGCTTTCTTTCTGCCCATCCTTTGGCTGACCTTGCACTGTGAACCAGGAAGTGCTGCTGCTGCCCAACCCACTTCATAATTAAAGCCTTGAGCAAATTGCTGTTGCCAGGCATCATTGCCCTTCTTCAATATGGGGTGACGATGCTGACTATGCAAGATTGTTGAAAAGTGTAGGAATCATTACCTAGAGACCCTTGAGCCAGATTGCCACCCCTTTCCTGTTGCCAATCTAGAGCTGACCAGCCTTGTGGCAAGACAGCTAAGCAGCAGTCCAGTTGGCCCAAGGCCACCCTACTTTTTTCTGTTCTTATTTGGCAAAAGTTGCTGTTGAGCAGAGTTCTAAGGACTAGCGAGATATGTGAATAACTTTAAGTGTTCTGTAACGTGCTGTATAAATGCTAAGCTTACGGTTGTTGAAAAACAAGTACCCACTCTCAATTATGTTTTTAAAAAGTTATTTCAAATTCCTAGGCAGCGTAAGAATGATATGCGGCCTTTGCAACCAGGTGCAGTGCATTTCCTAATACTGTATTATTATTTGACTTTCCTGTCAAAAGGATGGTCTGTGTCTTCTTGTACCGTATTAACACCTTTCATTTACAGTGCATTGTAAAGTCATGTACAGTGTAACTTTGTTCCACTGTAGTGCATTCTTGGGAGGCAGGAGGGAGAGAGAAGGAATGACCATGAGCAACATGACAGGCTTGGATGTTGCATGCTCCTCCTCTGTTTCCCCAGTAAAGTAGAATGCTGCTCTCTGTGCCCTGTCAGTTTTATTAGTATATTGTGCTGTCAGGAGCAGACAGTCTGAAGCAGGAGGATGGAAAGAAACAGATTTGTATATTCTGCACTAGGCTGTAGAATTATAGATTTAGAAAGGAGCACCACCCACTGATGGGTCTACCACTACATGGGTCACTGGAGTTCCATAAGCATCTGCACTACAAAGGGGGGCTGAAAATATATGGCAACTCATATAAATAAACTCAAAACATTGTTTACAGAAGCAGGCAACTTCCATCCCTGCACAGCGCTTCATAAACTTGGAGCAGGTGGGGAATCTATCTCTGTTAAACATGTGATCAGATTAGAAGATTCATACCCCACACTTTCAGTTTCAATTGTAACAAATAACAAGTGAGCAATTAAAGCAATAAATTTATTAAAGTAGTTTATGGGGGCGTGCGAAAGAAGAGTCAACTAAAAATGCATACATGAAACAATAAAAAGGTCTTCATGAACATTGGGGGGGGGGCTGTCATACCTTCCATGGCAAGTGAGTTTCATAGTCTGCATGTGACCACTTCCTCCCTTCTGCATCCCAGCCAGAGCTCTATGGTCCAGACACAGACAGCCTCATATGGGAAGGCACCCCTTGCAAGTGGCGTCTGCGTTTTAGATGTCACTAAGGCAATGTGGGCAGTAAGCTGAAAACATGCTGGCCTTGAGTTTGTGGGGGGATTGGCAGCAGATAAAGAGAATAAATGCTTGGGATGGCAGGAGCACAGCCTGTTCCACTTTCATCAGCACCCAGCACAGCAACATGGTGGAAGGAAGTATTTGTGCAAGCATTGACTGTTCCTTTTCTCTTTCAGCTAAGCGTTTACACGACCACACGATCAAACATAGGCACTGAAAATAATATTGATCTGGTTTTGAATGTGGATAACTTTGACGTCGAGTCCAAATTTGAAAGGTATTTAGCATAAGAGTTAAGCATGTGCTGTAATATTTATCATTGAAATGACTGTGTTTTCGAAGTTTTTGAACTGCGGCTGGATCAGGGGTTCCCAGCTTGTGGTTGGTGGACCATCTGTGGTGTGCGATTGAGGTTGTCTGTGGCATGTCTGTAAAAATAGATTCACACAGCATATGCACAGCATAGTTTTATTTTACTCCTTTTGTTTAAATCATGTGTATTCTGCCTTTTACTGATTATTTCAGAGTAGCTTACAATTGTCTGACTTGTGCCCATTTTTAGCATGCTAATTGAAAAGAAGGATGTGAGTCTAATTTTCATTAATGGGATTTACCTCCAGATAAGTGTGCTTAGATTGAAGTTCTAAGCCCATCTATTTTGATTTTCTGGGCAGGATTTGTTCATGGTGTAGGTGTAAGTATTCAGAAGTCTTTAGTAATTAAACTCATCATAAGTGGTTTCCCTTTCCCTTCATTTCCTTGATTGTGTGATGTGTGCAGAAAACTTGAGGGAGGAAGGGTCCTTTGCAGAAGACTCAGGTAACATATACCTCAGTGGAAAGGAAAAACAATCATTGCTTTGCTCAATGGAAGAATGGAGGGGGGAAGTAAGAAGTAGTTTCTCTCTTATAAGTTGAGTTTCTGCCTTGCTGCTGCCTCCAACCAAACCCAGCAAAAGTGGGAGGAAACCACTTTTACTTTCTCCTCTTCCACTGCAAACTTTCATGGAAAAAAGTAGGGACAGTTTCTTTCCCTTCCTAATTAGCTTTTTTAGGAGAAAGTGCTGTGACTTCTCCCTTCAAAAACACAACATAGAGGTGAGCTTCCTTAATACTGTTCTGACATACAAACAGAAGAGGTGGTTTCTGTCCCATGATTGGGTTCTGGTTGGCGTGCAGACCAGCAAGTGAACATAATCCTGTTTGGGGAAATTTTGTCTTCCATATAAATGGCCTTTAGGATGATTTCGTGCTATCATCAAATGTGGCAGTTAAAATTCCTGGAGATCTGAAATGCTTCATTAGAAGAAAATCAAAGAATGTGGAATCAGTCAGACTCCAAACAGAAATATGAATCCGTTACTTCACCATTCAACTAAAAGACATTTAAAAGTTTATCTAAAAATTATAAATTTATCAGAGTATCTCACTTTAAGTGTCTAAAACGCTAGTAGTCCTAGTTGAGGCAGAACTGCTAATGATTGCATCTCATGGCGAAGAAAAAGCATAAACTTTATTTGCATCATTAATTTCTTTATTTTGTTTTTAGAACAGTTAACGTTTCAGTACCAAAGAAAACACGAAATAATGGGACATTGTATGCCTACATATTTCTTCATCATGCTGGAATTCTGCCTTGGCATGATGGCAAGCAGGTGCATATAGTAAGCCCTCTGACTACTTATATGGTCCCTAAACCAGAAGAAATTAATCTTCTTACAGGAGAATCTATCACGCAGGTGAGAGGCTTTCTTTTTTTGTTATTGGGAGAATTCTGGCATTTTGCAATACTTCCACTGAATAATTCACCAAGTAAAAATAGTGCTGGTACCATGTGCACATGAAAACTTTGCTAAACTTAACACATTCAGAATTATTTTCTACCTGCAAGTGGGCGTACAGAAAGGAAAGAGAGACAGAAAGAAAGAGAGTGAGACCCAGGCTCCTTCCGGCCTTATTATTATTATAGTTTAGCATTACCTTGACAGAAAGAGATAACAGAATCAGTTTAAGCCAGCTGTACTCAGCTTCTCTGAAGGTATAACCCAAACACCATGAACCTTCTGCTTGTTTCTTTCACACAGAGAAGCTTCCACAACCCTCTTGAATTAATTAGTATAGGAAAGATCTCTACACATCAGATCAATACTTTCTGCAGTAAGAAATGCCAACTGACAGAATCAACCATAGGCACGGTTAGAGGGAAACATTTTCACCCGGCACCAAAATTATGTAATGAAGGCACCAGGAGAGTCTCCCCATCAACCATGAGATTGGTTTGGAGAGAGGAATGGAAGCTTTACTTAACTATTCAGATTAGATTGTAATGTCTGCTCCATAAAGATGGAAAAGCAGAAGATTAGAGTTTGAAGGCAATCATGACCATACTGTCACCTTTTTTGTAATATCTATGCCCCAAAGCCTGGATTTCTGAAATAACTTTAGTATCTCTTTTTATTGAGCAGCAAATTGAAGCAGAAAAAAAGCAGAATTATGCTCTAGATGAGCCTGTCTCACACTGGAGGTCCAGGCTGACCTTAAATGTTATGGTGGAAGACTTTGTCTTTGATGGATCCTCTCTCCCTGCTGATGTGCACAGATACATGAAAATGTAAGTATTTTTTAAATTGCTAATCCAAAATTCTACCAAAATATGAATACTTTAATAACATATACAGGAAGTGTTCGAAACTCCCATTGTTCTAGGCACAATTTGCGACAGGGAATTTCATTAGCGTGAGCAGTTTCTGAGCTCTGGGTGCAGTACTGCGCCTAAGATTACAATTTTAAACTGCAGAGTGGAAGGAAAGTAGGATCTTTTTCTGCCTTCCCACTTCCAGCTACTCTCTGAATACTGGAAAAGAGACCCTCTTAAGAATATTAGGGGGTGGGCAAGGGAAGGATTGGACCATGTGAAAAATGAACATAATATTTTAGCTGCAGTGCATTCATTTTCAGCTTTGTATTCTTGTTATTTAAAAAAGTGCACCTAGACATCCCATAGCCTGGGTTTAAGGTGCCATTTAGCTCCTAGCTTTCATATCTCAGTTTCTAACACTGCTTCCAACAAATACATGGGGGTTTTCCTGTTGTTCTTCTGTCTCTCACAGCTACAATAAACCTACCATTAAAATTACGGACTGGTCATTTCTTCGCCAGAGGGCAAACTGGGAAATTTAGCAGGGGATCAAATACTTTCCCCCCTCACTGTACTCTCTACTGCAGCTGTAGTGCCAGTGGCCTCATTTTAAGAGCAAAACTATCAAATGGATTAGACTTTGAGCACTTACTTTAATGGGTTGGGGGCTTTTCTAAAGCAAGTCGTGATAAAGTAGTGACTGTCTGGTGTTTTCAGCTTAGAGCAGGAAAATGTATGTTCAACTCGCCATTCAGCCATGAAGTTTGCTGTGTAGCCTTGGCCACATCACTCCTTTGCTTAAGCTATCTCAAACGTTGAGGCTAAAAATGCAGATACTCATTCTATGCTTTGCTGTCACAAAGTAGATTATTACAGGCATGTGTTAAAATCAACCCTGGTGTGTCACCCCCCAAATAGTCCGATTCCATTGCCTCAAGATATTGCTCATCTTATAACTCCCCCCCCCCATGATTAGCAACCCAGTTGATATGTCACACTTGGGTCATAAATTGAGGGGTCAGTGACTTTTGTCTAGCTTGGCACTGTTCTGTGTAAGGCTCATTTGAGTAGAGGAGCCACCCAAATTCCACAGACGGTTATCCAGACTAAAAATTGGAATGTTAAATGAACTTGGGTTTCATTTCTCTCTGAGAAAACTTGAACAAGTGAGTGTTTGCTTGGTGTAAAGATTATTCATCTAGGTTATAGGCAAAAATATTTTAGCTGATACAAGACCAGGGGTAGGCAACCTAAGGCCCATAGGCCGGATGCGGCCCAATCGCCTTCTCAATCCGGCCCGTGGACAGTTCGGGAATCTACGTGTTTTTACATGAATAGAATGAGTCCTTTTATTTAAAATGCATCTCTGGGTTATTTGTGGGGCATAGGAATTCATTCTCCCCACCACCACCAAAAGAAATATAGTCCGGCCCACCAACATGGTCTGAGGGGCGGTGGACTGGCCCATGGCTGAAAAAGGTTGCTGACCCCTGTACTAGACAATGTGCTTTGTACTTTAAGATGCATATAGTAATGTTTTTTTATTGAAATAACAAAATCATAACAAAATCTGTTTTAAAACTTAGGGTTCAGTTGGGCAAGACTGTGCATTATCTTCCAATATTGTTTATTGATCAGCTGAGCAACAGAGTGAAAGATTTAATGGTGAGCTACAGCGTGCCATCTTACATTTTTTATCATTGTTTGTTTGTCTCAATGAACATTTGTTGTTTCTGCTACAGCAATGTAAGTTGAAAAAAGGGGTGTGCCATCCCATTCTAGCTGTGCAGTTCCAACACGTGGCATGGGAACTTCATAGGACGATACAGAACGTTTCGCTTTTTCCTTCTCTCCTCTTTGCATTGTGCTCTGTACATGCAGCCTTTGCACGACTCTGCTGTGCCCTGCTGATTTCTAAGGCACACAGACTTGTTGCCCCTTGACTCTGAAATGGACAGCATATGCACCCTGGGGAAGAGTAGGGTAGCTCCATGTCACTAAGGGCGGAGAGTGCAGGCCTCTTATTCTAGGCAAGGTACTTGCAGTGTGCTTGGTGCTACATCCACCTGGCTCAGGGCTTCCAGGGAAAGAGCATTAAAGGGCTACATTGCACCTTATAGAAGTCCCATCTGTCTCTGAACCTATTGTGGTATGTGGTATAACCTGGAAGAGTGGAGTGTAAAGACTGTTGAGTATCATCCAACATCTGTAATGTTATGTTGCTACTTCAGTGTTGTTTTTTTAGAAAGTTGTTTCTTTTTTATTGTAAGTAGCCCACTGTATGATGTTGCCCTTTTAGAAGGCGTAATCTTAAACTAGTTTATAGTTGTCAGTGTTCATTTTGTGATTCTTAATTTATTTGTTTTCAAACTCGATGCAGATTATAAACCGTTCAACAACAGAACTACCCCTTACAGTGTCATATGATAAAATATCCCTGGGGAAACTGAGGTTTTGGATCCACATGCAAGATGCTGTGTACTCCCTGCAGCAGTTCGGTAAGGTACAGTTTCCACCAGATGTATGGAGTGGGTTGGATGTTTCTGTAAGAATAGTATTGATGAACACAAATCCTGTTTTTGATGTGTAATATTTGTACCATTCAAGATTAAAGACACCATTTTGAAGTCTAGAGCAGAGGTGGAGAACTTGTGGACCTTCAGGTGTTGAGGGGATTCCAGTTTCCCTCATCCCTGACTATTGGCCAAAAGCTGGGAGTGCAGCAGAGCTGCAGGTTTCCCACCCCTTGTCTAGAACTATCCAAATTGTCCCGTCCCCCACCTCTCTTTTGTTCATACATGCACGCAGGGCTGATGTAGTGGTGAAACTGTTCCTGGTGTGTACCACTTCAGGCTGCATGTGAACAATTCTGAAAGTGGTAGAGATGTTGAGAATAATAGTTGAAGCTTCAGTTTATTCCCCATATGCTTGTTTCGTTTGTAAAACAATTTTCTTGAGAAGGCATTCAGCCTTGCAACCTCCCCAGGTGCTGCCTAAACTGGTATTGTGTGTGCAATGCATGAATATTGGCAATGCAGTGATTTGGATCTTGTTTTATGTAACCAAGTGTCCACAATGGATGAAGTTCAAAGGCAACATAAGATAAGATAATACTTTATTCGGCTATAAGCCCACAAGGTAAAACAAATCAATAAATAAAACAGCATTTTACATTCTAAAATATCAACTAAAATATTTCAACGCATAATCTCCTTCGCATTACTTACAATCTCTAGATGTACCGTATTATGGCCTTGAAGATAAAGATGGTGCATAGAGTTTACTAGATTTTTAATAGTCATGCAGCATTCCATGAAGTCTTTTATATGAAAGAACTGAAATCAGGAATCTGGCAACCTGTAATGTTCTATAAGAGTCAATGTCCTGGAGTAGATAAGCTAGATGCAATTCAGGTGGTTTAGCAACATTTTTTTGTTTTGTTTAGCAGTCAGCTTTTAACACACACTAGAACTTTGGCCAAGAATTTGCCTATTACTGAGTCAGGCCATTGGCCCATCCAGCCCCAGCATTTTCTACTCCCCAAGATCTCATGCAGAATTCTTCCCCAGTCCTGCTACCTGTATTCTTTCAATTGGAGATTGCCAGAGATTCAACCAGGACCATCTGCACATAAATCATAAGCTGAGTTGTATGTCCTCCATCAATAGACAATACCTGTCTAATTATTCATATATGTTGTGCTTCCATTCTATTTGCCCAAGGATGTAAAGGAAGAGAAAGTGTGTGTGGTTGATCTTCTCAAATTTGAACTATATTTAGAATGCTTGGGACTTCTGCTTCAGCTTGCTTGTAAGCCCATGTCCTGTCCACTTCATTCTTCTAGGCTTTTCCGAAAAAGATGCTGATGAAGTAAAGGGGATTTTTGTGGATACCAACCTCTATTTTCTTGCTTTGACATTCTTTGTAGCAGCATTCCATGTAAGTGAATTGTGGATATTTAAGCACTGATCGTTGCTGTCTAACAGTGTTTCTAATAATTATAGAATTCTGTTGGCTTACTCCAAGCTCCTGTTTAGAATAGCGCTAGTTCTGTTTGAGGCTCTGTTCAAATTAAGACAGGGGTAGAGAGATGCTGGGTTGGTGGCTAGAATGTTAGATTCGAGATTGAAATACACACAGTCACAAATCTCAGCCTCAGGCATAATTTCTCTTCCTACCTTACTTACCTCACAGGGTAGTTGGGAAACCAAAACAATGCCCTGAGTTTCTTGGAAGGAAGGAAGAATGAAAATGTAGCTAATAATGATTTGACATGTTTCACAAGGCTGCATAAGTTTATTTGTCTTGGCTTCCAAGTCTCTGGAAATTGATTTGGAATGCCAGTATTAATTAAGAGAGACTCTTAGAACCCTGACTAGAGGGAGAAGCTTGCAAAATTAGCTAGTTTGCCTGATTCATCTGTAAATATAATTACAGATTAATAAAAACTGTAATGCAAATTGAGTGCTCATCTTTTTTTCATATCACTGGCTTTTAGCAGCTGATCTACATTGTAGTGTGTGCTGGGGTTTTGTAGCATTAGAACCTCTGACTGATTACTTGAGAGGAGATGGACATGAGGAAGGGTTTTCTATTGGTTTGACCACTCTTAATTGTAAGGTGTTGCCAGTGCTGGGTTCCACAGACCTGAACATTCGGGAACCGAAATGTATGACAATGGAGCCGTTCGGGAACCGAGGTTCCACTGTACCAACTCAGGCTGTTGGTCCTCCTAGCAAGTTGCAGGTCCGCTGTATTGTTTCCTGCAATATGGAAGTGGCCAGGCTGAAGCTGAAAACAGAGGTGGGCTCACATGGTCGTCTAGACAAGGGACGAGGAACTTATGGCCCTCAAAATGTTGCGGCCTAGTAGTTGTAGTGCCTACAAGACTTTACCAACTGTAGAAACGTAATTGTGCTGCTCTCTTTTGGTCGGTTCTAATGTAATGGCATCTTGGTATTTGCAGCTTCTCTTTGATTTCCTTGCATTCAAAAATGACATCAGCTTCTGGAAGAAGAAAAAGAGCATGATTGGCATGTCTACAAAAGCAGGTATGGAATGTATGAGTTTTCTGTGCCATCTTTTCATGGTTACCAAAGCCGAGGGTGGAGCAAATGCGGCGTCCCAGCAAGGCCTACCCAAACTGATGTGGCCGGACCATTTTAGATTTATTCCACTTGCCTCTCGGTGTTGAAACAAGTGCCAAGTGGCTAAAGCAAGGATGCTATCATTTTAATCTCTGCACAGTTCCCTCGATATAGCATCCCTCCAGAGTGCTAGCACATTTGGGGGGGGGGTTATAATGGGTTCTGTTGCTCTTCTCAGCACTGATGGAAAAAGGAAGAATATTTTTTAAGGGCCCGTCTGGCCCAGTTTTGGCAGCTCTGTTGATTTAGGTTTTTTTTCCTTGTCACTAAGCACTGAAAGGTGTGCCAGTTGGCTGTAAACATGCCTGTTTAATCTGACTTCAGTGTCTCTGATGTTGTGCACTCTCAGGGAGATTGAAATGGCAGTTCCCATGCTGTTCTCCTTCCTGTGCCACTCCTGCTGTTGCCACCTATTCCGCTTGGCAAGGTGCCTCTGGACAGAGCCATTTTGGAGTAGCCACTGATGATACTTTGCCTAGGGCTCTGTAGACCTGGAGTCAGTTATATGTAGGAATGCAGCTATTAAAACAGATGAATGCCACTTTTCAGTAAAGTTGGGTGTAGGGTTCTCTAAACTCGAGAAATCCATTATTTTAAAACTCGCACGAGTGTCCTCATGTGAATTTCTTCCATGCAGTGCTTTGGCGATGCTTCAGTACCGTGATAATATTTCTTTTCCTACTGGATGAACAAACAAGCTTGTTGGTGCTGATTCCAGCCGGTATCGGGGCAGTGATTGAGGTGAGTTTCCATACATGTTTCATATGAGCCCAGGCAGCCATATCCTCAAAGTGTGGATTTAAACCAATTCCATCCAGTATATTTCAGTAGGTCAAAACCACCTTAATTCAAAATGAATTTGGCATTTTAACCACTTTGTAGCCCATTGACTCATTTCTGACAATGGCTGTTAACTGTGAAAACTGAAATCAGTTAATAAAACAATACATGAAGGTACTAAGGTAATGTTTTTACCTTCCAGCTTTGGAAAGTGAAGAAGGCATTGAAAATGACAATTGAATGGAATGGCCTGGTGCCAGCAGTGAAGGTAAATTAGTTTTTAACTGTTTATATAGAAATCGCCTTGCTCCATTTGAACCGTTTTTTCTTCCAGAGTCACTCTGATCATAGCATACTATGCCACTAAGGCCCAAACAATGTATAATGTAAAGGATCAAGGATTAGGTCTCCTAGCACTTTTATTTTCCTTGATGCCTGCGATGGAGAATTCCAGATTGTATCACAGCAGCACCATTCCTCCCGACTCCACCCCCACTCCCATTTTTCTACTCTGAATTCCAGCCCTCGAAGCTTCTGCTTGCCCACAGCATGAGATTCCTTAACCTGTTTCTGCTACTTGGGATCATTGCTTTGAATTAGCAGTGGTGTCTGTTAACATAACTGGAGGAGAGAATATTTTCACTTTGCCTCTGCAGCTCCCCATTCCACCTTCCACACTGTTCTGGAGGATCACCCAGTCCTCCAGAACAGATTTTGGGAGACTGTGGGGCACTGTAGGGCCTTGGATTGCATCCCTAAATCTTTTCCATCTGTTCTAGGTAAAGTATGTAAAGTGGTTTGTGCATTTCTTTATCCATTACATTTTTATTTTTATTTTTTTAATAGCAAATTTTATTAATATTTTCCACATAACAAAAAGAGGGGGGAAATGAAAAATAACAATACACAAAATACAAAAACACACTCTCCCCCCTCCATTACATTTTTAAAATTAGCCCTTCTTAGCGAAGTGATCTCATCAAAACAGGGCATATGGTCATCCTGATTGCTTCTGTTCCTATGTTTTATACAGTTTGGTGCATTTACTGAGTCTGAGAAGAAAACTGAGGAGTATGATACCCAGGTAAGAGAAATCTGCAACATAACATTTAGTTAAATACCCAGAGGGATAGCCGTGTTCTTGCAGAAAAAGCAAAGTATTGTCGCATTGTAACAGTTAATATTTTTTATGGCATATATTTTCATGGGCTCAAGGCCACTTTCTCAGATGCGTGATGTAGTAGATCGTAACTGAGTAGAAAATATTTGTTGTGGAATTTCTTAGTAAGGAAAGAACTGATACAGAGCCTCGGCCAGGCTCTGTATAAAAATGGAGACAACAGGTCAAGGGTGGGCAGGAATGAGAACTACAGTGGTACCCCGGGTTATGTAAGCGATCCGTTGCGGGTCGTGGTACGTAACGCAGGCGTGCGTATCACGAACGCACGGGGGGGGGACAAAAAAACCCAGAAGAAGCGCGATTTGACCGCATCTGGGGGTCGCACACGCTCCGGAAACACTTCCAGGTTGTGGCCGTTCGCAACTCGAACGTCTGCAACATGGGGGGTACATAACCCAGGGTTCCACTGTAGTGTTGTCAAACGAATAGCATTGTGCTCCAGATTTTGAACTCCCTAGTGCTGTTGAATTGAAAGGTCAATAAGGAATCGTGTACGGATTGATCTTTTTGCAAATATAGTTTGAAGCTGCAATGTGGGTGTTCATGGAAAGTCTATGCTACATTAGTGGGAAACTGGTTTTGAGTTTTAGAAATGACGTTCTGTCTCCTGGTCCATTTTCATGTGTGTGTCACAAAATTCCATTGTGTACTGAGGGCAGAGGCAAGAGTTGGAATGGCTCCTGGACATTTCATCTGTTGAAGACTCTGCCCTTTCCCAGTATTGACTTCTAAATATTAACTTCTAAATGTAACGAAAGCCAGGGTGGTTTAGTGCATAAGATGCTGGTTTGGAACCACAGAACCCTAGGTCCAATCCTGGGCAACCTCGGATCAGCCACCATCTCTCAGCCTAACCTGTATGATACAGTCATGAAGATAAAAGTGGGGAAATCCATTTATGCCACCTGGAGCTCAATAGAAAAACAGTAGGACAAACAGTAGTAATATAGGAGTAAAGTTCACCAAAAAAAATGTTTTCTTTTTCAGGCTATGAAATACTTATCATATTTACTGTACCCATTGTGTATTGGAGGTGCAATTTATTCTTTGCTTAATATCAAATACAAAAGGTAAGGTGCTGTGAATTATTTCAGAAACCTGAAATTATTGCTTAAAATGTCTGTTGCATAGCCTTGAGCCCAAAGACTTGTAATACTGCAAAGTCAAAGAAGGCAAATGGTTTGGAAGTTGTTACCCTGGTGGCTAAATGTCTGCCTTGTTTTATGAGTTCTCTTCAGTTAATGTAGCAAAGAATATATGCTTGACCAGTTTGAGATGATAAGATCCTCACTGTACTCTAGTGCTCCGGTTTAGAGCTGGCATCAAAATAATAGTTTGGCCATTAGGACAGTCTTTTTCAACCTTTTTTGGGCAAAGGCACACTTGTTTCATGAAAAAAATCACGAGGCACACCACCATTAGAAAATGTTAAAAAAATTAACTCTGTGCCTATATTGACTATATATAAAGTAATTTTTCGATTTTTCCCACGGCACACCAGGCAACATCTCGCGACACACTAGTGTGCCACGGAACAGTGGTTGAAAAACACTGCATTAGGAACATGCTACAAAACCACTTCACAAAGTGTAGCTTCTGATTATGACTTGAAGGCAAGCAGTAGTTGGTGGAGAGCTGCGGTCGCATGAGTAAAATAAGCATGAGATGCGAGTTACATGTACACCTGTGATTTCTCAAACTTGGGTCCCCAGCTGCTGTTGGACTACAACTCCCATCATCCCTAGCTGGCTCATCATCATCAGGGATGATGGGAGTTGTAGTCCAACAACAGCTGGGGACCTAAGTTTGAGAAACACTGTGTTAAAGCATGGCGGAAACAGAAGGGCGGGGGGAAAGGGGGTTGTATTTTGCTGGTGTGGGTTTTGTTTTGTTTTTGAAAGGAAGGAAGGAAATAAAACAGCAAATAATGTTATTTTTATTAATTTAATGCAAATATTCTTTTTATCGCCCCCTTATAGCTGGTATTCCTGGTTAATTAACAGCTTTGTCAATGGTAAGTATGGATTTGTTTTATGTGTTTTGTTGAAGTCTAGTTTTCTAAAAATATTATTACAGAGCGAAGTTATTCTTAAAAGCAGTTATTTAAAATGGTAGTGTTTTTGGAAACTTGTGTCGTTATAATCGCCTGTGGTGAAACTCGCTGGGCTGGGTAGAAATCACAGAACTGAATGCTTTCTCAAGTTAAAAGAACAAAAGAAGCACCCTCCAAGTAGCAAAGTAGGGTGTCTGGCAAAAGGGTTAACTAGAATCAGAAGCTAGTGCTCTGATTGCATGGTGTTCTTTACATTGGGGAGCGCTCAGATGTGATAGGTTCAGTAGTTCTGTCTTTCTGCGCCTGATGGGAGTTGTAGTTCAGCAACATCTGGAGATCCAAAGGTCCTACCCTAAAATCATTTTTATTAAAATGCCTGTGCTGGTGCCTTGAACTACTTGACTTAAACCCCATGTGGCTATAGAAGCTGGATCTTATGACAGAAAGCATGTATAACTTTGGGTTTCATACTATATCTTGCTTTAGGTAGTCCGTGCTGTTTCTCCAGTTCATCCTGCAAACGTGTCCAAAGTATCTGGACACATGATATCAGCTTTCCTTGTGTACCACAAAGGAACGCGTGGGTGGCTTTGCACATTACTCTGTAGCAGCTTTTTATAAATAGAAAAAGAGTGAGCAGATCTGGGGCTAGCAATGCCTCTTGATTGTAGTTGACAGTTGGAGTAGAAAGCAGGACAAAATTTTGGTTGTCTGCTATAAGAATACGTAGCAATTATATAACACCTAAAATCTTCCAAGGCACTGTACAAGATTAAAAAATAATAATACTGTCCCTAATAGATCTTATAGAAAAGGGGGTGGGGTGAGGTGCAAGGAACAGGATAACTAGCCAATTAAGGTGTTAATTCCTTATTGGGTTACATAAATGTTTAACAGCCAGGTGGATTAGCCACTGTGAGAGACAGTTCTGAGAGAGCTGGAACCAAATGGTAGTTAGCTAAGCTAAAGGAGTGGACTGGGCTGACTTAACCTCTCCCTTTGCTGTGACCAAGCGAAATGGCAGCTAATTACAGATAGAGCCCTTTTACTTGGGAGCAAGCCTTGCTGCATTCAGTGGGACTTACATCCAAATAAGCATGCATGCAAAAGCAGCCAAGAGTGTACCATGCGCTTTGTTTGTATCATCTCAACTATTTTTACAATAACGTTGCAAAGTAGGCTAGTGCTATTGTCCCATTTCAGGGAGTGGTTCCCGATGACATGGCTGCTTTCCTAAGTTTCCCCGGTCCCCAATGTTTTGCAGAGGGTAGATCTGAATAGGAGAGTTTCTTTCCTTCCATTTCTTAGCTGTGACATTACCCTAGCTTCATTTCAAGCGTAGAAATGGATAGGTACCAGAAGTCTTGTTTTTATTTGGGGGGGGGGGTGTGTGGCAGGGTCCTCCTTTAAGACCATGTTAGCTAAACCTCCCTGATCTCCCAAACCAGTTAACTCAGTTTTGTGGTTGACATTTTGAGAATTTCCTTGAGAATTGCAAAATTATTTAACGTGGGCTTTGCCATCTCTTAGCTGAGTTTAATCAATTGTCATTGTATCCTGATAATGTAAATGTGGTAGAAATAAAAGGCTTCAAGGGCATTAAGGCTTTGTTCTTTAATGATTAAACCTAGTTCATGTTTTCTTCCCCAACAGGAGTATATGCTTTCGGATTTCTATTTATGTTGCCACAACTATTTGTAAATTATAAGGTAAATCTGAAGGTTATTCCTTAATCTTTTTGTTTTGTCCGGCCTCCTTTACTACTGCTAGTATATATGATTGTGTGGTTTCATTTCTTCTAGATGAAATCTGTTGCACATCTGCCCTGGAAGGCATTCACATACAAAGTAAGTTAAGTTCATTTGACAGTTCTAAGGTTTATAGTTCTGACACTCAGTTAATACCATTTAGTTGAAAATCAGCAGCAGTTGATGGCCAAACAATATGCATCAACAATTATAATATGTAGCAAAACTCTTAATGTGGTTGAGAAGAACGCTGAGAACACTTCTATAGTTGAACGTCTTGACTCCCGAACGCCGCAAACCTGGAAGTGATTGTTCTGGTTTGCTAACGTTCTTTGGAACCTGAACATCCAACACTCCTGCAGCTAATCGGAAGCCGTGCCTTGGTTTCTGAACATTTTGGAAGTCGAACGGACTTCCAGAATGGATTCCGTTTGACTTCTTAGATACCACTACGTTATTATTTGTCAGTGGTCCCTTGTGGGATGTAAGGTGTGGTTGTTTGACTACATTTAGCTTGATGGGTCACAAGTTAGGTAGGCCTGAAGTCTAGATCCTGGTCTGCATACCAAAAAAACAAAAACCATTAAAACTGTTCCAGCTGCTACTGAGGGTTATAGTTCTTGTCTCTGTCTAACCAGTTTCTCCCCACAATTTTTGCCTTAAGCGCCCTTTTTATTACCAGTTCCCAGTCATAAAACACTGCGTAAATTGAGCTCCTGCTTGCCTCTCCCCACCCCCACCACAAAAAAATGCATGCTGGTTTTTAGTTTCTGTGCAGTGATTTGCTCTTCTAAGGCTTACTGGGAGACTATAGATGAGGTGGACTACATCCCCAATTTCTGAGATAGCTTTTTAGCTTCGGAAACTCTGTTTAAATATTGTATTATGAAGAATGGATGATTTGGTTGAAAACTTGGTTTGTTGGGAACAACACTTGATTGATGTTCTGCTACGTATGCTGTGTTCACCTTGTGCATTATTTTTTCCAGGCATTCAACACTTTCATTGATGATATTTTTGCGTTTATCATCACAATGCCAACATCTCATCGGCTGGCATGTTTTAGAGATGACGTGGTGTTCCTGGTCTACCTTTACCAAAGATGGTATGGGTTCCTCTTATAACTTTGTTTTTTGTTTTTGTTAAATGTTTTGCCATTCATTCTTTTGTCAAAAAAGGCAGACCTTAGTAGTTCTGTACTGTATATCAAGCTCTGTTGAGAAAAATGGCCCTCAAATTCTGGTTAAAAGCCATTCAGTATCAAACCTGCCCCTGTTCACATAATCCTATGATGTCTTCTGTTTCTTGGTCACACTACAGCAGAGGTTCCCAAAACTGGTCTGGGACCACTGGTGGTCCTCAAGCTTCATTCAGGTGGTCCATAGCTTCTCTGTGGATATGTGATTGAAGATGGGAGACTGCACATCCACCACATGAAATATTCATATGGATTTTAATAGTATTCCAATGGCTATTTTTATTTGCTACATTGTATTTTATTGTCTCACCGTTTGAATTCTATGGAGCACAATGAAATGCGATACATAAGAAATAAAAAGAGTAATAAAAGTGCAACTGAAGATCATACAGCACCTAGCTCCAGCACATTACAATAGCTACAACAGGCAGAGAAATCTTAAAAGTGGTCCACCACAACTCTCAGTAATTTTCAAGCCATCTGTGGGTTCAAGAGTTTGGGAACCACTGTGTTATCTGTTGCAAACCGGAAACTCTCATTTTTTTCATTTTAGTCTCCCCAAAATATCAATTATGCGCTGTAAAAAATAAAATAAAATAGAAGGAAATCCCTGTCTGCAAGTGTACAATCTAATAGAGATGGGCAGAGGAGGGTATGGAAAGCAGGACGAGGGCTAAATCCACTCAGCAATTGGCAGCCCATATATAAAAGTAGTATCAGGATTTCACAAGTGTCATTCAAAATACGTTGACAGACCTTGTTGCTTAAAAGAATAATAATAATTAGCATTATGATGGCATTTGTGAGGAAGGATATTCTGGCATTGCAAGCTGACGCATGAAAAATTGTACCAATTAAAAGTGGCAAAAGTATGACCCTGTGGAGACTTTTCTTAAAGGAAGTATTAACTGTTTCTTTTTATCTGCAAGGCTTTATCCTGTGGATAAGAGCAGAGTGAATGAATATGGAGAATCTTACGAAGAGAAGCCGAAAAGAAAGCCCCACAAAGAATAACTTAGGATAACTCTGGGAGTCTCTTTGGACTGATACTGGCTGCATATGTTGTCTGGCTTTTAAGAAGCAGCAAAGCAAAAGAGTATTCTTCAAAGCTTGTGACAGAACTTCATGGACAATATATCATCTGCATTGCCAAAAATATGTTTTGATTGCCTTTGGATCTATCTTTGCTGTTGTTGTTTTTTTGTGTTCAAGAAGTCTGCCAATATTTCTGCCAGGTTTCACTCAAATGATTAACATTTTGAATTTCTGTGGAAGTTTCTGCATAAATATTTGTGTCTGTCCTGCTTAATGTCTTCGGCCCTCCAGTATCCAGCAGTGTGGTTGTATGTATTTAAAGGCCTGTGAGAAATAGAAGTATACTGTGAATAATTACAAAAGGGTAATGAAAGTGTGGGAGGAGGCCAGCCCGTGACCTTCAAACCGTCCAATAAAATGCTTTTGTACTCGATTGGGCCAATCCCTGGGCATGACCCAGTCCAATTCAAGACCCTGATTTCAGTGCAAGAGATTTCAGTGCATTTTTATCTCACGCGTTGAAATCATGTGGACTTTAAAAAAAGTTTGCTTGGCTGGATTGCACGCCTTGTTTTGTATCGCTTTCTCCACCATGAACATCTCATCTTTTAGAATGAGATGACAGCTATGCTTCTCACAGTGGAACACGTTATCATAGCAGAATTGGGCATTGTTGCTGAAATATTGTCAATATACAAAGGCATGCACTTTAACATGTATGTACCAATCAGTTCTAAGCCAGCACTGGACACAGAAAGCTTGTAACTTTTTAAAATGCGTTTTTTAAAATGACAAAGGCTTATTGGCATAAGTCCAACTGAGCACATGCAACAAATAGTATTCAGTTGTTTGGGGGGTTTTTTGTACAGTGGGCAAAATGTTGTCCTTCAACCCTAAAGTTAGGATTTCTTCATTCCTTCCAAACTGGATCTTCATTCCTAGAGTGAGAGCCATTATGTTGTAGTCAAAAATCTCTTTTTAAAAAAACAAAAAGCAAAATGTAAATACATACTTGCATGACACACTATTGTGCCAATTATATTTCGGCAGGGAAACTAGGCCTTTTTCTTCTATATTGACATAAATAGCATAAGGATGGGAAGAAGTTGCTTAAAGTACCTAATAGAAAATGGAGACATCAGAAGTGAAGTGTAAAGAGATTCTGTTGCAAATCTGCTGGAAAAGGAAATGAACTTTCCAGTTGTCATTGTTTTTTGGGCGGGTAAGGTGTTGTTACAGGGTTTTAATCATTTGCATTTTTTAAAATTTGGATGTGTTGATCTAATCAAATAGTGTCACTAAGTCACTTTATTTTGAGCATGTTCAAAATGCAAGTGAAGCTGCCTTATAAAGGATATTCACTTGTATCACAGCATGACATTTAGTAGAGCTACAATCCCACCTGTCCTTTTTGAGCTTTAATCTCCATTGAATTCCATGGAATTTGGACTCTAGGATTTTTATTTTTATTGAGACGCTGTGTGCACGTTGGCCTACTCCCCCCCCCCACCATCCAATGGATTGGCGCATAGGGCCTGCTCCCCGCTGTGCATGCTTAAGCCCATTGACTTGAATGAGACTTGAGTATGCTTAATGGTGACCTTCATTACTAAGAGGTATTGCATTCAATATTGTTGAATATGCATGTTCCCCACTTCAGCATCCAAAGATCCACTGGTACTTTATTCTCTCAGACGACATTAGGTTGCTTAGTTTCGGGTGTCAGGATACTTTTCTGATAACATCCAAGAACTTTAAAAATCTGTTTTGGTTCCTCAGGACTCTTTCCCCCTCTGCTATATTTTTATATTATTAACTGGGAGGTGGGGATGTTGGCAGTCCATTAGTTCTCTGTCTTATTTTTTCACTGGAGGCATTCTCTCCCATTGAAATGAATGGGCCTTAAAAGAGGTGCACCCATGGTTTATCTGGATGCTGAAAGTTTCTGAAGTCGTTTCCAAAACCTGAAGTTCTGCATTTGGGTAGCTTTGTCTTTCAACATTCCTTCCTTACTTGCTGTGGTTTCTCTGGCAAGTAGAAATATTTTGAAGTGCTAACAAGTGCCTTTTTAATCTCTTTTTTAAAAAACTCTTGTTTTTTCAGAATTACGGTAAACTTAATAAAATTGTTGTACTACTAAGTTGAATGTAAACATAAAATATGGGCACAAAGCAGTCAGAGTTTATTCCCATGGATTTTGCTGGGAAAGATTTAACACTCACTTAAAAATCACAGGCCCCCAAGAGTACTTAATGGGAGAAGTAGACCATAAATCTGAATTTCCAATAAAGCTTCTTATTGTTTTCAAATTATAAAGAATAACCTCTTGGCAGAAATATTAATAGCACATGTTTGTTTTTCTGGTTAGTGTCTAAAAGTACAGAATATCAGTGATTAGCTGAATAATTTGCAGTGCAAACATTGTTTGGTTTAAATGAACATGTTTTATTTTTTAACTTGAATGAGGAATGTATTTGGGAACATCAAAGTGTCCTGTCAATTCAGAGAGACCTGGTCCCATCCAGTCAGTGATAATTTGTTTCCTTCATTCCATGTAAATAAATGTTTATGGGTATGCTTTTGTTGTCTCTATTTGAGATTCTAATTACGTTGTTGAAGAGTAGTCTTCACATTCTGCTTCATTTAAAAAAAATGCATATCAATGATTACTTGTGAACAATCCCTCTTCCAGGGGAAACTTAGGTAATTGTAGTTTTGTGAGGGAAATAGAGGTTTGCTAACAACTCTCAGCACCCTTAACAAACTAAAGTTCCCGGCATTCTTTGTGGGGAGGGGGAGCCATGACTGTTTAAACTGGTATAATAGTGCTTTAACTGGAAGTGGCCTTAGGCAAGTAAGAATTGCTGAAAGAATAACGGTGAAGCATTACAAGCACATTCTGTTGTCATTCATACCGCCTTGGAATGAGATCAGGATGCTATACAGGAGGATTGTCTCATTACGTAAATTGGGATTGCAGGCTCACACATCGCCTCTGCATGTAGCCACCAAGAATCTTGCTTCTCCGTTGTCAGCCATTCCGTTTCCCATGCTTGGGAGGCAGGAGCAAGTTGAGGCTGAACTGCTATTGATGGGGGTGTGAGTGGGGGAGGTAAGGAACCACTGATCCCCGAACCAAAGGGAAAGCCATCCCAAAGAATCTGCTTGCTGGTGTTTGTCCGATGTCATTGCTGTGAAGAGTTGCGAATTCCCCGACGTCTGTAATTATGACCTGTAAGTATATGGATGATGCAAGTTAGTAGAGGATGGAGCCAGGGAGTTTGTTCCTTTTGTGTAGGTACCAGCTCTCAATGTCATGGTGTATTCTGTCTTTAGAAGACTGGGAAGCTGACTTCTGAGAGAGCCTGCAAGGTCCTCTGCCACCAACTGGGCTAAAAGACCCTCGTGGTCCCTCCCCAACCCTATGATGTCTTCCCTTTAACTTTAAAAAATAATATACAAAGCAGCACTGATTTGTTTAAAAGTTAGTAAGACTCATAGCTGTCAACTCTTCCCTTTTCTTGCGAGGAATCCTATTTGGAATAAGGGAATTTCCCTTAAAAAAGGGGAAAGTTGACAGCTATGGTAAGACCATGCAAAAAAATATAAAAAAATAGCTGTGCAGCAGAGTCCCCCACCTTCCCGGGCAAATGGAAAAGCCAAGCTAGAAAATGAATAAAGCAAATCCAATACTGTACTAGGTCAGTGCCGGATTTACATACAGTATAAGCTAAACAAGCTATAGCTTAGGGTCCCACTCTCTTAGGGTCCCACTCTCTTCAGGGGGCCCCAAAAACATTAAAGGGGAAAAAATGTACATTTCCAAAATAGAAGATAAAAAACAAAATAAAACCTACACACAGCAACAGTGTTTTGTGTTGTGTTGTCTCTTATTAGGTCCATAAATTACCATATAGCAACGAAATAAAATAAAATAAAAAAATCCTTCCAGTAGCACCTTAGAAAGCAACTTAAGTTTGTTATCGGTATGAGCAACGGCAATTGATTGTTGACAAAGGACAGCTGGAAACAAAAAGGCCCCCGCCCCATTACCTCCAGTAGCTTTGGGCCTCATCAAACCTAAATCCGGCCCTGACTAGGATCGAGAAATTAATAAAAACAAAGCCAGTGCAAGGATCGAGATGCAACAAGATCGCTCAATGCATATCATAAGTGGGAGGGCGGTACCGTAAAACAACGTCGCCAAAGCGTACATCGCTTTTCCGCGGCTTGCCTGCATCTTCCATCCCCTCAAAGCTGATGTTTTTTTTCCCCTAGGGATGATGGGAGTTGTAGTCCATCAACAGCTGGAGACCCGAGTTTGAGGGGGCGGGGCGCGGCGACCACGCGGAGCCTCCCCTCGCTTTGCGCGCGCCTTCTTCCTCGCGCTCCGTCATGGCGCGTCCTCGGCGCTGCTGCCGGGCTGTGCGGGCGCTGCTGCGGAGCTGCTACGCGGAGCTGCTGCCGCTGGAAGCCTTTGTCCGGCGCCTGCAGGCGGCCGCTCCCCCCGGAGCCCAGCCCCAGCCTCTGCTGCAAGACGGGGACCCCAAAGACTACCGCGCCTTGGTGGACCGGTGCCTAGTGGGGCGGCCGGCCGGGGCCAGGGCTCCTCCTCCGCTGCTCACCTTTCAGCAGGTAAGGAGGGAGGGAGGGAGGAAAGGAGGCTGGCACGCCCGAAAACGGGCTGGGCTGTGGTCCCAACTTGCTCCTTGCTTGGGGACGAGGGGTCCACAGGAAGCTCTCCCAGGCCCTGGGACAAGAAATGGATAATGCCAGCAGCAAGTAAAGGGACCAGGTTTTTAAAACCAACAGGGAGGTCTGAACTTGAAGACCCGCATAGTGCCGGATTTACATATAAGCTAAACAAGCTCCCCAAAAAAATTTAAAAGAAAAAAAACCCTGCATGTACATGTCCAAAATATGATAAAAAACAAAATAAAACCTGCATACAGCAACAGTGTTTTTTTTGTTGTGTAGGCTACCATGATGTAAGTAATGGGCCCCACCTGTATTCACTATTACAGTGTTTTTCAACCTTTTTTGGGCAAAGGCACACTTGTTTCATGAAAAAAATCATGAGGCACACCACCATTAGAAAATGTTAAAAAATTTAACTCTGTGCCTATATTGACTATATATAAAGTAATTTTCCCACGGCACACCAGGCAACATCTCGCGGCACACTAGTGTGCCGCGGAACAGTGGTTGAAAAACACTGCACTATTAATATACTTCTTCTTAATTGTTTTTGAGTTCAACAATTACTTTGATAAAATACATGCTTTGTTATGTGCAAATGGCTTTAGATACCTATTAGTTCCATAAATTACCATATAGCATATATTCAACACAAAAAACAGCGGCAATTTGTTGTTGACAAAAGACAGCTGGGCATATAAAGGGCCCCATTACCTTCTGTAGCTTAGGGCCTCGTCAAACCTAAATCCGGCCCTGGACTTGCAGCAGATGTTGTGGGAGACCCAGCAAAGAACAAACATGCAACCCACACAGTCGATAATCTACAAGAGGCCTCTCTTCGGAGGCATGTTCACATGCTCAGAAGCCACAGTTAGCTGTGGCCTTGTCGGCATTAGTATAATTTTAAATTTTTCTTTACCACTCTTCATCTGAGGATCACAGGGCGGTTTGCAATATAAAAAGGGTTTTTTACCCTTTTTTTTACACTTCACAACCTGCATTATGTTGCACAGAACGCAGTCTCAAGGTATATTAGCCACTTCCCTTTCTGCGATTGTGACTTCCCTTCTTCAAATATTTGTCTGGGTGAACCAGCCTTTGATATCTTTGAATGATGCGTTGCTGGTCCAGGCCAACAAGTTTCTGTGTGGCAGGCTCAGCTTTATGTAATTTCTCCGTATAAATTGTGCAAGCAGGCATCATTGTGGAGTGCTCGAGTCACATGCTGGCGTCATTTTGGGGGTGGATAGGGCAGAATCTTTCTGCTTCCCTGTGTGCGGGTTGCTTTTTGCTCAGGTGCCATACAAAACAGGCTGTTTCCTCTTGCGGAACTGTAGCACACAGTAATACCCAGTTTGTTTGGCTCTTTGAGGCACCTGCTAATGAAAATGTTGCCTTTTTTTGCTGCATTGCAGGTTTCCAGTCAGGATGACGTCGTGGCAAGAGTCGTTCAGAGAATCTGTGAAAAGAAGAAAAAGAATGTCCTGGCGTTTGGCTACGGACCCTCGAACGAGAATAGCCGCCACCTGCCCTGCATGCGGAATATCTGCAGCTACCAGCGTAATAGCACAACAGAAACCCTTCGCCAAAGCGTTCTCTGGGAAATAGTCCTGAGCAGAGTTGGAGACGATGTCATGATGTACGTACTGGAGCACTGTTCTCTCTTCATGCTCGTGCCTCCCAGCTGTTGTTACCAAATTTGCGGCCAGCCCATCTACGAACTCGCTTTAAGAAGCGCAAAACCCTCTCCTGAGTTCTTCAGACAGAGATATCCCAGGCCGGCACCCAGCGCCTTATCTAGCTACCTGCGAGGAAGGCTTCAGCCTTGTGGGAAATACCTTGTGAAGGCAAACCGGGGGGAATGGAACTCTAGGAAGCAAAGACGGCGCAGATCACAAGAAGGTGTAGATGGTGACTCCCAGCAGTCTTTGAAGGTTCGAAGAGCTGCCAGGCTGAGCCCTACAGCAAATGAACTAGTTACAAGGTCCAGTGACTACCTAGAGGACCAGCCAAACCCCAAACACTGCCTGCGTTTAACAGCACCGCCTCGTAAAAGGAAATGGAAGGGCTGTTATGAAGTTAGCGCTAAGAGAAAGAAAACCACGCAGATGGACGAGGGGCTGGGAGAAGAAACAAGAAACCCAGTTCCCACTCAACGCAAAAAACAAATAATTCTGGATGTTGGCGGGGATGCATCTAGAGGGTGTGTAAGGCCGATTTCAGAGGGGGAGGTAGTCTTCGTGAAGCCTGTTGCTCAGAGAAGTGAATTTGGAGCACAAACCTGGGGTTGCCCAGCTCCTGATAATCCAGAGGTTTTTTCGTGTGGTCCTGCACTAAGTACAGAGAGCGAAACACTGTGTGGATCTAGTACCAAAACAAAACCTCGCACTTCGGTGCCAAAGGTAGAACCTTGCATTTCTGATTATTGCTCTGTAAAGCTTGTAAATGCTGCTGCTGCTGCAGACAGAGGCCTAAGAACATCTAAGCCAGCTCAGGAGTTTTCTGATAGGATTTCTGCTCCTGCCGTGCAGATTGAAAGGCGCTCCCTCTTGTATTCTTGCCGGCAGTTGAAAGAGTGTCTACCGAAATCATTTGTGCTGAACCGCTTAAAGGGCTATCCGGCAGGCGGATGGCGGCTTGTGGAAACCATATTTTTGAACAGCAAGATTCCAAAGCAGCCGGGCAAATCAAGTCTTCCAGGTTACAATAGGAAGAAGAAGCGGCTTCCAAAACGCTACTGGCAGATGAGAGGCGTCTTCCAGGAACTCTTGCGGAACCACACAAAGTGCCCTTACCTAACAGTGTTAAGAAATAATTGTCCCATTTGGGAGTTGGACAAAATTCGCCCAGGAAGACGGAGTTGCGAGCAAAACGTCTGTGGAGAGGGTCAAAGCTTGCCAAGGAGGTGGCAGGCGAACGCCACGGAAAATTTCCCCACGGGCATATCGGGTGCTTTGGGTCCATTCTCGGGTGCTTCTTGTAGAAGCTTTGAAAAAGCTGAGTTGCATCAAAAAGGAACTGAAATGCAAGCTCCCCACGTCTCCCCCAGTTCCGACGTCACAGTGTTCCTCAGGCAACATTCCAGCCAGTGGCAAGTGTACACTTTTGTGAGGAGTTGTCTGCAGAGAGTGGTCCCTGCTGTACTCTGGGGTTCTAACCATAACAAATGCCGCTTCTACAAGAATGTAAAGCGGTTTATCTCTCTGGGGAAGTTTTCCACGCTTTCGTTACGGGAGCTGATGTGGAAAATGAGAGTCAATGATTGTGCTTGGCTTCGTCTGACCAAAGGTATGGACTGTGGTTATTAAAATGAAAGTGGCTTTGTTTTAAACTGCCTTTCCTCATGTCAACATAACAGGATAATTTCCAACCTAGTGTGACATGCAGTCCTGCAGGGACAAGCTACACATACCGTATTTTTCGCTCCATAGGGCGCACCTCGTTTTTAGAGGAGGAAACAAGAAAAAAAATATTTTTCTGGTTTTCCTCCTCTAAAAGCCCTGTTTTTTCTAGGATCAGCTAAAAGTTTTGCAGCTTTTTTTGCAAAGGGAAAAGCCCTGTTGTTTTTTTTTTAGGATTAGCTAAAAGTTTTGCAGCTTTTTTTGCAAAGGGAAAAAGCCACCAAAACCATTGTTCTCAAAGCTAGCTTGGCTGCAAAAAGTATCATCATTCTACAAAGTTGGAAATCAGTCGTATCTTCCCAGTGTTGAGGATTCTTTTGGGAAACAATTCCAAAAGAATGTGACAGAGCTTGGGTTCAGCTTGTGGTTAGCGAGCAGAGAGTTTAACCACGCATCCTGGTTTGGATAGCTCAGCCGGTAGAGCGCGAGACTCTGAATCTCAGGGTCATGAGTTCGAGCCCCACGTTGGGCAAAATATTCCTGCATTGCTGGGGGCTGGGCTGGATGACCTTCATGGTGCCTTCCAACTCTACAGTCCTGTGATTTAAAACAATCCAGTTAATAAACACAAGCAACAGAGCAGCAGCTTGAGAATAATAAAACAAAAGAGTGGTTTTTTGTTTTTTTAGAATTCCTTGGGAGAACAGGGTTATTTATGCCTGCCATCTGAAAGCCAGCAAGAATACTTTCTGTCAGTCCCTGCAGTCTGAATTTCTAAGGGCAAGGCGTTCCAGAGTTGGGAATGGGGGGGGATAGTGGTGGCACTCTCATGTGTCATAGAAAGCCCAGCTATAACCAGAATTACTCAGAATAGGATGCTGATACCCTCTAGCAGATTTCAGCCTTGCAAATAAGTCTGCGGAATTTACTAGCCCGCAAGTATTTTAATAAGCTTGCCCGAATGGTGTGATTTTTGTGTGTGTGTGATACTCAAATGGTGTCGTGGCCCAGTAGACATGTCTGCGCCGCCACCCTTGCCAGATCCTGTGCCTCCAAGCGAAGAAATTGGCATTCCTACTACACGGCCAAGTGTGCGTATGAGAGGGGACGGATCTTGCTGTGACTGTCTTATAATGTAGCCGCAGCAGAGATGTCCGTGGGGGTTTCCAGCTGTGTGTTTTCACTTGGGAGGAACCCATCTTTGTAAAATGGTATCCTGTACTTTGGTTGTGGTGGCGACTTTTTTTTTTTTTAGAAAGCTCTTTCTACACTTAATCGTCAGTAAACCTGCGATTCCGCTTACAGAACTCAGGCGTTTTGTTCCTGCCTCCGAACACCGTTTCCGTGAAGATCTGATGTCCAAATTCCTGTACTGGCTGATGAACTCCTTCGTTGCAGAGCTGCTCCGATCTTTCTTCTATATCACGGAGACTATGTTTCAAAAGAACATGCTTTTTTACTTCAGAAAGGCTGTTTGGAGAAAGTTGCAGAAGATTGGCATTAGGTATTTATTACTTGAAGCACCGTAATTCGTATCCTGCGCGTGGGGGTGGGGTGGGATATATGCTCTCTTTGTACAGTCTCCCATACTTTCATCTGGGAAGATGCCATTTGAAGAGGGTCCCATTTGCACTGCACATTTAATTATATTATGCCGCTTTAATCCGTCATGGTTTCCCCCAGAGAATCCTGGGAAGTGTAGTTTGTTAAGGGTGCTGGGAGTTGTTTGGAGATCCCTATTCCCCTCGCAGAGCTACAGTTCCCAGAGTGGTTAAAAAGTCAGTCCCTCTCTGCCAGGGAGGCTAGGGCGTCTCCTAACAACTCTGTGCACTGTTAAACTACATATTCAACATAAATATGGGAAGTTTTTAGAAGAAGAAGAAGAAGAAGAAGAGTTTGGATTTGATATCCCACTTTTCACTACCCGAAGGAGTCTCAAAGCGGCTAACATTCTCCTTTCCTTTCCTCCCCCACAACAAATACTCTGTGAGGTGAGTGGGGCTGAGAGACTTCAGAGAAGTGTGACTAGCCCAAGGTCACCCAGCAGCTGCATGTGGAGGAGTGGAGACACGAACCCGGTTCCCCAGATTACGAGTCTACCGCTCTTAACCACTACACCACACTGGCTCTCACTCACAACCTCGGCATTATAAGTATTTTTAATGTTTAACGCTGTATTGTGATTTTAATATTCTGTTGGGAGCCGCCCAGAGTGGCTGGGGAAACCCAGCCAGATGGGCGGGGTATAAATTATTATTATTATTATTATTATTATTATTATTATAAACAACTGTTTAAAGCAGTACAGGTGAAACTCAAAATATTAGGATATTGTGGAAAGGTTCATTTCTTTCAGTAATTCAACTTAAAAGGTGAAACTAATATATGAGATAGACTCATGACTTGCAAAGCGAGATATGTCAAGCCTTTATTTGTTATAATTGTGATGATTATGGCGTACAGCTGGTGAGAACCCCAAATTAACAATTTCAACTTTGGGGTTTTCCATCAGTTGTATGCCATAATCATCGCAATTATAACAAATAAAGGCTTGACATATCTCGCTTTGCACGTCATGAGTCTATCTCATATATTAAACTCCAGTAGCTAATGAAAACAATTGCTTACATAAATGGTCTTTTCCACGATAGTCTGATTTTTTCAAGCTTCACCTGTATGATACTGCTTTAAATGTGTCATGCAGACGAGGTCTAGGACTCTGAACCTTTCAAATGTAGGTCACTGATTTGAGTGTTGCCGTTTTGAGGGGGTGGGGGAGGTCAGATGAACCACGCATACCAAAAAGGTTGAGAGCATATGTGTGGGGCGTCACAGGCTATTCCTGCCCCTGATGTGCCAAATGGGTGTGCTACCATCCACAAATATTGAGATATTGCAAAGGTCTCTTAAGTTCATACTGATGTGCAGGTGTGCGAGCAAGCGCACTCTACACAGTTTCTCCATGTGAGGATTGTGATTGAGCCAGGATTCTACTTGTGTGACACTCTGTAGTCTGTACATTGGGAATACACCCAACCCACAGCAGCTTCCAGGACCCTCTGAAAGTGCAGGTGGGGACATGCCCCCTGGCACATTGGGCCATTGAATTGCGAGATCATGTCTCAGACAAGCACAGAGAGCCATTGTTTTTTTTTATTATTGAACTTGAGCTTCAAAGTTTCTCTGATGAGATTTATGTCCTAGCATTGTTCATGAAGACAAAGTGGCAATCCAGATGTCCTGAGTAGTCTTGCCCCTCTTTCCTCTATACAGTGGTACCTCTGGTTATGTTACCTTTCGGTAATGTAACTTTTGGGTTGCAAACGCAGCATGCACAGAAGCGGCGCCTCTTGTTGAGGACTTTTTGGGTTGAGGACTTTTTGGGTTGCGCATGGACCCCCGTAACGAATTAAGTTCGTATCTGGAGTTTCCACTGTACAGTGGTACCTCGGGTTACAAACGCTTCAGGTTACAGACTTCGCTAACCCGGAAGTAGTACCTCGGGTTAAGAACTTTACCTCAGGATGAGAACAGAAATCGCATGATGGCGGTGTGGCGGCAGCGGGAGGCCCCATTAGCTAAAGTGGTACTTCAGGTTAAGAACAGTTTCAGGTTAAGAACGGACCTCCAGAACGAATTAAGTTCTTAACCAGAGGTAACCACTGTATTAACATTAAACCACATAGCTTGCTGTATTACCAAGACAAGCAAAGACACACATCTTCCCAATTTCCAGTTGGTTGAAAGAATCTGTTCTAAATGACCCACTTCAAAGAATACTCAGATGGCAGGCTCTCTTCTCAACAGAGTATTTCTTACAGGGCTTCCCCCCCCCCCCGCCAGAACTCACCAGAACTCAGTTCTGGTACCTCTCAAGTGGGCGCCATTACCATTGTAGCAGAGCAATGAGGAGAGCTCACGGTGAGTTCCGGCACCTCTTTTTCTAGAAAAATAGCACTGATCGTACGGAAGCAGAACTCGAGGGGAATTGTGTGATCTGCTTTGTAGTCTGTTGTGAAAAAAAACTATGTTCATTTCCACTTTAGAAGTCACCTGGCCAAAGTGCAGCTTCGTGCCTTATCAAAGGAGGAGATTGAAATTCTGCAGCGGAAAAAGTGTGTCCCCCTGGCATCGAAACTCCGGTTCATCCCCAAAGCGAATGGGCTGCGTCCCGTGGTCAACCTGAATGACGTCGTAGGAGCTGAAGCATTCTGTAGAAAGAGCAGAGACCAAAAGGTTCTTACTTTACAGTTGCGTACTGTGAAGTTCATTCAATCTGATGAGCGAGTGTTGTCTTTATCACCTTTGTAGCCCTCTTCTGAATCCCATCCCCAAATAATAATAATATTTGGGCAGTTTCCAACAAGAGATTACAAACACATTAAAATATCAGTCATTAAAACCTTCCCTTAACAGGGCTAAATCCTGTTCCTACATCCTTCTTAAATGCCTGTACAGCATGCGTCCTTTCCAAGAACTCTTTGTTTTCTCCCTCTGCTAGTTGCCTTCTCTTCCAAGAGATCAGTCAGCTTGGACATGCATGAGAACGCTTTGTTCTATGTGAAACACTTAACGCCCCCGAATTTCTCTCTTTCTTTAATTTTCTCCTAGGTTCAGTACTTCAACAAACAACTTAAAAACTTATTTAGTGTCCTTAGTTACGAAAGCGCCAAGAAACCCATCTTGCTTGGCTCTTCTGTGTTTGGAAAAGATGATACTTACGCAATATGGAAGAAGTTTGTTTTGAAGGTTTTAGAGTCGAACTCTGAAATGCCGAGATTCTACTTTGTGAAGGTAACGCTTAGTGTCTCTGTTGGGTCTGGATGTTTTCCATTTCTTAAAAGTGGACAGAACCGAGGATTTTTCTTCGTTTAAGGCTGCAGTACTTGTGACCAAGCTCTGTTGAACCCCAATGGCACGTAGGTCTGAATAAACATGCACTGGGAATCGGGAATATTTCATAAGTTTGGGTCTGTGGCCCCAGGTGCTTGGTTTTGTAACGCTGCTGGCGCCGAGCTGTTTACTTCTTTCTCTTCACTCCAGGTAATCAAACCTGTAGGGAAGGATAGGGCTCTGTAATATCTCAAGAAAGGAGTTGGTTTCATACTTGAGTTGGTTTCATACTTGGGTTGAGATGGAATTCACACTAGGCTTCCAAGTTTTGCCCTGCGGAGAACTGAGGTCGATTCAGGGGTTGTTAACTTGTGTCAGCGGAGACCAGTCACATTGGGCGTTGCAGAAGGTTTTTGGTGTGCTAAAATGTGCCAACCCCGAAAAGGCTGCCGTTGAATGGCATATATAGTCTCACACACTCACATTATCTCTCGTACACGGACACACACACATTGTCTCTCATGCACACACGCATGCTTTCTCTCACCTGCGAGTCCTCCATCTGCAACATGTACGAAGCAAAGTTCAGAGAGAAACTCCAGCAGCAAGGAGCCTTTGCAGAACCCAGAAAATTTCTCTGTTCTGTGCAGATTCCAACCGAGGATTTGGAAGTTTTACAGGTATCCATCCCCCACTCTAGTTCCAGGGCTTGGTGTTTCCTCTCTCCTCTCAGCTGCTCACCCCTAGTTTGTTGAAATTTCCATTGAAACCCTCCTGAAATCTACAGTCCGGATCCCCTGTTGAAGCTAAGCATGTGTTACTGAGCAGAATATAGGTTTGTCCTCTGTTAACCCTCATCCCCATCTTTTCTTCCTCCCTCTGTTCCCTTTCCCTGCCCTGAAGTTTAGTCTGTAAGCTCCTCGGGGCAGTGGCCTATCCTGTTTGTAAATGCATTATTGCTGATGTTTTCATTGTCCTTTGCAGATTACATCTGTACCGGTTAGCGAATGCCTTTCTGTTGCGAGTTCTTTGCTTTGTGTCACATCTGATGCACGGTTGAAAGTTTAAAATAACGGAATTTCTCTCTCCCCACCCCCCTTTCAGGCTGACGTCACAGGGGCTTACGATACCATACCCCATAATAAACTGATAGAAGTAATTTCACAAGTCTTTGCTCTGGAGAGAGAGACCAGTTACAACATACGCCGCTATGCAGTGATCATCAGGACCAGAAATGGACTTAAGAGAATATGCTACAGGAGACATGTAGGCTGGATCTTTCTCTCTCTCCTCCCCCCACCCAATTTTCTGTTCTTTGATAAGTATATATTCCCGTTGGGAACTCTGTAACATCTGTGTAAATATTCCATGGAAATACCATCCAGCGAAGAGCATCCTTAAGGCTGGAAAGCCGCACATTTTCGCTTGTCTTGCCGGCTAACTAAAAATGGTCGCTCCTACTTGGGGCGCTTCCTCTCGCTCGCCCCAGGGCTTGGCAAGAGGTTCCAATGGAACCCCACTGATGCCGAAATGCAGCAGCAGGACTTTGCCTCTCCCAAGTTCTCTGTGGGGGAAGGCACAGGCCCTTCCCTCATGCTGATCTTTTGCAGGATGTAGAAAACCTCAGCGTCGTGCTCCTGCAAAAGTCAGACCTGGAAGAGGATCCTTGTGCTGGGCATGCAAGATCCGCGAGGAGGTTTATTTTGCTGGACTCACTCGAGGAAGGGAGGGCCCCCCCCATCACTAGCAAGCAGGTTTATAGAGCCCTGTTCAAAATAGTTGAGCCATATCACTGTTCCATAGGTGAATTCAGCTGTTCTTAGCTAGGTGGCAGTGCCTGCGTTTGACTCTGCTCCTGGACTGACCACTCCTTTGATGTTGAAGTAGCCTGGCTTCAGGTGGTATCGTTGGTGGCAGAGAGGCTGTGCCCTAGCTTTTGCAGGGTTTTTAATTTATTTTACACCGCGGAAATGCATATCTGCTGAATAGTCCAGGATTGAGCGGTAGACTCGTAATCTGGGGAACCGGGTTCGCGTCTCCGCTCCTCCACATGCAGCTGCTGGGTGACCTTGGGCTAGTCACACTTCTTTGAAGTCTCTCGGCCCCACTCACCTCACAGAGTGTTTGCTGTGGGGGAGGAAGGGAAAGGAGATTGTTAGCCGCTTTGAGACTCCTTCGGGTAGTGATAAAGCAGGATATCAAATCCAAACTCTTCTTCTGAGTGCACCAGGAGCTTCATGGCTCTTATTTATTGATTACCACAGAAAAGAAGGGAGGAAGTATGGGCTGGGGAGCACATGCCAGCAGCTCCTGGGAGAACTGTGGGGCAGCCCTTGCCCGAACCCTTGGGAGAAGCTGGGGGGGGTGGGTGGGTGCCAGTAAGTGGAGTGGGCTTCTGCTTGCCCCCTTCCACATTCTTTTCTCTCAATCCAGCTCCTCATAATTGTTAACCCTGACATTTTTACTATGCTGGAGGTCAACTCAAAAATCTAAAATAATCTCAATCCGAATGTTGTTTGCAGGTATCTGTTTCCAGTGAGTTTAAGCCTGATATGAAACAGTTTCTGTGTCATCTTCAAGAGAGCACCTCACTGCGGAATGCAGTAATAGTTGAGCAGGTAAGCTTCTATGTACCATTCCCTTTAACTATGGAGGCTGAGATTGAAAGAGGATTTCCTAAGGCTGCCCCATTGGTGTGTTTTGATGTCCCAAGCTATAGGCAAACCTTGCGATTGGTCCTCTCCCTCTCCCTCACACACACACTCTTCTTCATTTTTTTGACTGCCGCTTGCCATGCCGTCTGAACTTGTCAAACCGTAGTATATCTTAACTATTGTTTGGGTAGACCCCAGTTTAAACTTTGGGTGACATGCTAAAATGTAGCTCTGCCAGGGGCGAACTTGTGGGGCAAAGGAAGCCTGCAATCCCAAGGCTCACTTAGGCTTGTTCACCTTACAATAAACCATAGTTGTTCAAGAAACCATGGTTTCTTTTAATACCTGCTGAGTTCATGACAGCCAGTAAATTAATGGCAGAGGCAAGATTCGAGCAGTAGACTGCGTGAGTCATAACTCCTTCAGTTAGGCTGCAATCCTAAACCCACTGCACCCAGTAGGATTTACCTCTTGAGTAAACATGCATAGGTTTGTACTATTAGCCACTGCATTTTACCATTTCTGTAGACGAGATTAACTTCAAGACGATTTATTCGTTTGGGGTTGACGCTAGTATTTACGTTCTTATTTAGAAGTTGCCCGCATCTTGCATTGTGCAGTTTTCACTTTTAATATTTTAATCCCTCTTACCACGATCCTGCAGTCTGAGCTTTCCATATCTTGGTGCACAAGGGAGAATTCTGAAACAGGCAATGTTATCAGCTTTAAAAGAGGGGAGTTTGTGAAGCTCTAACAAGTGTTTAAAATATGCCCAAGGGAAAATTGTATGGAGCCTCAGTTGGCTCAGCTATACAGTACTGAGCCACGAGTTTCCCACTTTGAGTGCATGCCTTTGCCACTTCCTGCCAGTAGATGGTGCTGACAGACATCCTAGTTTGAGGGAAATCCTTCATTGTTATGCGTAACATTTTACAACTGGGTCTTCTGTTCGTATGGTGCCAGCTTCACTGGCACTTAGCTCTTAGATGTTTACTCTGGGCATGCTTTACAAACAAACCTGACCTCAGAGCAGGCATATTATATTAGGGCAAATACCATAAGCCAAAGTATTGTTGTTGTTGTTCAGTCGTGTCCGACTCTTCGTGACCCCATGGACCAGAGCACGCCAGGCACGCCTATCCTTCACTGCCTCTCGCAGTTTGGCCAAACTCATGTTAGTAGCTTCGAGAACACTGTCCAACCATCTCATCTTCTGCCGTCCCCTTCTCCTTGTGCCCTCCATCTTTCCCAACATCTGGGTCTTTTCTAGGGAGTCTTCTCTTCTCATGAGGTGGCCAAAGTACTGGAGCCTCAACTTCAGGATCTGTCCTTCTAGTGAGCACTCAGGGCTGATTTCTTTAAGGGTGGATAGGTTTGATCTTCTTGCAGTCCATAGGACTCAAGAGTCTCCTCCAGCACCATAATTCAAAAGCATCAATTCTTCGGCGATCAGCCTTTTTTATGGTCCAGCTCTCACTTCCATACATCACTACTGGGAAAACCATAGCTTTAACTATACAGACCTTTGTCGGTAAGGTGATGTCTCTGCTTTTTAAGATGCTGTCTAGGTTTGTCATTGCTTTTCTCCCAAGAAGCAGGCGTCTTCTAATTTCGTGACTGCTGTCACCATCTGCAGTGATCATGGAACCCAAGAAAGAACCCAAGAAAGCCAAAGTATACAAAGTTCAAACTTCTACTTTTTCGTTTTCTTCTTTCAGGGTGTCTCTTTGAGGGAAAACAGTTCCAGCCTCTATGAGTTCTTCTTGCAGTTGATCCACCATAGCATTCTGAAAATTGAGAAGAAGTAAAGTCTATTTTATTATCATTGGTTACATAAAATTTTCAGGTACCAAAATGTATTAGCCTGGTGGCACATGGCTCATGATTTTTTTCTCCCCAGCAAACCGTGAATGGTAAACCAAAAGCAGACCTTATCTTCCTGATTTTTAGTTTTCTTGGGGCGTGGGGACAAACTGCAAGGACTGCTTCAGACGCAACCCCAAAACCATGGTTTATTTACCTGCTCAAGGTAGGAAGGAGGAGTTTTTAAGCTGAGTTCACAGACTACTTTACCAAATTATAGTTTTTGGCCAGCATTGCTTCTGAATGCAGCCAGTTGGCTGAGGTAATTTCTGAATTCAGAATAAAAGCAACAAAGAACAATCAAGTGTTTGCCAGAATCTTTTCAGCAAAATTAATTGACTCCCCCCTGCTTTCATAATTATGATAAGCCATGGATGCTGTTTCTTCGCATTGATCAGGTGGATGTTGGTCTCTTCAAAGACCAGTTTGGGTTGAAGAATATCATTTTACCTTTGTGTATTTCCTGTTACCATGAGAGCCTGACTTCTATAGGTAGACTACAGTCATCCAATGACTTGTTGTTGTTGTTGTTGTTGTTGTTGTTGTTTTTAAGCACTTCGCACACGATCAGGCCCACTCCTCTTACCACTTCATATGTTCCAGGGTTGACGGTTGCCATTCAAAACTAGTTCCAGGCCTTATATCTCTTCCCCAAGCCTGGGTGGTCTAGACTTTCTCTGTGTTGGGTCCAAAGAACTACTGTGGCTCCATGGTGGCCCTCAGAGAGTGTCTCATCAGGATGGCTCGCTCTCAATAAATGAGTACAAGTGCTTGCTTTGTTAACCTGCAACCGTTTTTTCAGGGCTGACCCTGACTCCTTTCAGATCCCTTCCTTTATGGAGACCTCTGCTGAGTCTATTAGACTGTCGTCCCGAGTGTTGTTGGACTAACAAATATGTTGCTCAGACACGAGGGATTCTGTGAAGTATTTGTAGAAGCATATGATGGATTTGCCATTTGGCCGATAAGTTATTTTTGCTGAAACTATTGACTCTGGGCACAAAAGAGCCATGAATATTTTGGAATTCGCTGGAAAAAAAATTAAGCTCTTGGACGAATATCTGAGGGCGCAGGCGACATGAGCTAGACAAATAAGCTGTCGCCAAGATACACAGCACTGGCTGCGTTTCTGAAGGGTAGGTTTACGTAAGTGATCAAAGCTGACAAGGAGGAAAGATCAAAGTCTTGTCTGAATGCCCCTTCTTCTCTCTCTGTGAATGCTTTCATTTCAGTGTCGTGTTGAATGCAGACTAATGTAGCATTTCATAAGACTCTGCAAAGTGTATTTTCATTGTAAATCCATACAGCTGAGAAGTACAGAAGTGACCGGCAGCACTTTGAGAGCAGCTTCAGAATGTGGCAGGGTACTTTTTCATTTCTGTATGAGATGAACCATTGATCTGTGGGGCTGTCTAGTTCTGCACTATGTGACTGGCAAGACCTTCGGATGTGGCCTTTCCTGGTCCCAGTGCCAGAGAGACACCTAACAGAAGATTCTGGGAACAGGGGACCACGTGCACACGAAACGTGTCCTGCCCAGTCTATCCAGACTGAGGACACCCATTTGGGCAATGCCATTTTGGTTGTCATTTCTCTCCCGGAGTCCACAAGGGTCCTGGGGCTTGAGAATTACTAGCTAGTAACAGAGAATCCAGAATGTTCTCTCTGTGTGTTTTATTGATGTGTGTTTTTGTTTCGTTTTAACAAGGGGGAACCATATTTTAAATGCGATCTTCCGCCCCATGCCTCCACTCGGTTTCTGAAATATAGGCAACTCCCAAGTTTCCACAGAGATTTTGTTCTGCACCTCCGGGCTTGTAACCAAAATCGCGTATATTGGGAGCACCCTGGAGATTCCTCCTGGCTCACGAGGAGAGCCTCCCCAGAGCCAGGGAGAATATCCCAATATACGTGATTTCAGTTGTCTGCCGTCAGCTTTCAGCATTTGTGATGGTGAATTTTTGTTCCCTGATATTTCCTAGGTACTATGTCCAGTGCTGTGGAATCCCCCAGGGCTGCATCTTGTCAACTCTGCTATGCAACCTCTGCTATGGAGACATGGAGGACAAGTTGCTGCGTGGTGTGCAAAGAGATGGGTATGGTAATATTCTGCAACCTGCTATATAATAGTTGTTCCCCCCAAATTCCAAACTCCTGTGTGCTCAAAAAAGCTTCATAGATATTCCACATCAGTTATCCAAGCTTCTACCAGGGAAGACCAACAAGGATAGAAAGGGCATGACGAAGCAAGTGGGTAAAAAGTTGAAATGCGGAAACAGTCTGTGCCAGGTGCCAGGGTTTTGAGTATAAACTAGCTAGCGACACAGGGAACTGCAGTTCTTTGGAAGTGTCTGGGAATCTGACGTAGATTTCCTTGGACCAGCAGTCCATAAAGATTGCTACCTGTAGTGACTTGATGTCAGGCTTTGGGGGATCCTGTCCCTCCCATGGTGGCAGCAAAGAAGCAGATAAAAACAAGAAGAATTCTTACCAGTTAGTTTATTTAATAATCACAGCGAGAGGCAAAGAAATGCAGTGCCTCTCTAGAAAATGGTGTTGCTCTGAGTGAAGCCTGACCCCCACCGTCTGCCTTACCCTATGTCATTCCTGCACCAGCTGATCTGAGCTTTCTGCTGCTGAGATTTCTCTTCTACTACCCTCAATGCCCACCTAGTCCTGGGAGAGGGAGGGTCAGAAATGCTCTCCAAAGACACTGAGTCTTTCAGCTTTCTCTCCCCCAGTGCTGCTGCTTCCTCCTGCTCCTCTCTCGATATTTCCCAGCTTTCCCCCTCTGCGGCCTCTGAACTATGTCCTTCTGCCAACCACTGTTCTAAATCTATACTGTCCTCCTGTTCCCTGGAAGGTTAAGGAGAAGGGGAGGCACCATTCCTCCTCAGTCCAGCCCCTGACACTTGGTTGCCCAGTGGTGTAAGTTTTTCACCCATTACAGGAAACGTGAACTCATTTTACGTCAAACATGAGCAGCACCAGGTCCTCAGTAAACTGCCGGATGGAACTACAGTCGTACCTGGAACTCTAATGTTTTGGCTCCTGAACGCCACAAACCCGGAAGTGATTGTTGCGATTTGTGAACGTTCTTTTGGAAACCAAAAAACCAACGGGGCTCCTGTGGCTTCTGGAGCTTCCTGCAGCCATTCAGAAGCCACAATTTGGTTTTCAAATGTTTTGGAAGTCAAACCGACTTCCGGAATGGGTTCTGTTCAACTTCCAAGGTACAACTGTACCCTGATTTCTCCTCGTGTTTTTTAAAAAAGAGAGAGAGTATGCTCTTACTCTCTATTTTATGATTTGGAATTTATATTTAAGCATTTTTAGCTGCATTTTGGTAATGTATGTGGTGCTTCTTAAACTGCTTTGATGCTATTGCCAAGAAGCAGTGTACACATCATTCATTATCAGTAATCATCTCCATCCATCCTCAGATTAACTTTATGGGAACGGAGGTCCGGGGTGTGTGTGTGTGGAGACAATCATTCCCCACATTGTCCTGCTTTGAGAGCTCATAAAAATGTAAAATGTTCTTCTAGGTGCATGTTCTGTGCCCAATGGCTAATTAATAAGCTGGTCAGCTTATACAGCTCTTAAATAAATTGGAACGGCACAAACTCATTTCCCCAAATAGATTCCATAATAATCTTGGTAATAAAAGCAACACTCCTACTTAACACAGTGTAAATTTTTATTTTGGCAACGCAGGCCCGTTTTAACACGTTTTTAAAATTCACATTTCAGGGTGCTGATGCGATTGACAGATGACTTTTTGCTTGCCACGCCTCATTTGACAGAAGCAAAAGCATTTTTGAGGTACGGTCTAAAAAAGTATGCAAGTTTGATCAATTGAGTCTCCTTCTATGCACAAAGGAATGGAAAGAAATCTGCCCTCGTTCTGCTGTTTCTCTTTCATATTCTTAGTGATGAGTTGATCCTAGGAACCATAGCCATGTATGTATATGCTCCTGTTCCACAAACGTGCAGATAAAGCTGTGAATGTGGTGTTCATTTCTCCATTTCCAGAGAACCTTGGCTTTGTGTGTGTGATTTTAGGCTTGTGAAGACTTGCTTGAAGAAGTACGTTCATCGTGCCTGTTGACGTCTCAGCTGCCTCCCCGGCTTCTGAATATGGGTCTTGCCCTGAGTAACTCCTTCCTTCTCCCCATGCCTATGAACTGGCATCGTTTATAAACCATAGGAAAATAAGTCCGGAAGTTCTAATACTTTGGCATACAGCCCTGCTTAAAACAAACAATTGTAATGAGGCTTGCAAGAGGGCAATCTTAATAATCCACTTAAAATTATTTACAGCTTATTTTTGCTATTAAAAAGCCATGTTCTGTCATAGAACAAAAGTAAGACTGCGGGAGACAGTGTAAAAATGCAACTGTGTAAATAACATTCCTAACCCACACATTTTCATTAATTTAGGACTCTGGCCATGGGCGTTCCAGAGTATGGCTTTGTCATAAACCCAGGAAAAACAGTAGTAAATTTTCCAGTTGATAAAGATATCCCGGGATGTTCAGCGTTCAAACAATTACCAGCTCGCACTGTAATCCCATGGTGTGGATTGTTAATTGATACACACACCCTTGAAGTTTATTGTGATTACTCCAGGTAAATGAGAATAATATTTACTATCGTGTTAGGACAGCATACTGTAATCAGTGTGGACTAATCAATTACAGTTGATTAAATTATTTTAGTTGATTAGCCAGTGGGGGCTAACTTTACTTAGACCGGTGGACACAAGTTGTGGAGATCAGTGGGGTGGGTGGGGCTGTAATGAAAGAATTGGGATCCATTCTTGTAACCTTCCAACAAGTTTCCAGCCTGGTATTATTTTTTACCCTGAATTGCACCAAACTTACCAGGCCCAGTTGGTTGGGCTGGAAGTATTGGGCGCATTGCCTCTTCAGTTGGCAAGCATGCACTGTTTGTGGTTAAACTTCCCTTTTGATTATACCAGTTGGGAAATGGTTACTGATTTGCGGTTTTATTTTTATTTTTTTTAAAAGAGCATTAGATATTTCCTCCCCAGATGTGCATATGTAAAGCAGGTGACTTTTTGTGTTCTTACTGCAAGCCAGCAGCAGTATTTTAAACAAAGATAAGATGCTGTAACGTCATTAAAATTCTGAGTTTTTTTGGTGTGGTTTTTTTTGCACACCAAAGGACCTGTGATTGTGGAGTTTTGAAGGCTTGACAGAATAGAAGGCACCCATGTTTCTCTGCATGTTGCATAACAGAAATGCATGTCTCTTGAGATTGTATAGCAGTGAACAAAAAGAGAAATTAAGCAGGCCAACTTCAGACCATCCCTGTAGTAGGAAAAATCTAACCTGGTTGCATCAGAAAGCTACATAACTTCTGCCTCTTCTTCCCTTTATCACTCCTCCATCTCCTCGCTCCCCAATTGCAGTTATGCCTGTACATCTATCAGGTCAAGCCTCTCGTTCAACTCGAGCAACAAAGCCGGTGTGAGCATGAGAAATAAGCTGCTAGTAGTCCTGCAGCTGAAATGCCACAGTTTATTTTTGGATTTACAGGTAAGACAATTGTGACGCATGGGAGAAGCCTTTCAGGCTGAACATTTCCAAATGTGCAGCATACTCTGAGCCTTCCAACACTGGTGCAATTCCTGTTCCTTTGGATTTCTGCAAGAAATACTGCAATCCATTTAATTTTTATGTATATTTTAAAAATTAAGCCATAAACGGTGACCTTTTTTTTTTTACTCACTCCCCCACCCCACCCCAATTATTTCTCCTCTCTAAATTTAGATCAATAGCCTTAGGACTGTTTGCATTAATATCTTCAAGATACTTCTGCTGCAAGCCTACAGGTACGTGTGATAATTTTCAAAGCTTCATACCATGCAATGCCACTGGAAGGCGCTGTGAGTTAAGAAAATGCAATGTTTCACCTTCCATTGTTGCCTTTTGTTGTGCTGCGACCGGTCATTTTAAAGGTCCCCATGCACTAGGGTTTCTAAACCACTTATATATATATATATATCTCCCCACCACCATAATGTTAAAAACACCCAGAACCTTTAACTCTGTTTTAATGTTTCAGCATCAGATGGCAGTTCTATAGATCTAGGAAACGCAAAACATCTGTTTTTCAATTAGTGTTATAATTTCAGTGCCGATGCAAGTTGCAAGTTCCTCCAAACAATCCACTTTCCTTTAGCTCTTATCTTTAAAATCACAGTATATCCTAATTATTGATGGTGATGCTCAGTGATGGAAACTACAGTGGTACCTCGGTTTTTGAACAGCTTAGTTTACGAACAACCTGGAACCCAAACGCTGCAAAACCGTAAGTGGGTTTTCCAGTTTTCGAACTTTTTTCCAGAAGCCGAACATGCTCCGTTTTGAGTCCTGAGCTTCTGTTTTTACTGTTGCACAGCTAATTTACTCCCCCCCCCTTGTAATTCAAGCCTTCCGTTTCCGATTGCAGTGTTCTGAGGTGATATTTGGAGCTTATATTTGGTGCTTTTGTTTTTGCTATTTATTTTGCGTTTGTTTGTTTGTTTTGGAGGCTTTTTCGGTTAATTTGTTTTTATGGCTGTGTGGAACCCAGTTCAGCTACTGATTGAAAGATTGATTGATTGTGTGACTGCGGAAATGGATAAAAGCCCCCCATCCAAACAATAACTACCATCAGTGCAGGTAAGGAATTTTTTATCATCTACAGTACTGTTTTGTTTATTTTATAGTACAGCACATTGTTTATTCTTTCCATTTTATGGATCAATGGTCTTGTTAGATAGTAAAATTCATGTTAGATTGCTGTTCTAGGGGTTGTTTTTAAAAAAGCCTGGAACGGATTAATCCGTTTTGCATTACTTTCTATGGGAAAGCGCGCCTTGATTTTGGAACGGACTTCCGTAACGGATTAAGTTTGAGAACCAAGGTACCACTGTAATACAGAAGATCAGAATCTGATGTAAATTCACTTAAATTGAAACAAAAGCAAAGGGTGTGTAGCTGCACTTGCTCAACATCCGTGCCTTTGTTCCCCGATACCTCTGCCTCTTCAGCATGTAATTCATTAACATTAAAAAAAAAATCTGGAACATTATGTCTAGCTGAACTCTGCCAGGACTTTGACCTGTTCTCTTTCAGCCTTGTCGTTGTGCGTTAGACTTCCTGTCTTCACTTTCTGAGGTTCTGATTATCTTTTTAATGACTTTGTAAAGTGTAAGCATCTTTCCTCCTGCAAGGGGTTTCCCCTGCCCCCGGCAAACGCATTCTTATCGCACAGAACATACACTTTGGTCAAGGCCAAATGGGAACGGCTTGGGTGTCACTGGAAACCACCCGGGTTAGCTTTTTAATCTCAGCGTCATTTTGTTCTTCTGTGCAACAGCTGTCAAGGACGGTGGCAGAGATTCCAGTCTGCCTGCACACTATAAATTTAAAGCACGTGGTTTTCCTCAAAGAATCCTGGGTGCTATTAAGGGTGCTGAGAATTGCAGCTCATTGAGGGGTAAAGTACTGCAGTTCCCAGGATTCTTGCGGGGGGGGGAGTCATGTGCCTTAATTTTATGGTGTGTACACAGCCCCCCAGACCATGAGGAGGTCTCTTGAAAAGAAACAAATATGGTGTATAAAGGCTGAACAAGAAGAGAAGAAGAAGAGTTTGGATTTGATATCCCGCTTTATCACTACCCGAAGGGAGTCTCAAAGCGGCTAACATTCTCCTTTCCCTTCCTCCCCCACAACAAACACTCTGTGAGGTGAGTGGGGCTGAGAGACTTCAAAGAAGTGTGACTAGCCCAGGGTCACCCAGCAGCTGCATGTGGAGGAGCGGAGACGCGAACCCGGTTCACCAGATTACAAGTATACTGCTCTTAACCACTACACCACACTGGTGACACTGTATTTTTCCCTCAAACAGCTGCCTGGTTTCATTCTTTACAAGGCCCGCTTACAAAACGCAGACTCCTCTTACTGCTGAATTCGGTAGAATTTAATTCTTCACGGAGCT